>NC_088314.1:20521319-20838194 GCF_910592395.1 Lineus longissimus | reverse complement strand
ATTTTGGGATGGAATATCCCAACAGTCGAACTCTGTAACAATAATGACAGTTGACAGTTATGTAATCACTCAGCAGGCCAAGCAAACTTAGTGTAAGGGTATTTTAGAAATGTCCCACAGGCCTGAAATGGGAGGATGACACCTGGGTTAGGGCTGCTTTATGACGGAGGACACTAAGACAAGAGTCAATCATTCAGTTGGAGGAGAAAATTCAGTTAAAAGCGCTACAAGCCCTAACCAGGTGTCTACAGAGACATGTTAGTGTTGATTCTGCTGAGGCAATAATCGTAAATAAGCACGTATTTCCCAGTTTTAATTAGTTATGGTTACCATCACCACCCCTACAGTTCTGGTCAGAAGAAATCTAACTTGTCAAGTGCAACATTTACACAAGACAGTTCCTACATTTGACTCCAAGTGCATTTACAGTGGAGCTCAACTCTGGAATTGTCAAACTGAGGAGCTTTGCAGTACATGGTTGACATCCAAGTAGAAAGAATCAGGCCTGGGTCACACGGATTTCTAGGATGCAGTGTTGTGCAAATGTTGAGCAAGAGAGATTACTTATAGTGACCAGTACAGTAGCCCACCATCTCATTTACCCAATGATACTGGTTGTTTCCTAGGTCGGAAGAGAAAATGTGTCGATTCGCCTCTTTCCAGACCAGCGGCCGCGAATACCACGGCCATTTTGTTGCCCCTCAACAGAGCTCCACCACATTGAGGGGCTCATCTGGGAAGTGGCAAAGTGGACCTTGGGGACCACCAGGCTTTTGGCTTTTGTTAAACAGCCAATCACCAAAACAGACTAGCCTGTAAATAGTTTCTATGCAACTCCTCTGAAACGTATCAAAGCGTCAAGGGGTTAAAATTTCAAGTTTGAAAAGACACTACTGGATTTAGTGAATAGTCAGTGACCAAGATAGAGCTGAAAGCAGTTGGCAGAGATTGGAACTCGTGGTGCACGGAGGACACAGTCATTGTAAATCACCCTGGAGAATTGATGCACGTCACCCCTGTGTGGCTATGGGGCGGCCATGGGGGTGTCATAGACCAGCAGATATGTCTATTAGGTCAGGAGCTTGTAACTTTCAAGGTGGTATGAAGCTGTTCCCTTGTGAGAGACCATACTCCCATCATCTAAGAAGTCGATGCTTTTCTATATTTTGTTTTGCAACAAAAGCCACCACCGTGTTAGTATTGCCGGCCATTGGTGTGACCCGCCACCTCTAGAGAGTCAATACTTTCAATGCAAGATTGGCAACTCCAAGTTGAGTTCTATAAGTTGGAACATGAGATGGCCACACATAGAATTAGCTTTGGTGGAGAAGATGAGATATTCCACGCAGCTGAAACCTCATGCGGTGGCCATTTCGTTTCCTCACCAGAGAGATGGTGATCTGCAAACAGGCAAATTGAGACCCACACCGATGCCAGCTGTGTTACAGCTAATGCCATTTTCTCCAAAGTCATACTGTAAACCAAAACATTTTTGGGGATGTTTTGTTTTTGCGCATTTGCAAAAATAAAAATTGTGAAAATTTTTTTTTAGAAAAATGGAAGAAAATTTCATTTTTATAATTGAGTTATCTGTCAAAATAAAAATCATGAACAAAATTTTGGGAAATTTTCTCAATTGCCAAAAAATTTCTACCAAAATTGTGCATTTACAGTATGGCGCGTTCTCCAGGGTGACATCGGGAATGACATGCATAAGATACATACTCGTCAGATAAATGAGCTGGAACGGTAGCCAGAGCTTCCGCTGTACTTCTGTCCTCGCTCAAACTCTGCAATGAGAACGGATTATTTAGGGGGGGGTGGCACGGTGTTCGTGGGACGAGGTTGTATCAACAGGGTCTCTTCTCGATAGGGACTTCAACCTGTCCATAAAGCCCCTCGCAAATGAGCAATTTTTGTCACCGCCATCTGTAATCATGATTGCATGCAACAAAGATCATGTTTTCGGGGCTCAATGCAGGTGCCTGCGATCTAACACAGTCATTACCAGTTTTACCTGCCGATGATCTTTTTGATGCTCATTTCAGTGATATTTCTCACAATGAACAAAAATTGCTTAATCGCGGTTGCTTCAACTTGGCTCTCTGGGGAGGGGAAGCTGGAAAGGGGTGAGTGGCTTGCCCGAGGACTCGATAAACACACAAAACCTACTGATCTGTCAAATGGGGTGGTACAGTAATCAGAGCTTCCTCGGTGCTTCTTTGCAACTGCAGATTCTGAAAGTAAACAGTTTTTTTTCAAATCGAGTATAAAAATGAAAGTCTTAGCCTCTGAAGATGAGTTGCATCTGAGCTACAACAGACTCAGTCCTTCCCCATCAAGCGTTACATGACGTCAGATATACAATCAAGATACAAAGTTACTGACGTCAGCGCTGGCATCCAACAACACCTTATTTGTCACAAGTTGGTATTCCATTGGTTGTGAAGTTCCTCATCTGCTCCCTCTATTCTACTAAACTTGGGAATGATTGAACTCAAGACAGGTGACTTGTTAAACATTCTTATTCTCAAACAAATCACTGTACATCTACAATAAAGCTCAACATTAAAAGGACTCATCTAAAACAATGGCGCAAATATTAGGCTAGAACGTGGAAAAACATTGAATCATATTCGAGATGCAACTGACGCATATAAAGGTTTGTTTACATTCGGGAAGTGAAAGATGGTCAACTACCACTTCAATCACAACTGAAACATTTATCAAATACAAACTGAGTGCCATCTTGATGAAGACTTATATTACATGATGATACACAACGGTTAATGCAACCAGTAGTGTGACCCTGTGTCAAAACAAAAGTGAATTTTAAGTACCTCGCACCGGTAAGCAAAGTTTTCCTGGAAAACATATCTTCTACTATCCATAAATTAATAATATCACAATAATTGATTACAATTATATATATAATTACAAGCATAGATAAATCTAAAAATAAATAAACGACTGGCCACGCTTCAGAAAGAACATCACTGCAACTATTCACATTCCCAACAAGACATAGATTACTACATGATAACAACGGACCTGTGAACAGATGTGGGAGGCGGCTCATTCGGACATTGTTTAATACCAAGCCGTCGCTTCATACTTGTTGTTTGATTTCTATGCTATGAGAGAAGGAGCGCTTTGTGCGAGGGCAAAGTTTCACCGAATAGTGCTGTAGAAACGACTCATTATCATGATAGTCAATACTACAGCAGTTGATACTAGTCAATACTATACTATTAGTATTGACAATAAGTACACAACACTGTGCACCATATTCCACAGGGATTCAATTGATTTCTGTGCTGTATTACATGGAAAGTAGAACCTCTTTATTCAGGGCACCCTCGGGACTGACAAATGCTGTATGAAATGGAGAGGTGTCCTGATTATAGAGGTGTCTGCTAAGGGCAGTTCCAGTTAAGAGCCAACAAGATAGAGGCTAAGGATCCACCTGTCATGTTCGTGAATGACTGATGGCGCGAGGAATCTCAAGTATCTCTGTGGCGTATTTCCTGGATTTGCTGACGGGCAAGAAATGCCATTTTAGTATTGCAAGGACTGGTAAGGATAGGTGAGGAAACCTGTGATGGTAGTGCCAGGCGTTCTTGATCCAATTGACTAGAATGGCTCGATACTATGACTAAGTATGCCTTGTACCATATTCCACCGGACAAGCAAAGGGTCCAAGGTTCTGCGAGTGCCGTCTTCCCTGGGATTGGTGGCAACAGGCGAGGAGTTCCCTGGGACAAGCAAAGGGTCCAAGGTTCTGCGCGTGCCGTCTTCCCTGGGATTGGTGGCAACAGGCGAGGAGGCCAAGGTTCCCTGGGATTGGTGTAGGAATCCAGCGGCAGGGGTAGCAGTAGTGCCAGAAGTACTAGATCCAATCGCACTAGAAGAGAAGAGAGATACGACCCATGTTAGCTGGCAGCAAGCAAAGCTATTTGTAGGGAATCTCAAGTGGCAAGTGCTAAGCGCGTTTTCTTGGGGAGTCGGAGGAGAAGTCTCCACAAATGTTTATACATCCTCCTAACCACTTTACTATGGTAATCTGAAATGTTGGTCCGACGTGCGAGGACGCATGCTATGGTCAAACGAAATGTCAGTCTGAAACTGTGATGTTCTACCACACGAGACAATGCAAGGCATTACATCATTGCCACAAATGATGTGGTAGAAAGCCAACTGAATAACGTCGCAGAATGTCTCATACTGAAGTGGTATTCACATGAATCTGAAGAGTCACAGCAAGTTGACCACTGTAAAATTGTACCAACATTTCATCAGTGAATCTGACCTGGCCACAGGAGGGCTCTCTTTGGTTTCAGAACTCTCTACCTCACCACAAGACCACCAGATGCACCGTCTCTACCTCACCACAAGACCACCAGATGCACCGTCTCTACCTCACCACAAGACCACCAGATGCACCGTCTCTACCTCACCACAAGACCACCAGATGCACCGTCTCTACCTCACCACAAGACCACCAGATGCACCGAGGAAGACAAGACTTCACAACAAGAAACAAAACAACACTTTATGTTGCAATATGATGGATTTAATAACACAGCACACATAGCGATGATAAAAGCAAATATCTGAGGTCAAAACCTGGAAAAATGCAGCGATGTTTGTAAACCAAACATACTATATCTACAACTTAAACTTGACTTCCATAAAACTCTGCTTGGATAATAATTTCAAATTCAAACATGTACATTTTTCTTGATACTGGTTGTGGGAAGGTTGTATCTTAGAAAGATGGTTAGTTGAAGCTCATGACATGTATTTTAGTTTGAAAGCCAATCCTGTCAGCACCCATCTGAGATTCAGTCACACATCGAACATAAGCCTACTGATAATCACTTTAACAAAGCCAGGCCACCTCCCAATATTTACAAAGGCTCAGTCATATAGAGCACAACCCATAACATAACAAGTTGCTTCCAAAATGGGACTTGAGTCTTAGAGACAGCTCACCATGCCCGGTTGTACCTTAAAATTCCTTCTTATTCAGCATCATTAACAAACCAAGTGTAACATCTAAATATTCTTTAACATCAACAGCTGAAATATTTCAAAATATGTTTCAAGCATGAAAACTTCCAACAAATATCAAGACATTTAGATGGACAAGTGATAATTGCTTAGCTTTCACAACCGTTTAGAGAGAAGGCACGCGAGAAACTATTACCCTGTTACATGAGGCAAAGAGCCCAGAATCACAAGAAGATATGACACATGCATCCGAGCACATCCAAAGTTAGATGACAACAAGCTCACCAGTCTATAGTATCTGGCACGAGTTAGATGACAACAAGCTCACCAGTCTATAGTATCTGGCACGAGTTAGATGACAACAAGCTCACCAGTCTATAGTATATGGCACGAGTAAGATGACAACAAGCTCACCAGTCTATAATATCTGGCACGAGTTAGATGACAACAAGCTCACCAGTCTATAGTATCTGGCACGAGTTAGATGACCAACAAGCTCACCAGTCTATAGTATCTGGCACGAGTTAGATGACAACAAGCTCACCAGTCTATAGTATCTGGCACGAGTTAGATGACAACAAGCTCACCAGTCTATAGTATCTGGCACGAGTTAGATGACAACAAGCTCACCAGTCTATAGTATCTGGTACGAGTTAGATGACAACAAGCTCACCAGTCTATAGTATCTGGCACGAGTTAGATGACAACAAGCTCACCAGTCTATAGTATCTGGCACGAGTTAGATGACAACAAGCTCACCAGTCTATAGTATCTGGCACGAGTTAGATGACAACAAGCTCACCAGTCTATAGTATCTGGCACGAGTTAGATGACAACAAGCTCACCAGTCTATAGTATCTGGCACGAGTTAGATGACCAACAAGCTCACCAGTCTATAGTATCTGGCACGAGTTACGATTGCAAAAGCCAAAGGGTTTCTACAGTAACACTGCAAACTCTAACAAAGAAAAGTGGGAATCTGCCCTGAAATCTATTCATGCACTATCAGTCATTGCCAAGCCTTGAATCAACAGCACACAAGAAGCTATTACCCTGCCTATGAGGCAAGCTGCTGAGAAGGACATGAAGATAATCTTGGAATGGACACACGCATCTGACATCATGTGATATGGAGACGCTGGTCAATCAGGTGTATGGAATGAAAAACAGTTCCTACTCGGTGGAAAACTTATGAAAAATATTTCTAAATCTTTAATAAAGAAAACCTGAAAACTGCACTGATGTCCATTCCATTTAGCCATTGCTAGAACCTGAATAGTATTTACAGACACGTAATGTATAAATATACAAATAATGATCATTTTCTCTCTGCTTCTAGGTCTTGGTCCACCAGCCATGAAGCCATGGAGTCTAATAACATCTACGATGATGAGTGCACTTAGCCAAACGCATTACTTCAATGAATGTGTTTTTGACAATACACATGGCAAGCCACTGCTGGATACAGCTTACCACACACACCATCACCAAGCATTCATTTATGCTGTAACAGACAATGTATGTACATAGTGTATACAGTTTTCATTGGCGATACACAAGTCACAAATGCCTTCATTTCTATAACATTTCCATGAATCTTGAATCTTGTATATACTGCACCTGGCTATTTTTCGCATATCAATGGCTCAGGTCATCGTCAAGGTTTTGCATGCAGACTTCTTCACTTTGAAACAATTGTAAATTATTGTGATTTCTTTGATACCGATATCTATCACACATTATAATCACTCAATTGAATATCAACAAAATTTACAAATAAAAAAACATGACTCTGTAACACTCAATAACTATAAAGCTCAAATAAAACAAAATACTACTGATCGCCTCCCAAATTAGATTAAAATAACGCCCCGCTAAGTTCTGCAGTGGGCCCAGGTGAACCAGTGACAACCTGAGGTGGATCTGATCCTCTTCAATACGTCCCAACAGCACCTATTCAAGGCACCAAATTGACATCTAATACAAGCACCGTATAAATAACCACCCACATCACACCTGTTAGCACTCCACCGAGGTTCAAATCCAAAATTTCCTATGGTTTCTGATTTTGGCAAGAATTTTACAAAATCGGATATCAAAATTCTGTAACAGTCATGGATAACAAGACGTCTGAAGCACGTAATAAGTCAAGTAGTCAAAATGTTCATCAGACTAGCTCATTTTGCTAGTTAAATCCAAACAGCTCTAAGATGGAAGAGGATGAATTCCAACCATTTCAATATTAAATTGGCTACAATGGTTTTAGTTTGATATATTCATCACTAGATCAGTATAGCACCAAGCAATATCTTTATCTCCTAACTGTTGGTATCTAGTGTTAAATGATTAGTTCATATATACAAAGTGCTTTTATACTGTACAACTGTCTCAAAGTGCTTTACATCCACTCCCAAACCTAATCCAGGAACTCCCAAACCTAATCCAGGAACTCCCAAGCCTAATCCAGGAACTCCCAAGCCTAATCAAGAAACCTGAGGTTTATTCTCTAGTACTGAATTAACCCTCTTCCCATAAGGCATTGGTCAATAAAATATTGCATTGATACAGTGACAGACTCGAGTGAAAAAGACTCAATCAATACAGTGACAAAGACCACTGGTTGTGGATGATTCCCAATCGCTATGTCATGAATAGGGAGAGTTCACACAAGCCATCACACACTCTTGTAGAGAGTTCTCTATGGGACAGGTGGCGCTACATGGTTTAACCACGGCCGCCAAGGGACGCTACGTTGAGAATGGAACAGCATTTTGTTTTTTTCTTCTCTGAATCTTAGGTGTGCCCTGCAATGAAAAATAAGACACGTCTTACTTGGTATGTCTCGATACAGGTCAGTGGCAGGGCTGTAGGTCATCTAGGGACCCTTCCCTTTTCTTGCTGGGCAAATTTCCACTTGTTCAACAGCACTTTTTCTTCCTTATTTCCCAAGTAAAGAGCGTTGCCTTTTTCTCCAAAGATGCCTGAGCTTCAGGTGAACAAAGTCAGGGGCCATCCCAGGTGCACTAACCACGACATGAAGATGACCCACAAATAACAGGGCTTGCTTCACCACAATTGTAATCATCATGTTTAGTTTGGGTTTTTTTTAAGAAGTGTGCATCTTCCTTCGATAGAGAAACATTGGTGGTTTTCCGACTGAAGCCAGGCCCTGGGGAATTCAAGTTTCAAGAGGCCCCGCATGCACAACAAATCACTACGTAAGCCACCCATGCTGTCGCTGCTACTACGCTGTCAAATAGAACAAAGTTTAGCTGAAAACCCTCACCCTCCAACCTTATGGAAACTATGAATTAGTGTTTGATGTGAATGATGACTTGTGTACACTCAGAACACGACCTAAGCTGAAGAAAGCTGGTTAGTATTATTACGGCACTTGTTGTTTTTGTTCAAGGCCCAACGATAGGGATGGCACTGCTGAACAATCAAGGTTTAGGTCCAATAAACCAACTGAGAGGTTCGTGAAGTCATGGGTCAGGTCAGACACATGATACCTTCCTTGTCATGTTCACCTCGATCACAACCTGGCTGACATAAGCCATGACCTCACTGGATTTGTCACTTGATTGAAGCTCATTGGACAAGACACGATTTCTCAGCACTTCGAGCGCTGTCAACCGGCCTTTAATGAAAGTGGCAAGACTCATATTATGCATGCCAGTCATGAAGTATTAGCTAACTACTGCACATTACACACAGAGAAACAATCGTCAAAATCACAACATACGCAAACATTTTTCCCTTTACAACCATTGTCTCATTCTAGTTTCTCTGCAGTGATGCTGGTTCATACACGATCCTCCTCTAGCAAGTCCTATCATCATCATCGTGCCTGTTTTCATCTGTGGTGTGGTTCTACTTCTTCCTCATGGAGCAGCTTTTTTCAGCTGATCGCCTTCTCTCTTAGCCTGGTCATTGCCACAGAGCATTCATCCTGCTCTTTACGCATAACGATGAATCTGACAAATGCATCCTTGAGGTCAGCTGCCTTGAGTTCAAGGTCCTAAAGGGAGTGGGCATTCCCTACCAATCTATCAACCCACTCATTGTAGCGGATCCCAGCATGCACACTGCATCCATTCACTTTGCTTCATGGCCATGGTTCTTCACATTTCTTCATAGACATGGTGACACTTTCTCATGTTGCTACACGGTCATGGACACTCATAATCATTGCCAAACTTCTCAACAGTTCTTCATGACCGTGCATCGTCATATCGCCTCCTATAATCGTGGCAACTCATCGTCATATTCCTTCCATGTCATGGTCACCCATCCTCACACTGATGGTGGACTCTTCAGGCTGCTTCATGGCCACCCATCCTCACACTGATGGTGGACTCTTCAGGCTGCTTCATGGTCACCCATCCTCACACTCGTGGACTCTTCAGGCTGCTTCATGGTCACCCATCCTCACACTGATGGTGGACTCTTCAGGCTGCTTCATGGTCACCCATCCTCACACTCGTGGACTCTTCAGGCTGCTTCATGGCCACCCATCCTCACACTCATGGTGCTCTTCAGGCTACTTCATGGCCACCCATCCTCACACTCATGGTGGACTCTTCAGGCTGCTTCATGGCCACCCATCCTCACACTCATGGTGGACTCTTCAGGCTGCTTCATGGCCACCCATCCTCATACTCATGGTGGACTCTTCAGGCTGCTTCATGGCCACCCATCCTCACACTGATGGTGGACTCTTCAGGCTGCTTCATGGCCACCCATCCTCATACTCATGGTGGACTCTTCAGGCTGCTTCATGGCCACCCATCCTCACACTCATGGTAGACTCTTCAGGCTGCTTCATGGCCACCCATCCTCACACTCATGGTGGACTCTTCAGGCTGCTTTATGGTCACCCATCCTCACACTCATGGTGGACTCTTCAGGCTGCTTCATGGCCACCCATCCTCACACTCATGGTGGACTCTTCAGGCTGCTTCATGGTCACCCATCCTCACACTCATGGTGGACTCTTCAGGCTGCTTCATGGCCACCCATCCTCACACTCACGGTGGACTCTTCAGGCTACTTCATGGCCCTGACCACGACCACTCTAAAAGTAAAACTAGCTGGCAAAACAGCCAGACCACCTGACACAGTGTTTATTTACAAGTACCAACATACGATCCTCAAATAATCACCATACAAATGAAATGACAGAAAGTTGCAGCCTATCACCACGACACTAGAATCATGGACAAGTCTTAGTCTTCTCTACCTGAAATATTGTCTGAACTGAATGTTCCCATATTGACCTTGGAAATACTTGTATAACCTTAAGATAATACTATAGGGTATCAGCATCCCAAAAGGTGGTGCAGATTTTTACAAGTGTATGCGTGCGTCACTGTGACTCGTCTGTGTGAACAAACGTGCTGAGATTCCTACCAGTAGTCTAACCACACACATTATAAACAATGAGAAGGCAGACGACAACCAAAGTTCAAGACAACGATTGGTTTTACACCAAAGATAAACTGCTCCTCAATAAGACAATATAGTGCAAATGATTGTTATTGTTGCAGTGGGGGGGGGTGGAGGCATAGACCTGATCACTGTTTGAAAATGGTACCGCTCCCATTATGGTTCAATCCTTAGTGGTTACTGAAAATGATACTGTCAAGTAGGAGGAAACCGGAGACCCTGCAGGAAACCTAGGCTGTCGGTCAGTCACCATTTCTATCACATGAAAACGTGCTCAGACAGTATGGATGAAACCAACGTGAGGTGAAAGGCCTCGATGCTGATATCACACCTATGTCCCACCACCACACTACACTGACATTTCTGATGAGTGTGACAGAGGATGACTTGGGTGGCATAGCTTTCCTCAGAACCTCCCGCTTCCTCAAACATGACCAAACAACACCTAGGAACAGTTGACCTTTAGAGACCAGAACAGAGTCTGCAGGAGATGCAGGGGAAGCCAGAAAAGCAGACGTCAACAGGAAGGTAAACAAAGAACATTGTACACTTACCACAGGTTTCTCTCGATGAGTGTCGACAGCCCTGACGTCGAGAGTAATCTGCTCCATCTTGCAGCCGTACGCGGCGGGGGTCAGTTTGATCACAGTGTGGAGGGGAACACGAAGATATGGCAGCTCCTCTGGGAAAGAGAAAGGTGAGGTTAGAATCAACATGCAAGGGGCTAGTCATTATGGCATTCATAAGTTAAACAATCTTAATGTGAGGCAAGTCACTTGACACTACTGTGATCGGATCTCTGCTACATCCGTTGAAATGAAATGAAACAGACAAGCGTAACTCTGCTTATAATCCCAATAGGCAACCAGCAGTTCAAACTAAGCTGATATTCAAAACGGGGACACACCCACTTACAGAAATGGGAAACAGCCAATTATAGAAATGTTGATGACTTACCGGAAGATTTATCAAGAAAGTAGGCTAATAAACACCTGGCTACCGCTTGATGACAGATGACCATCACATTGTTTTGTCTCTCGAGCTCCATTATGACAGGCTCCAATCTGGCCACGAGGTCTTGGTATGACTGCAAGAGAGGACAGCTAGTAAACTGATGGTCGACTCTTCTACTCCTGAAAGTCCACTTCCTGCTGCTGTCTACCCATGCAAAGTCTTTAGCTGTCCTGGCACTAGACACCAGATACAATGGACCACGGCTTACGGACTTTAAGAACCTGGTTTAGCCCATATGGCCCAGGATCAAAACCAGGGACCTGCTGCTTTTGTAAGGCAGACGCTATAACCTTTGGACCATGAGACATTAACTCACCTCGCCACTCGGGTAGCGATAGTGAAACTTGTCCTGATCTCTTCTGGCAAAATCGTTGGGGAATTTGGCTTGGATTTCTTCATAGGTCATCTCTTCACACACACCCTGGAGGATAAGAATGGGACGTTAGACATGAATAGATTTCTTTAAATTCAATGTGCTTATTCAGTGGATGCCGTTGACATAGAGATTATGGCTGACAACATCAAGAAGGTCCACAATCGGTTGGTGCAGGTGCTATTTGACCTTTCTTGTGTCAAACTCAGGAATTTTTTAACTGACCCAGTGGCAAGTTCTTTGAGGCCACTTCTGTTCTGGTGACACCAAATGCAACAAATTTTCAAAAATCTTTCAACAAAACCTGTCCTGAAAGAGATTAGCGAACAACTGACCGCATCAATCTCATTGAGAGCTTTCCAGTGCTCCTTCGGGCAGTGCATGCGATGTGCTGTTTGTATTGTCCGCTTCAAGTGACTCGTCCACACGTGGAGATTCTGGATCTTCTCCGACGTCACATACTCCTTGAGAGCTTCAGCATACTTCTCCCCTTGCTGGGATAAGTCGGGGTCACCACCGATGCGGCCCACCAAGTTCAGTTCACTCTCACCATGCTGTCAAAACATTATCAAACACATTTTATTAGCGTGGATTCTGTTTTTGGCAGAAAAGTAACTTATAAGTTCCAAAGTGATGTATGTACTTCATCACTCTTTTGTGTTGTGTTGTATTTCCTTGGCTTATTAGCTGGAGGTCTGTCATTGATACAAGCTTCATTACTTCAGTCTTTCTATACCCTGAAACTTACCCGCGTCAGATAAATGGTGCGAGGCCGGACATGAATGTTCATCAGGTAGTAGACAACCTTGGTCTGTATATGGCCTGCAGAGAGACAGAGTGTTCTGTTAGAAACCATAATATGCATACAATGCTTTCTACCAGAATGTGGGAATAACCTTGTCCTTGCCAAGGTATATCTCGGGCTTCTTACTGGAAGTCACGTTGGTGCAGTTCTTTCTCTTCTCCATTTTGATATATTGTAACCGATCTGATTGTGAAAGACAGCCAACCTTCAGAATCATAACAATCATATCTTTGGCTCTAATACCTTGGACTTTATTCACTAGATATTTGTCGCCTTGGTTGTAAATTTTGATGAATGTTAAATTCTTATCCTTCTTCTCATCGATCGGTTCGTAGCTTTCTTCGTAATGTTTGATTCTCTTCATGAAGTCCTGCACTGCTGAATCCTTGTTGACGCCTTCATAATCTGGACTGGTCACTTTCACTTCCTGAAATCGACAACAGAACACTGACAATAAACTTGACAATTTCTAAGACTATTGAAACTGTAAAATGCCAAATTTTCCAAGGCAATTTATTTTTGGCAGATTTAGTGACTAACCTAATTCAGTAATTGCGCAACGAGAAAAATTCTTTAAAAAAAAATTTTTTTATTCGAAACAGAAGAAAAAAATAAATCACTCTTTTTGGTGAATTTAGCATCTAATCTCAAGTGGCGAAAAAAAAAAAAATTTTCTCGAAAAAACCCATTTTTGGTAGATTTCAATGAAGTGAAGAAAATTTTTTTGAAATGTTGAAAATTGGGAACTATCACCCTCCTTGTCTAATCACTTAAGGCATACCCTCTCCTAAGTCATAAGAGCAATAACCCAACTAATGTCCAACATGCCACTTACGAGTATATTTTCTTCAATGATGTCGAGGTCATCACACACCGACTCGACAAAGAGGACCCGGTAGCCTCGGTCTCTCACACAGAAGTTCTGAATGAGCGTCCTTCGCTCGCGTGTTGTATTAGTGGCATCAAATACGCCCACTTCACCCTCAGAGTCCAACCACTTGGACATGTCCTCCAGAGCCATTATGGCACATTGCCTGCAAGGAATCAAGCCATGATTTTATAATATGACTGGTTTATGCTGTCGTCATCTTGTTTTCCTGGTATAAAAACGACCTCCAAATGAAAAGGAACCCAAGTGACTGCACCCAATGGAAGATTCCTTGGGTCTCTTTGGCCTGACCCATGTCCTCGTCCAACTGTAACCTGGAAGGCATTTTGATTTGGCCGTATGCAGACCAACATAGTGTGTATGTCTACCTGGGCACAAGAGCAGGACAAATATCATATCATTAACGCCCAATAGGAAAAGATGAGAGGCATAGGAAGGATGCCATGATGGTGAAATCATCTTGCAATGGGAGTCGAAGCAGGACGGGAGTGGTACAAGAGTTGAGGTGAAAGGAATCACCGTTGGAAGAGACTTCAGTTTGAGGTGACATAGAAAAAAACACATAGCAGCCGCTTGGTGACAAAAGTATTTTCCTTTTTCAATTTTTTGTTGGTTTTTTTTACCCTTCAATCACATTTTAACCACCTAACAAGTTATGGCAAATGTCAGAGTATGAAAAAGTTTATTTAAACTCCAGCTGTGCTGGGAAGTTGGAGCCCCGACATATGTTAGTGGTATTATTCCCCAGAGACCATAGCCATACGCTGAGCTGAGAAGTTGGAGGCCCGGTTAGTGGCATTATTCACCAGACACCATAGCCATGCGCTGAGCTGAGAAGTTGGAGCCCCGACATATGTTAGTGGTATTATTCCCCAGAGACCATAGCCATACGCTGAGCTGAGAAGTTGGAGCCCCGACATATGTTAGTGGTATTATTCCCCAGAGACCATAGCCATACGCTGAGCTGAGAAGTTGGAGGCCCGGTTAGTGGCATTATTCACCAGACACCATAGCCATGCGCTGAGCTGAGAAGTTGGAGGCCCGGTTAGTGGCATTATTCCCCAGAGACCATAGCCATGCGCTGAGCTGAGAAGTTGGCACCCAGTTAGTGGCATTATTCCCCAGAGACCATAGCCATGCGCTGAGCTGAGAAGTTGGCACCCAGTTAGTGGCATTATTCCCCAGAGACCATAGCCATGCGCTGAGCTGAGAAGTTGGCACCCAGTTAGTGGCATTATTCCCCAGAGACCATTGCCATGCGCTGAGCTGAGAAGTTGGCACCCGGTTAGTGGCATTATTCCCGAGTTGCACGAAAAGATACACCCGCCCACCAAATGTGAGAGCACGTCTAGAAGAGATCCAAAATATGTGTTCCCATTGAACTTACTTCCTCAGCGTCATGGCCTCAGTGTTATCTTGCCTGAAGAATTCATGAATCTTGTACTTATCAGTCACCTGTCTCCGATATACACCAACATTGAAAACTGGAAAAAAATACAAGCGGAAAATTAACTTGACACACTTCAACTTACTTCCTAATCCTCCGTCCCTCTGGATTGTCGGGTTTGAAGAAATCTGAATTTGTTATACTAGTTGCCTGTCGTCGGTACTCCCCGACATTGAATACTGGAAATAATACAATGATGAACACACATGAAATTCACATGACTTTTTTCCCAATGATTACCTTAAAATTACTTGTAAAGGACATTATATCTTTCAATCAATCCCAGACCACACCAGCCCAGGCCCTGCATTCTACAATCTGCAATCACAATTAGACTTGGTTTTACTACTTCTGCAACAAAAGTTGGATATCATGTTCTAAGTCAAGACAGAGGTATGTAGTGTCACGAGGATGTTGCTCATTGTAAGGGATGTTACTTCTGGGCAGTACTCTCTCACCTTTGGTACAAATGCCAACCCAGTTAAGGTATCTGGCAAGTTTCTTGGATATGTAAGTTTTCCCGCGCGCTGGCAGTCCTACCATGCATATCACAGTCGGTGCCTTCACAATTCCTGCACTCACAACTACAAAATACAACAAACGAAATATCACAAACAGAATATCTTTAATATCTTTGTCTAATTTTGAATCAATCATTTGCTGCAAAATCAAAGACCGTAACCTGTAGGAGACATTTCAAGAAATAAATTGGTTTGGCCTTCCTCATTCAATGTCAAAACTTTGGGACTCTTTAAAGATAGGCAACAACTATTTAGAGCCCTAGTTTAATCTTACTGCTGATTATTTACATCCATATCAACTTATTACCATGATATTGACATATCATAGTCTCAAAATTGAGGACATGGACTAAAGGACACCTGAGGTCAACTTCTGATGGCTTGATTATTTCAAAGTCTGTGATTCCAAGTCCTCCAAACCCACAGCTTTCATGCCAACCTTGAACCAGCTGCCCGAGTCGGCTAAAAATATCACACAGGTAATTTTTACCTTGGAGTAGCCTTCACTGTTTTGTGGTTTGGCAGGATACGCCGCAAAATTCACCGAGATGAAATAGCACTCAAAATAGCACGAAAACTAAAATGTTATTCCATCAAACCTTGCAAGTAGCAAGGTTGTAACTTACCATGATGTGGGCTGGAGTTCGACGGATCAATAAAGTCATCATCCGAGTTTGACAGATTCTCATCCATTTCGATAGAACCAGATCAGAAAAAAAACACCACAAGAACTTTTGCTGCCAGTGCCACTCAACAATCACAAATACCAGGTCAAGTATTAGATTTGCAAGTACGGAACACTTCACAAATTGACTAACTGATAAGCCAGACCTGAACGTGTCCACGTTCTTCAGGTTCGATCGATACAGCTGCTCTCCACTGACAGCACGCCCAGCCACACTCTATACCATACACATTGAATACTCTCGCCACTGATATCTTATACACTGCCAGTCAATAATCACATCTGCCGTCAAACACAATCTGCCGTTCAGATCTAAAAAACTTGTTAAAGCTTGTTTCAGGTTGTAGATTGAGGTCATGCAAGGTCAACCAAGGACAACATCATGTCATTGGTTTGTCCATGCCATCCAGCCTGAATGTTGTTGATAAATGAATATCAGGACAATTCTGAGGCAATTTGAGGATAAATTACAATTAGCAATAATAGCCAACACATATACCTTTAATGTATACTATAACTAGTATAAGTAATCTAAGGTTTAGGCCTAGGTAGATGACCCAATATACCACCAGCTCGATTCGTGTGTACAACCAAGAAGAGCTACTCTATTGAATTTCTTCAATGTTATTCATTGTATTTATGCAGCCAAAGGCCTTCATTCAACATTGACATACATACTTCAAAGGTCACTAATAAAGTCAATTATGGCTGTTTGCTAAACCAGTGTCCGTCACTGTCACAACAGGTCATGGGTTAGCGTTAGGGACCGTGGACAAGCAACTATTATTGCATTAAGCAAAATTGCCTGTCACAGCAAGCGCCCATTCTGATATTTGTTCACAACGACCTATAAAAATAGATCAACAGCTGTTGAATGAACATGTTTTTTCTTCTATGATATTTCAATTGATATCATGTTGTCATGGAAACTCTGCTAAAGCTTTAGAATTACAGAGAGACATGCTCTACCAGCTCGTGAGTGTCAATGTATTCGATTTATCTCAGGTTATTGAGAGGAAATCTTGAATTAGATAGTGGCGGCCTCTGGCGTTACCAAAATGAACTAAAAATGGGCCTCGGCTAGTTTCTGAACCGTGACTAAGATTTCTATGCCATTTACTATGCCTCTTCAATCAACCGAAAACATGGTAAACAGACTTTTGTCTGCTACAATCATCATCGAATTGAATGAGAGCATATAGGATTAGGCAGTTGATGTGGACAAATGAGGCCATTCGGCCCTTTAGTTTGTCATTGTGAGGGTCTTCGGGGTCGAGTTTTAGCTGGAAAATGGGGTTGTCAAAATTGGCTGAAATAATCCGTACTGTTGCGTAAAACACACAGACAAACGGTAGAAATTGATCACGGTTATTACCTCTGTGAGCTAGCGGGGCCGCGTGTGGGGAATCTGGCCCCGCTTTGGCATCTTCATCGTTTGTTTCAGCGGAGTTTTCAGACATGGCAAATTCTCTTCACCATGACGTTAGCATTTTGATGTATATTGATCGAGTCACGCGACTCTAAAAATAGATCAGGCGCGCGGTTTGCAGTACTGTAAACCATTCTCTAAGTCGTTTGCTAAGCGAATTCCACTTAATACGATGGTCAAAGATGTCAACTTTTAGATGGTCAAGAGACGTCTCTATAGCAAGAGGTCAGCTTTGAAATGGGTGGCTCAGAGCAGTTTCTACAGTAAGAGGTCAGCTTGGAGATGGGTGGCTCAGAGAAGTCTCTATATAGTCAGACGTCATCTTTGAAATAGGCGGCTCAGAGACGTCTCTACAGTAAGAGATCAGCTTTGGGATGGGTGGCTCAGAGAAGTCTCACAGTAAGAGGCCATGCAGGTTTGGGATAGGTGGCTCAGAGAAATCTCTACAGTAAGAAGTCAGCTTTGAGGTGGGTCAGAGAAGTCAATCTCTACAGCAAGAGATCAGCTTTGGGATGGGTGGCTCAGAGAGGTCTCACAATAAGAGGCCATGCAGGTTTGGGATGGGTGGCTCAGATACATCTCTACAGTAAGAAGTCAGCTTTGAGGTGGGTCAGAGAAGTCAATCTCTACAGCAAGAGATCAGCTTTGAGATGGGTGGGCACGAGACGCCTCCAGGCCATTGCACAATAGTTCAAAAAAGACAACAGTTTGTGTAAAACTTTTATTTAACAAGTGGCAAGTGAAATTACTAAGCACAGGTGCTGGGTGCGTACAGCATGTTTAGAGAGAATGTGTGCGGCCAAGTGCAGATGGATGAAAATTCTACACTATTCACGTCACCCGCACATGATGGGGACATGTGTCATGTGCTATATTCACCACATCCGCAGCGAAAGGGGTTAAACTAAGATTTACATTTGAACAATTCTATAGTGTAAACTACTGGTATTAGTAGATTGTGTGTAAAACAGGTTATATAATATCACAAGCCAAAAGAGTTAATTGCACCTAATATACTTGAATAAATATAAAGAAAATATATATAGAATCATGGCACGGCTACAACATACAACAATTGGCACAGAAAATACGTGACGAGTCAGAGCAAAACCAGGCGCATGTCGCACAGAAGATGAACCTAAATGACACCAGGATATGTGCGACATGTGCCTGGGTTTGCTGTGACTCGTCACATATATGATGAGATGTTATATGTGTATTGCATATTATTCAGTACATATGACAATGTAATGAAATTTGACCTACGAGTGTATCTATATTGACATACACAACAGCAATGTTGAAATTCATATTCAATGTGCATTTACATAACTAAAAAAATCTACTTAAAATTTTGAACAGATGGCATCAGCCTTTAAATAACAGAGGTAGGATGCATAGCAAGGCACTGATGGTACAAAATATAATCATTTATATTATCAGTTCATCTACAAGTTATATTCATAATGCATCAAGTCCAAGAGCACAGTGTCCTTATCCTCACAATGCTGGCTTTCCAGTCAGAGAATCCTTTCGGGTGCTGCTTTATGCCATCTGCTCCTTCGAGGATTTTGAATCAACGCCATGATTGGCAGACGCTGAAACAAATTGCCAGATTTTGTGTGCGGTTATGCATGTGATTGGTTACCATAGAGAACATCATGTCACACTTACAGCCGAGTCTATTGTGTATACTTTGTCTATCACAGATATTCTAATCCAATGATTATTTGGAGTCCTGTCAATCAGAGACCAGGTTCTAACTGCCGCTAATCGGCATGTTCAATGGCACCTCAGGCTGACTCTGACCTCCGCCACGAGGGGACCCTGCACTTCCTCCCCCGGCAGCGGCAGGGGGTGCAGCAGGCGGCTGTGGTGGGGGAACAGGTGCAGCCTCCTGTCCCTCCCCCTCCTCAGCCTGCCCTCCAAGATTTTCCCGTCCGCCCTGGTCCGTGCTGTCGACGAAGTCCTTTGTGCTGAAGACCTCGATTTGTGCGAGACTCATGCGTTGATGAAGACTCATGCGCTTCTTCTTCAGGTTCGGTCGCTGGTGTTTTAGTTTCCAGGCAGCTTCGTAATTGAGCAACATCCGTGTGAGTTCGGTGGAGTGGGCGAAGGCAGAGGCAATCTCTCCGGCCTGAATTCAAAACACACCAGGAATCAATCACCAGGCTAAAGGAACACTGGTACCCTTAGAACTGGGCCAGGTTCTTCCAAATGACTTTGTATAAACTAACTTGATGTAAACTTCAACTTGGTGTGAAGTCTAAGGAGACAACACCAAGTAAGCACCAGCGAACAACTGGGTCCTGGACCTCAATCACTCTTAACTTCTTCACTCACCCTATGCATTTAATCTAACTACATATGAAGTCAGTACAGGCCATTCAAGCTCTTCTCAGCCCAAAATGTCACTGATCTTTACACAACTCCTCCCCCTTCAAGAAAGCATAAGATAATCTGTCCACATATCAAACTAAAGCTATTGTTTTATTCTAACTTCATTTTTCTTGATCTACAACATAGGTTTGAACCCGGGCTACAAGTCCTTCTCATCTTCTCCTGATCAAAAGATTAACTTACCTTGGACTTCAGTGTTGGGTTAATATCCAAGTCGATCAAGGTCTTAGCAGTTTCCATGTAGCCCCCCTTGACGGCTAGATGAAGGGCTGAGAGTCCCTCTGCTGTCTGGGCATTGATGTCACATTTAGCCTCAATGAGGATGGGCACCACGTCTGCCTTGCCCGTCAAGGCGGCGCAATGAAGAGGAGTGATACCCGAACGCCCTTCGTAGCTTTGGGTGATGTTGACACTTGCACCGGCCTGTAATACAATTGCCAAAATACACTGACATGACCATTCACCCAAACCCCTGATTGAGCACCTTCTTATGAAGATATCATCGTACAATGTTATTATGAGGATTATGAGGGTTGCATTGTCAAGAAGTAGACACTACTCACGTGTATCAACATCTTGAGAATCTTGACATGACCAAACTCTGCTGCCTGGTGGATGGCTGTGACATTATAACTCTCCACATCCGCACTATCCACAACTGTGCATGAAGCTTGTACGTCGCAGCCTGACGCAATCAACGCCCGCGCCATCTCCACATGGCCATGCTCTGCTGCGAGGATCAGTGCCGTGATTCCCTGGTTTGTCTTGATGTTGGTTTCACAACCAGCTAACAACAGGATCTCAAACGCTTCCTTGGAGCCGTTTTGGACCGCTACGTGGAGTGGGGCGAGACCTGCAAGAATATGACGAAATGGTCAGAGAGACCGCCTGATCCACTGGCATTGACGTGTTCATTTACCAACCAACCCGACCATTTTCCAGTGCTGTTAAAATTGCTTTAGCCTGCTTGCTTGTGTCCTCCATGATCACTAGAAAGAACCACAATTGTCAGATTCAACGGGAACATGAAACTAGAAACTTGAGACAACTAGGCTGTCTCCAAGGGGCACAAAGAGTCCTTGGTTAATACGGCAAGGGTTACATAACTGACTAGTTGTTGCTTGGATGAGGTGATGACTGTTCATGTAACTGCTTAAGATTACCCAGCACGCAATGGGCATCGGACAAGAGAGAACTCTCCACTGATACTTTACCTGTTTTGGTCTGAATATTGACATCACCACCATAGCCAAGACTCAAGAGTACGAGCACCTCTGGTTGGTCTTCCAATGTTGCCACCATTGTCGCTGTATTCCCTCCTTTATCATCACGGATACAAACTGCATTAATATCCGCTCCAGCAACGATTAACTTATCGCATATATCCATGTGACCATTCTCTGCAGCGCAATGAAGTGACGCCATATCGGCACGGTCGTTGTATTTTCCGCGGAGATTTGGATCTGCGCCGCTGTTGAGTAGATATTCCACAATCTCTTCATGGCCACCTATTGACGCGTAATGTAACGCACTCAAGCCTCCGTCCTCCTGTGCGTTCACATCGACGCCAAAGTTTATGAAATATTTCACAACTTCAAAATATCCGTTTTCTGCTGCGGAGAAGAGCGGCAGTATTCCCGGCCGACTGCCATTTCGTAATCCATCCATGACATTGGCACCGCCTTGAATGAGGAGCTTTATGACTTCAAGGAAGCCGTTTTGTCCCGCCATGTCTAGCGGTCGCACATCAGAGCAGTTATTTACCGTCACTGTTGGGTGAACGTCTGCTCCATGTTCGAGGAGCAACTTGACTGAATCCTCGTTTCCTTTCGTAGCCGCTGATAGCAAAGCTGTGAAATCATCTCCACGCCTCTGATTGATGTCAGCACCGAGCCCGATAACCTTCTTCAAACTCTCCGTCTTATTATCAACGCAGGCTAAATGGAGCGGTGTGACACCTGTGACGTTATTCACAACGATCGACTCATGTAACTCAGATCCGAAATCCGCTACCAAGTCAATGACATCTGTGTACTCCCTCTGTATTGCTAAATGGAGGCCCATCTCATCCAAAATCGTACTGATTTTTGCCTTCGTTCGAAGGTCGCAGCCCGCTTTAACCAGATGTTTTGCTGCTCCTGGACTTTCAAACAACAGGGCAAAATGGAGGGGTGTTTCACCCTCGGTTGATTTAGCGTCAATGTCAGCACCATACCTGCAGAAAAATGGGATTATGGTTCACTGACCTCGTTGTGATCAACTGGAAGACTCAGCTATCAAACCGGCAGAACATTATCTTTGAGACAAAAGTTTATTTTAAGCAATGTGGGATTTCTCTGCAAATTGAGAAGAATGCTTACTTTATCATGACGCTCATCATCTCTACTTTATTCAGCTGAGCGGCCAAATGTAACGGCGTCAAGTCCCTCATGTAACACGTCGTCGCATGTGCCCCCTTCGATAAGAGTTTCTCGATCACATCAACCCTGCAATACTCGATCGCAAGGATAAGAGGGGTGAGGTTGTCTCGGTGGAGAACTTTCTTGCTGACAAGGTTGACATCGCATCCGCTGTCTACCAGGAAGTGAGCAATTTGGTTTTCGCCATAGCTGATTGCCCAGTGGAGTGCGGTGTAACCTGAAGGGGGAAGAGCTACATTTAGACTCAATTTGCCCGAGTATAGTTAGCCTGGCATTCACTGCATTATGGTATTATGCATAAGTAGGCTGCCTGGATGAGTCATATGGGCTGAATATCTTTGAGATTTTTTTTACCTTGATCATCCTGTACATCGAGCTCGCATCCTTTCTCAACCAGATATCTAATGAGACCAGCGCTTCCCTTCTTGGCAAGCTGCATCAATGATGTTTGGTTTGTGTTGTCTCTCTTGTTGATGTTTGCACCTATAAGTAGAAACATACTTCTTTCATCTTTAGACGGGATAATGTGAATAAATGTGGCTGTGTAGCTGGCTCATGTGGTCACAACCACAGCAAATGAGTCCTTTCTAAGCTGAAGGAGGACATTTCAGAGGAAAGACTCTTCTGTTCGTCAAAGTCAGGCCAACTTGGCATGGGCGGCTAAAACGCTTTCATTTTCATGATTGCTTTCCACAGTACCTACCTCTTTCAACAAGGAACTTGAAATGCTCCGTGTCTCCATACAAGGCAGCGATCATGAGGGGGGTGATACCTTTGGTCGACTCACTATCGATGGGGCAGCCAGCGTCGTAGAGAATGTCACGAAGATGGTGATGTTTGCAGTTGGATATTGTGTGCATCAGGGAGACATTGAGATCAGTTCCGTCTGAAAGTACCAAGTGAAATATCAATAAACCAAGAAGGAAATGGGTGTGACTGTGTCAGTCAAACTAAGGGTGTAGGAGTTGGTGAGAACTCATCGTTAAAGTACTCTTTTTGCTCTCCTCTTTGCGTCTTCCATCCCTCTTTGCACTAGGTGCAAGGAACCTCTCTCTTACACGACCATTCAACGAGCGTGGCAAAGTCACAATCAATTTGATTATGTCAGGCATCAACAACTCTATCACTGGACCAAGTCACCGCCTGGTGTACAGAAAGAGAACTCACCATTTTGAGACATCTTTGTGTTGACGTCTGCTCCATGTTTGAGGAGTATCTCGACCATATCCTTCATGCCCTTCCCGACGGCGAGGTGCAGTGGCGTCACGTCACTCTGCTTCTGACCCGCAATATCCATCCAGGAAAACGTCTGTTCGATATCAATCGCTGGTTCCTTCAAAATCAGTTCCACAAATTCCTTACTATCCTGGTATAGGGCGGAAACAAGTGCAGTAGCACCGGACGGTAGCGCGATATTTACATCCACCCCTTGCTGCTTTAGGATGAACTTACTCAGATGCATATTCTTCTCATAAACGCTTAACATCAATGGCGTGAATCCCTCACCGTTTTGGGCATTTATATCCCCGCCATATTTCAGTAAAATTCGGCATATGATTTCTGATTGTTTGTTGATAGCGAGATGAAATGATGTTATGTCTTTGCCATGTTCTTTACTTGTGTATTTCAGGTTCGGGTCAGCACCATGTTTCAGGAGCGCTTCGACGCAGTACCGTTTTCCTGATGCCGTGGCAACATGGAGAGGGGTCGTCCCAGCTAAGACAACTTCATCATTCTTGTCAACAAAGTCAGCAATCGGGTCAATGTCGCATCCCGCTGCACACAGAATGTTGATGATTTCAACATAACCTCGTTGCGCAGCAGAATGTAAAGCAGTGATTCCCCGTGATATTTGTGCATTCACGCTACAACCAGCTGCAATGAGGATATTAAGAACTTTGACTGCACCATGAGATGCTGCCAAGAAGAGAGGAGTCGCACCATCTTTTGCGCGCACTTCTTTCAAGATGCGCTTAGTCAACAACATTTCAGCTAAATCGCCGAAATTGTGAATGGAAGCCAAATGAAGACACATAAAGCCATGATCGGTGGCAGCGTTTATGATCGCACGGTGGTCGATAAGCAGCTGTATGATATCAAGATGACTCAGTAACGCTGAAAAATGTAATGGTGTCATCCCGCTAAGAATATGAGGTTCTTTTTTCGAGACATCCTCCTTTTCCTCCTCTTTTCCATCCTTCTTTTCAGTGCCTTTATACTCTTTTTTCTCCTTTTCTGACTCTGTACCGGTCGCAGCAGACGCAGGGACAACCTCTTGCCTGTTAACCCGTAAATGACACTCAGTATAACATCCACTGCGAAGCAACAAGAGCACCACATCTTTTGATTTCTCCGTAACTGCCAGATGTAAACATGAAAGGTCACTATAGCAGGCATCTTTAGATATTCCCTTGGCATTGTCATTAAGGTCCATACCCTCATTCAGGAGGAAACGTATTATCTCAATGGACCCTCTCACCACCGCAATGTGGAGAAAGTTGAAGCCATTTCCCTGTAAAGAGAATTCAAATATTAGGTCAAAATTAAGAGGAAATCCTCCATGGAGTAAAACTAGGCAAAGGTCACAGGTCTTCTTTCAAGGACTGAATCCTATTTACTCCTCCAATCCTCCATGCAAAATTGTGTCTCCATTTTGTCATACTTGACTAATGACTAGGCTCACGAAAAACTTACTGAATGCTTGTAAAGTTTGGCAGCCGGTGTCCATCTTCTCTTGAATAACCCAAGGTCCTCCATGATCAACGCAAGAATAAGGAGCTCATTTGGGTCCTGGGTGTCCTCGCTGGGGCGGGTGAACTCGAGGCCTTCAAGGAAGGTGTAGAAGGACGTCAAGATGTCTCGCTGGACTATCATCTTGACGAGTTGGATGTGCTGAATTGGAAAGACAAAGTTTTATTAAAGATTTTTAAATATTCTACTCCTATTCCACAAAAAAATATTTTCATAGGCTGTGAATGTGACTCTCCGGCCTGGTCTCTACCTCTAGGCCTACGGTATAGGCCCCTATAACCCCCTCCCTGTATTAACAAATACCCCTTGACAGTGACATGGTATGATACTGTGTAGATGCTACTTAGTCAGTTTTTGTGTATCTGTTTCACTTGTCATACATGTAGGCCAGTATAGGCCTACCGGAAGGCCGTTTGTACCCTACAGGCTTTTACAGGTGCCCTTCAACCGGCTAAATAGCTTCTACTGAGTATATTATGACCACTCCACATGAGCACACTTACTACAACCACCTCACAGGTGCCAATGAATAAGAACTCTTGGCCAAGGCCTAGGGCCAGGCCTTTACAATGTATACAGATAGTGCAAGAGAAATTCTGTCAAATCTTTAGATTAACTTTTCATCACACGATCACTCCTAAACTAATCTACTAAGCAAACAAATCAACCTCAATGATGAGAATAGAATCTTTATCAATTCATAGTGTCATGTCAGATTGGCCATCACAGGATGAGAAGGGAGGGAAAACGACATGTTTACAGTCGCTTCCTCATCAAAACTGTCAAAACTGACAAATTGTAGATTGTGTACATGTTGCATAGGAGACAAGTGTTGCGAAGATTTGTGTCCGTCTTGTGGTGCCATCTACAGTTCCAAAATGTAACTGATTAGTGTCTCTGAAAGAGATGATTGTGACGACGACCGCGTCGTACCTTCACCTCTCACTGCTGCCCAGCTGGGCCTAGTCCTATCAGAAATGCAGTCTGAAGAGATATTGCACATCAGGTTCATATGTTTAAGGGCCTTAAATGACTCTGCACTGCTGTGGGAGAAAAGGAGCATACAACTGGTCCTATTATTCGAGGATGTTCTCCAAGTAGCTCAAATGATACATGGAACGAGTGTCATCGACCGGGCGACCAAACTTGTCTTCGCTTTTCTGTCACAATCTAATCAGTTGGGTTGAGTGACGCCTCTCGATATGACGCATAAAAAGCCTGAAGCTCAGGATACCCTTTGACTAATTCTGATTGGAAAACTCACGGTCCGACACCAATACTTTTTTACCCCAGTGTATCCTCGAAAATACCAGCTGCCGATTCGAACCATCTTCGGTAGTACTCGAACGCCCGGAATCAGTATGTGCTGCAGTTTGAAAAGTTTGGGTGCGGGGTATGATAATACCCCGCACCCGTGAGATTTGCTCTCTAAATAGCCATGATACCAACTGGGGGTTGGGCAACCAACAAGTCATCAAGTAAAACTCAGATTACTGGACACATGATCTTTTATTTATTTATGCATTCTCGGAATGTCACAATTACAAATTTTCATTTTGGCACTTAAATATTAGAAAGAAAGCATTAGGAACCATAACTGTGATTCAAAAACTTTTCAATAGTAAAAATAAATGTCTGAAGCTCACCAAAGCTTACAAACATCTTTTTTTTCTCCAGTGACACTCACCATATGCATGCAGTGACCCTTTGGTACTATTGATAAATTTAGAAATCACTTCAATCAACTATACATGATGATGTTAACTTTAGCATAGACAAGTTTCATAAAATATTCGAACGCAGAAAACAATAAGATGGTATGAAACTTTGTACAAATTTCTTGCATTTTTTCATGAAATCTCACGCACAAGGACATACACGAATATCTGGTTGTACTAAAAATCTGTTTCCTCAAAACTCTCCCAGATCAGGGTTTCTATGACGACAATAAACTTCCAGATCTAGACTTGGTAAGCTGGAATAGCTGAAAGACTCTGAACTTTGGCCAGAATTTCACCTGCACAGGTTTTTCCCTTCGGGTTGGCTTACTGGCACCAGTCCAGTACTTTTTGGCTTGCTTTCAGCAGTCAAGAATACACTTTGGTGGTTCAGACTAAAGCTCAGAAAGCCTTCCCAGGCCTCACCAAGATGGACAACCAACAAGTAGTTACAAACACCTAACACACCACATGTGACCCAGTCAACGGAAAATCCAACAACTACGCAAATAAGCTTGCATTGTTCAAGGACAAGTCCAGCATCATAACGAATTTCAGATGACAACAAGCTACAGTCAACATCAACCTAACTAAGCCGCGAGTCGGCACAACATTATCAAAGAATCACTCCTGGTGTAAAGAAGTTTTATTGAAACAACCCATGATATATACTGTGAAGCAGGCCAGGAGCCATAAAGCCTTTGATCTGAACATTGGCACCGCCTGAACCAGCAGCCGATCCACAACTTGGCAAAGAAAGAGGGGGCAAAGGGTCTAAATCTTTTAGAATTTTATGATCAAGTTCAACAATCTTTTCAAAATTTCATTGTCAATTTCAATTTTTCTTCTGAAATCAGTGCCGAGATGGGTCTGGTCGGACGGGCCCCTTGGATCCATACCAGAATACATCTTACCAGAGTGATCTCTTTGTGGTCTTACCCATACAGTACTGCTCGACAGAGAAACATGAAATAAAGTTACCTTCTTTTTTTGAATCAACAAATATGGACAACTCCTGATTAAGTTTGCAAACTATGGAGGCTAACATGAATGTAAACAACATTGACACTTATATACTCGGTAATATGATATATACCCGCGATCTAATTATACATAGAATAATGCATAGAACACAGAACCCCTAAAATTGCATTTGACACGGAGTGAAACACCGCTATCAACACTTGGGATTTAGGACCAGAGTGTTACCATCAATTTCAGAAATGTAGAATTTTTGGACACTTTGAGTTTGAGGTCCATGGTTACATTCTGACCTCATGCACTCCTTTTTTTCAGTTTAATGACTTTTCAATGATCCTGATGGGAGAAGTCAATGCCCACCTGGAAGCCAGGTTTGTATGAAAAACCAACATATCTCATGTCCCTTTAATTGAACTGCATGTCCACTACTTGCTGTGCCTTCAATAAACGCCTCCGAGTGCACAATAGTGCACCCGTTGGGATGAAAATTCAAAACGAACTGTCCTTGTAATGACTTTGCTGCACTGAGGGAGATTCCTTTGTATTTGATTATTATCTCCTATAAGGAGTCACAACCAGGCGGCCAGGATGAGATCACATCAGACAACCTGACAACAGTCTTCAATTCTTGATAAATTTGCCCAAAATATGTACAAGTAGAGTTACAAACAAAGTCATGTATGAAGTCATGTTTACTGATAATTCACTTCCATGTCGAGCCGTATAGATAGATGATGATAATTGTTATTATTATCACGAACACAGTGCAAGTGGGTATTGCTGCGAAGAGAGGACGTAGACCACCACACAACCTTCGTCATCTGGTCTTCGATGATTTCACGACGATCTTTCCGTTCTCGACCACGGCCTCAACTCCAAAGTCTCTGAGTAACTCCGCACTGTTTGCAACACCCTGTAGATTCATATTGGCAATCACAGCCTGGTTGTCTCGATTGTCTTCGCAGAGATTACGGATCGTGAAGATGGCCCATTGTAAAATAACTGATGAAAGTTAAGGATTAATGATTATGAAAGGCCTCGCATTGGAGAGGCTCACATCCCTGACCAGCAGTCAAGAGGTCCCTGGTTCAATCCTGACAGATTAAACCCAGCATGAAGACAGACAGTCAGTTGTCTAAGGTGTCAACATGGCCTATGCAATCAACGATGAATGGTGAAACAACCAATTGAGATGGCCAATTTCAAAAGCATAAGAAGAAAAAGGTTTTGAGAATTTCAAAGTTAAAGTTGCCTCCTTAATCAGATGATGATGATGATGAGCAAAGGATACATGGGTTTCTTCCATCGATGTTTGTGTGGTCCAGTATGAGGGGGATACCACCCAACTCACGTACCTGTGAATAAGATCAATTATATTTTTTAAATGAACGACAACTTTCATTTTTATTTTGGAAATTAACTTGGCAATTTAATCTATCACCAAATGAAAAGAAGCAAATTCACACCAACTTTTAGGGTCACGAACATTTTACAGTCACGTGATAACGCATCATTGTGTCAGGACAGGCAACTGCAGACTTAAAGCCTTCCTGGCGAGGATGAACATGGCTGGGTGTGGAAGGGGCCAGTGCACTGAACAAAGACCAGAGCATGGCCCAGAACTGCTTACTCAGGCACGTGGCCGAGCGGTGCATCAATGGAAATAAGGCTTTGGGGATCTTGGCAAGAACAAAAAATGACAGCCAGGTTCATAAGACATAGATATGTCTTACAGCCATAAAAAGCAAATTGGATGCTTAGAAGAAGAAAAAAGACTTTGATACCATAATATTCAGGCACTGTCAGCCACCAGAAACTACTGACCTGATCCTGATTGCGTTTATTTCTGTGCACCATGTTTCCAATCAGCCTGATTAAGTCTCTTTTCAACCCATACATTGGATGAGAGCTCTCCGGCTCTAACGTTGTCACGTCGGAGAGTTTCCTGCTAGAGAATGGATTGTTGTCGTCCTGCTGGCCGAGCAGGAACATGGTGTGCAGCAGATCTGTGAAGACATAAGATATTCATGTTACTCTGACCCCCCCTTCCCCAGGCAAGGCCGATCAAGTCCGATGAAGAGTCAGCTTCATCACCAGTAAGCTCACTGAATGAGTCACTGAATTTCATCCTCCCTCGAGGTCAACAGGTGAGTACCACAGTAACGCGACCATTCAACCTTGGTCCCATGAGTGGTTGTGTTACCAGGGTTCCACTGTACGATCTTTCCCTTGCCTATGTTCTGCTCAAAACTGATGAAGTCTAACCTTGGAGGAGCCGATATGAAGATTGAACAAACACATAAGTGCTGAAGAGATGATAGTTAAACAAATGAGTATGCGAGAGTGCACGAAATACTTACGAAGACAGCATTTGAGGAGGTCGATGTCGTCCTGGATGCTGATGTAGTCCCCGTCCGCCGCAGTAGCTGTGCATAAAATATCCAACACCCTCAAGACCAGCTTCGGCTCCTGGAAAATATGACCCCATTTTATGCAAAGGCATTGACACTCTCAAGAGACGTCCAAACTCGATGGTCCGGAGGTCACTTGGTGAGATGCACCTTGGATCAGGCCTTGAAGAGGCACTATATAAGTGACTTTGAATACAATTATCAAATCGAGAGCTACAAGGATGTAAGCAGAGGAGCGCAGACACAGAAATGCTCTGCCAAAGATCATATAGCCATAGGCCCGGGGTCAGTGTCATTCAAGAGCCAAGACACACAGTGCTACATCATTACATATCTGTTTTGGCTGTCAAAAGAAAAAGGCAACAAAAGTCTGAAAATGAATGGAAAATCTCGCCTGGTCAATATGGTTTTATCATTTCACAGCTTAAAATAGCCAGGAGTTTTAAACCACATCCAAGACAAACTTACAGAAACTTCCTCGCCAGGCCTGCGGCTGGTTCCCAGTATGAGGTGGGCATTGTCTTTGAATTCCATGGCCAAGATGCGGAGGCTTTCGGATGGGAGGCAGTGATATGCGAGCTGAGCCTCGTCCGTGGGAAGAAGGTGGCCCTCAGCCTGGGCATCATTGGAGGGGAGCTGCTGATACCCACTCTGTGTATCCCGGGCATCCACGGGTCGGTCACCTCGGTCCAGAGATGAACTGACTTCAGCATGGATAAAGTCCAGCAAAACCATCCTAAAATCAAAGAGGATTACGACTTTTAGTTGTTTATCAAAATCATACTCGTATTCAGCAGGGAAAACCCAAGCTGTTTACATAGCAACTCTGGCCCTCAATACCAATACGGCTTTTTCCCACCTTTCATTAGATGATTTATAACGACACTGATGTAGTAGTACCTCCTCATTTGTTCATCAGGAATGTGATCCTTCTCTGCCAGCTATTACCTTTCTGAATCTTGTAATTCCTTGTAAGCAACACTGAAAAGTTCCTGCCTCTTCATCAGGTCCTCAAGATAGAAGACACTGGAATAGAAATGGCAAATCATCGGAGGGTGATCCCGCGAATGTCCTATTTCTTTAATGCTTGGGGGGAGATCATTCTCAAGGAGTAATACATGTCAGGACTTGTGACTGTTTACCCATGCCACTACGACTGGGCATCAATTAGGTCAACTTGCCAAGAGACTCCACATCTGACATTAAGTGGATTCCACTTCAAGGTGCAGTCCACTTGCATTGACTCGCATGCCCTTCAGGTACAAGAAACCTCCATTTTAGGTCTTGTATGGAAGACAAAGCAATCTGGAGTTGGACATCTTGCCAAAGAACATCAGAGTCAAACCAATGGTGGGCCTTCCGAGAGTCAAACCCACACTTCCCTGATTGAGAGCCTGGTGTTCTTACCACTATGTCACTGACCTATCTACATGCAGAAGAAGTGAACACTTGGAACTTACCCCCATTCGATATCTTCATGACAAACCGTTCTCAATACTTCTTCTAGTATTTTCCACCCCTCAGTTGAGGTCAACTGCTTTCTGCGCTCATTGTCTGACTTACAGTTCATTAGAACCATGCAAATGAAGTCTGTCAACGTGTTGTCAGGAAGTTTTAAAATCTCACTGGAATTTGAAGACATACATTGTAACATCTCCTACGTCAATAAAATAGCTCACAATCAAAATGGAGAGCGACTCACAACAAAGAAATCTCTTTCTGTGTCCAGAATCCATTCTAAGACTGAGTGTCATTACAGTCTTGAAGGCATTGCCACTGCATCAGAAACCATCGTCTTCAGCCAAGTTGAGGAGAAGTTAGAGATCACAATGTAACAATGTGTACTTTGCAATCTGAGGTTCATGTGTAAAATGACAAAGGTTTACTCACGCAAATAAAGTGCCAAACATCAACCACACTTTTTCATGGTTTTCTGGACAGTCCGTCACAAGATTTCCTAAGCATTGCACAACACTGTAGAGGCACTGCAGCTCTGAAAATGAGAACAGAAGCGCATAATAAGTTCCAATCAACCTCATTTTCCAACATTTTGCAAAGAGTATTGTGCAATCAGAGCTTGCCCTCCCTATCACTGAAACTAGTTTTGGTCCCAAATTGGTTGTTTCCATTCAATTTGACCTCCCTACTCAGGACACCTCTCTATTAAGGACACTAATTGTTAGACTTGAGGGTGTTCTACTGTACTTACTAAGGGTGATGTTTTGTGAGGGTAGAGTAAATGCAACCAAAGCAGGTATCGTTCGATGAAAGTGGAGTAACTGGGCCAGAAACTCCTTTGTCGACTTCAAGAATGCCACATTGCTGAAAAACAATTCAAAATGTCAATGAATAGATTAAAGGTGATTTATATAAGTTGCAGAAACTTCTATTGCGAAAAAATTGTAAGTTGAAGAAACAAATTTGAGTATGAATGAAACAAATCCAAACAATTTTGCAGGAATTCAGTCACCAAACCTGACTGCACTCCTGTGAGAAGACTGCGGACACAGAACAATGGACAAACAAAGTGGCACTGAACACATTCTAAAACTCATCGTGTTGTCACCTCCGTAGAGCCAGGGTTATTCCCCGGTTAAAGTAATTACACAACCAACCTGCCAATATACAACTGGTTCCTCTTACACCTTGCACAACAATTCCTCAAGCATCTGTAGACTTCAGCGACAACTTCAAGATGTTCCACAACTTCAGCAAACTTGTCTTTGAGCTGCGGATCAGTCTGGTGGACTTTTCTGATGTCATTTATCAAGGACTTAGCGAGGTTGGTGCTGTCATCGAGAAATGAGGTTGGAAGAGCTTGTCTGAAAGAATGAGCAGAACGATCTGAAATTTCATTTAAAAACTGACTCATCGAGATATCTCTACAGATAATCATTCACCCATGACTATGGCTTGTGCAATAACAATGACACAAAAACAGGCTGACCGCACGCGTGTGTTGATAAGATTTAAGAGAAGATGGGTGCCAATGTTGTGTTTACTGACCAAATCTCAGCAACAATCATCAGTGGTGTTATCATGAAGTGATGTGACATCAAGCAAATCCACAGATTGCACAACCGATTGCAACACTGCCAACAAGACAAATGACACATCTTTTTTTTCGGACCACCATGTATACCGCACGTACGTCAGAATGAACCATGTGAACCACCGCAAAAAAAGCCAATAATCTCATGTATCAGGAGGGCAAAGCTAACTTACCGACACCCTTCATCTCTAAGAGTAATAGTTACATTTTTCAAAACAGAAAGGGGGTTGTTAGATTTGTCACAAGATGCAGAATAATCACGAAAGAATTGCAAATTCTGCAAGAATTTTTCATCCGCAGCCATCTTTTTTTCACTTTTTTTCTTCTGTAAAAGAGACGAATTCCGTCCTCGCCGCCTAATGCCTGAATGCCCAGCGACGGTATTCGGTCGTTTCGGTATCTGACCTTTTCGCCCCCATTCGTTTCGCTCCCTGGGACTTTTGGTTGAATAAAGATTTGTTGAAATTCTACGAAATTATTTGAAACCATAACATATGGCTATAAACGAATCATAATATGTAAAGAGCAAGCTCTAGTGAACTCACACAACTGTTTGACATGGGGGAGCCCCCCAAACCCCCGTCCTTCTGACATATTTACCCAGTACATTGGGGGATGAGTCCCACAAACCCCCTCCCCGTTCTCTGAAAGTGACAGGTTTTAGTCAGTAAATTGGGGGGGAAGGCCCCCCCAACCCCCCCCCCCCATTGGACTCTAAAAATAGAATTCCTTGGAGACGCTGAACAATAAGGCCCCATAAAGAAATAGTCCCCGCCCCGGTAGCTGTCTCATATCTGCTGACAGAAGCAGCTGTTTGTGGTGAAATAATAATTGAATGTATGTTATGACACCCAGGAGCTTTTTCTCATTTCTGAAACAGTTGCATGGTTGGAATGAATTTCCAAATCAGTCCGTCAAATCTCTATGGAATGAAAATTGAAATGTCACAACTGTCTCCACCGACTTTGTCCTGTATGTCCTAGGTCGCGTTAGGGAGTTTTTTTCCAAATGAACGTGATGATGACGTGCCCCATTAACAGGACGTAACATCTATTTTAAAATGCGTTTCCAAAATGAATGCATGAGGACAACCCATTTGTGTCGTATATCACTGGAAACGCCCGATTCCCCTGATTCTGCAGGATGTTAAATCGGGTATTTTATTTCTTTAAATAAATCATTATGGAGTCATCTAGTGAGGTGGTAGAATGGAAAAGAGAAAATACTTTATATGAATGGGTGATTTTGATCAAAGAGTGGAGGCCATTTTTTGCGTGTTATATGTATATGTGTTATGCTAATTAGCGGGATTATCGGGCTAAACAATGGGATTAGCTAGGAAATAATATATAGGGAGTTAAAAAACTTGAACTTGAATTAAAAATGTTTTGCCATGTGTGAATACTACTGGTTATAAATTTCAACAATCATGTTACGTCACGTAGACTCGTTTGAAAATACCACAAAAGCCAAGTTTCCGCGAAGTTATGTCACTTGTTGTCCGACTCCTGTTCATCCGACCGCGACCTAAGTATATGACCAATCAGCTTTAAATCGTGAGCATTTTCGTGTATGGGTCAATGAATTTGATTGAAAATCACAATTTGAATAGATGAGTGGTTTGGTAACCTCTCTGACGTAACCTACTCAATACGAGCCGTTGAATTTGGCTGTGCTCCTGGTATGACACACCGGTTTTGGGAACACAAGCGTTCAGTTGTGTCGACGCCAAGTCGAAGCACTGGTTCAATATTGGTGAGTTCAGCCGGATTTCTCCACAACTTTTTCTCCCCAAATTTTGCGACTATTGTCTGATACAATGTACAATCTTATCTTATCTTTTCATTTTCATTTCTTGCAGACGCCAGACACGTTGTCCTGTCTAGCACACCCAATGCTGCCCAACCGGTTTATCACAAGATACGACGTGAACACCACGTGGTGAGTTATTTTTCTCTATCGAAACTTCCTTTATCGCACATACATGTGTTCTTTTGAAACTTCTCATCTCTGCAGCAGTGGCGGATCCAGAAATTTGGGAAAGAAGCGGGGGTGGGGGGGGGGGGGGCGCTGCCCCACCAATGAGAACTCATGATAAAGCCGAAGGTGCAATCCTGAAAATGAGGGGGAGGGTTCTTGAGGAGAGGTGCCCTAAAATATCAAAGAGGGATGACTCATGCGGGACCCCTAAATCCGCCACTGCTGTTCTGAATAATTCCACACTCGGCTCAGCTGACCTTTGAAAGGAGGACACTGTTAGCCCATACCCTATCTATGGTACTATATCGTTCTGGCAGCAAGAAAATGAGACGATCGGTCATGTCTGCCATGCTTTATGACGTCACACGCCACGTGCTTGGTGCAATGTGTCACGTGCTCATAACACATTCTATCTCTGAACCAATCAGCCCTTGATACTGTGACATGTGATATGTATGATGGGGACCTTGACCGGATCAGAAAGATAAGGCATACAATCGAAGTAGTTCAGAGACATTTACATGAAGACATGACAGAAATTACCAATCGTCTCATTTCACCTCTGTGCTGCCAACTTCAGAGCTTTGATAAACCCTGCCAGTTGTTCCCAGGCCTGTGTTATGAAATGACCATGGTTTAGTGATGCCTACCCCCTCTTGTATTCAGTGGTATTAAATGGACAACTGTGGCATGAGATATGGTGGTTTTTCCTACAAAAATGGCTTCCAGTAGAACCGTGACTTCTCAGTCCAAACAGGAAAATTGAAATACATCATTGAACTGCAATACACAGTGCACAAAAACTGGGTGTAACCTTAGGCCTACCTGAATTTCACGGGTCATGTCCAAAACTGCCTCGCACACTGGCGAAAATCGTTATTTGAGATAAGTGGCGGCGCATGGTGACAAGCAGAGGTATTATCCTCCTGGCCAGGTAAATCCCACGCCCAGGTTGTCTCTTTAAAGCTGACATGCATGCATAAAAACCCTAACGCAAAATTAGAAAAGACGGAAAGGATGAAGTGGCGAGGGTTCCGAGTTCGAACCCGCTCGAGGAATATTTTTTCTTTTTTTCTTTCTCTGTGACCTGTCTCGTCAATGAACTTGTGTTTGTGCAGTCAAGTGAAACCTGTCGCTGGTCGTCTATCATGTTTCAAGTGCAGTTGTCGTTTCTTGGTCGGGCGTTTGTGTTTTCTAACTTGGTCGTTTGGGGTTTTTATGCATGCATGTCACCTTTAAGTATGTTTTGGCGTGGTCACGAAGATGATAAATGTGAATTATGACACCAATGCATTGGCCCTGCGGTCACGTGGTGGCTTTCAATGATATCCTTGTGCCGTCGTAGGAGGCTGCTGAAAGTCGCAGCAAAGCAGCAGTCAACAAAAGACTTAGGCTACTTAAAATTTCTTTCGGGAGCAGTAATAATCTGGTCACCATTGAGTTTTACCTATAGCTCTTATAAAGATGGTGTGGGAAGATAAATTTCGGCCATTTGTTACCATTTTAATATCTAACTGTATGCGCCTGCTTAATCGCCCGCCCGCGAATTTTTTCCTGAATCTTTCGGGCAGTACAGTGTACATTTGTACACAGGTTCTCAGCCAATCAGAATCCGATAAATCTGTGTCGTCATCGAGGCGTCATCATGAAACTTAGAAGTAAGCTTGTATTGTTTTGTGCTTGTTAATCAAATTTGAGGCATACAGTATAAAAATATACTGGAGGAAGACCATACACACGAGGCAGTATCGAAAGACAAGTCTCATTGCAGAGAAACATATTCCTACTGGAGGAAGACCATTCACATGAGACAAGTCTCATTGTATATTCATGCTCAATATGATATCTGAAGGACTATCCCTTAGATCTTGGAGATGGGCTATTGTTATTGTCCTTTCTGTAGGTATGTTGCAGGCAGCAGAAATAACTCAAATATCTAAAATCTAAATAACAAGGGAAAAGAAAGGCGTTTTAAAAATAAAATCTAAAGTGTAAAAAAGAAAAAGAAAAATGTTGTCCACAACCGGATTCGAACTCGCGACCTTAGGATCGAACATCGTATTCTGCCATTTTTGACGAGCGCTCTACCAACTGCTCTAAAGTTTCTAAGACTTCTGACGTCATGTATTTGTCGAAATCAAATTGGCTGAAAGTCCCTGTACAAATGTACACTATAGTGCCCAAAAGGTTCAGGAAAAAAAATCGCTACCCGCCCTTTTCAGATAGACAGTTAGCCCATCTATCACTTCGATCTATCTGCCGAGCTGTCATGGCCAATACTTTTTCTTTCAGAATCTCCGACGTCCTTTGAACTTTCAAGAAATGGTTGGGTTTGGTCAAGGGACTGGTATTGGACCTGATATATTATCATTGTTGTCACACCTTTTCGCTGAATATGAGGTCTTGAAAATGCTTGGTATTGCTCCTTGTGAGGTGTTACCCAACGTTAATGACACCTGTCTGTATAAGTGGTACATACTTGACACCTATGGCGAAGGATGAGCCAGTTATTTTCGAGTTTGTACTTTGGGTGCATCTCGTTCCTCGGGTTGCATTGCGCCCGCGACCCCATAGGAGTTCCTGGTCTTGTCTCTTCGCCCCCAACCCCGATAAACTCTATGTGCCGTGAACGAATGCTCATCAGGTCGACAGTTATTTGACGACGTAAATCCATCCATATTAACTGGCGCTGCGGCTGCGCTCAATAGACTTCGTTGGGGAGTCTGAGCCTGATAGGGTGTACCAGTCCAGCCGGTTATGTACGGTTGGTATGCTCTATGATATGGATCTCCATCCACCTGTCAGCTAGGGGCAGACCCCAGTGTCTCAACCCTGGGTCTCAGAGGCGGTAACTTCTAGTCAGGCAGCGCGCTATGTCTGGTTAGGCGACATGGGTTACCAGGAGCATCCACAGCCAAAATGGTTTGCACATGGAGGTCATCGCGACCGACTTGTGAGGGGGAAGAAGTGATGTCCATGGCGGTTTCAAATTGATCTGACGACCCCCGCGTCTTCTGGACACGGAGGGGTTCATGTGGCCAAATCCTGTCAGCTAAATCCTATCGTTAGCATCGTTCGCGGTACATGGAAACCAAGGGCATGGAACCCTTTTTTGTCTTGGTTTAATTTCTCTGAGGATTTCAATGATGATATATATATTTAGATCCACAGGTATAGTCGGTACATGTGGCGACTCGCCATATGAACATTTTAATAGTTTTATTTCGAGCATTGTAAAAAGTTATGAGAATAAATTTCCCCTTTGGACGTGTTTTTTTTACCAGAATGACAATCAAAAAGTTTGTCACTGGAGAGTTTCCCCATCCCCCACCCCAGCCCTAGAATAATATACAGACTAAATAGTATCTTTGGACTGTACTGGTAATATAGGTCAGTCACGAAAAATAAAATATATATTGGACTGTACTGGTAATATAGGTCAGTCACGAAGAATAGACTATATATTGGACTGTACTGGTAATATAGGTCAGTCACGAAAAATGAAATATGTATTGGACTGTACTGGTAATATAGGTCAGTCACGAAGAATAGAATGATATTGGACTGTACTGGTAATAGAGGTCAGTCAAAAAAAAGAAATATATATTGGACTGTACTGGTAATATAGGTCAGTCACGAAAATATCTGAAAGTCTGTGCCCCATTGTTGACGAATATAATATCGTGAGGACTTTATCAATAGTCACGGTCCCTGGCCCCTCCCACATAAAAATCATTAGCAAGGTCACTGCAGGCAATAGCTTCAGCATTGTTATTGTATAAACATGTCTTAAACATTATAAACGGCCCTATTTGTGGGGTTACATTGGGTTCTTGCTGGGGTAATGATGTCCATGTCCGATTCTGCGTTTTGTGGACTTGTAAATCAGTCCAGCAGTGACATTGCGTTTTGTGGACATGTAAGTCTGTCCCGCAGTACCAAGTTTCACCCCAGCAATTACCAATAAGACCTGCACGTGACCTTAAAGTAAATAGCTATGCAAGTGTGGTTGAGACAAAACGCGATGTATGCATTGGAAGAAGGAAATCTGCGAAGAGTAGCTGGAACTGTCTGTCCAGCTCTCGTTTATGAAACAATGGGCGATTTGAAAGACGTCTCCTGAACAGATCGCCCATTGTTAACTGAAGCAGCATTCGAATTGTCTCCAATTTTTTCAGGTGGATTGCTCCATCTCCTGTGATTTCGCTGTCCCGTCCCAAGAATCGAGCCAACGCGATCGAGTCCACTTTTGAGAGATAAATATTCAGGATGCCAGATTTGTGGAACACAATTGAGGTAAATGAGATAAGCATGGCTCAGTTGATGAAATGAGGCTTTAGGTCCGTCATCATGTGACTGATATTGGGACAAACCCGAGGCAGGTTTACCACCATTGCCTCGCAATTCAATTTAATTTAATTCATCTTATTAGTGCCATGATTTAAAAAAAAACGTCATGAAAAATGATAAAATACTTCAATTTCTTAAATTGTATATTTCAATGTTTCTTGGTATATAAATCTTTCCTTTCTATTCCAGACCAGTAGTCAAGAGCCATGATCAGGGAACAGCAGTTCCCAACGGAATTGACCCTTTTTCTTGTTGTAATTCATGCTGTTGGCTCAGAATGGGTTGACACTCGCCTGTTTTCGACCCTGAAAATTAAACAGCAAACATTGTTACTCTTTGTTAAAAGTGAACCTTGCAAAATGTGTGCTTATTCCTGAAATCAATAGCACTTCATGTATGTACTCGCTGATCCAGAATATTGCTATTTCTTGTTCCGTTTTCAATGTGGCAATCCATTTACCGTATCTGAGCTATTTCACAGCACAAGAAGTGCAACATTTAACAATGGAGCTATTTCTTGATCACAGGAAAAATGTGTTTCTACATTGTTTTACTCAAATGATGCATGGATGAGCCTTATTGACATAATTGTTTTCAAGAGGAATTGGTTGTAGGTTTTCTTTCTTTTTTCTTAAGGCAGGCCTAATTTAACAAAAGGCCTATATTTTAGGTAGGATATTATTTATACCATAGGCCCATATCAGTTTTGAGAGCAATTTCCTCTTGAAGACATTAAACGTCAGTCGAGTCTCTGCACCATTTTGATTGGGCGGTTTTGGGCTAAAATACAGTACAAGAGAATGCTCCATTGGTATTAACAGGATATGTCATTGTTTTGGTCAGCAATCAGTTCTTGCCACCTTGAAAGCGGTCACGGTTACTTATGACTTGTACATTGTTCAATTGTTATTATGCTATTATCATTTGCCCCCCCCCCCCCCCCCCCATCCTCATCGACACTCACAGTGCACCACCCTCCATCCCGCACTGACCCAACATATCTGATCCCTTGACACGCTTGCTCAAGCGGCTCAAGCGGCGTCAGCAGTATCAACGTTGTGTTATTGTATTCCAAGTTTTGCATTATTCATATGTATGTACTTGCCAAATAAATGTTGTCATATCATAACCTTCGTCTCTTGTCCTTCGGTCAATAAGTGTGCTGATCACTCCTTTTTTCTGATTCCGCATGCCGGCCACTAATTCTAAGTTTTGTAGTACATGTAGCCTATATATTATATACTTGCCCAATAAAAGTTGCCATATCATCCGGCTTTGTCTCTTGTCCTTCGGTATCTCAGCGTGGGGGACACTCTCGAAAAGTTAGATTTATGCACTTACCAAACGACACTGCACCTTCCTCATCAAAATACCTCACGCCTGCGGACAGGGACGAAATAGCCCAGTCTGTACCGTAACTTAATTTGCATCCCGTTTCAATCACGAATAACACATCGTCAGCCTTTGTCTCTTGTCCTTCGGTCTCTCGGCGTGGGGGACACTCTCGAAAAGTGAGATTATTAAAAATAACTGTCGCTCAATGTGTGTATCTATGTGTCCCTGGAGTTCGAAGGATGTGACATTACAGAGCGTCCGATTTAGTCTCGTAGAGAGACGCGAATTATTCCAGGACATTCAAATTTGTGTTGTATCCTATCCTTACGATGTATATTATGGTTATCCCTACCGAGGTGCTAAAAGCCCTGTCTCTTTAGTATTGGATGAGGCATCCTGCAGACAGTCCGCTGTATGCTCTTGAGAGAGACACTGACACCCCATCTCTGCCCAGAGTAACCCGTGCTTAGAGTAACTGGTAAACCGCAATCGTCTGTTGAAGATGAAGCATTGCTGGTGTTTATTCATATCATCTCCTCGAACACCACTCGAGTACTTCTTGGGTGGTACCTGATACGAGACAACTAACTGAGCTGTAACTGACATGAAGTGCTGTTTGATAAGGGCACATGAGCTGTGTCCCTTTAGTTCGAAGGATGTGACACCTCACAGTGTCCAATGCAGCTCCTTGAGACAAAAAGACACTAATACATTCACAGGACTTTCAAACTGCTGTGAGCGTCCCTACAGCAGTATGGACAGTGAAGCGGACAACCCCATTGCTCCAGTGTTAGTCTTGGGGGTAACTGATTTGGCATTACCTGGTATGGGCAACTCGTCTTGCGAGGGTGCAGATCGTGTGTCCCTTGTACTTCGAAGGATGTGACATACGACGAGTGTCCAATGCAACTCCGCGCGAGAAAAAGACGCTAATACATTCCTAGGACATTTAAACTGCTGTGCTGGGGGCGTCCCTACAGAACAACGAATAGGAATAGCATGGGTGAAAACTCGATCTGTCTTCGATTTTTGGAACAACGCTGATAATCTGTAAATGTACTAGGACCCATCAACAGAATCTAAAAGCCGATCGCCGCATCTCGAAAACCTAAAAAAAATGGCCTCCACTCTTTGATCAAAATCACCTATTCATTTCATATAAAATATTTGCTATTTTCCTTTTTACCACCTCACTAAATTCCTCTAAAGTATAACATAGCGCAATTTGATTGAAAAATATTTAAAAACAAACAAATGTCAAGCCACCAAAGTTAGAGGGCCCCCATCAACATTTTCATCAGCAAATTCATCAACAGTTTACACTTTCCCCGATAGCAGACGATTTTAAATACCTGCACTTCAGTGGCGCCGGTGTGAATAAATCTACTTGTGTGAATGGTCAATGGCTCATAACGTCATGAAATAATTGCGTCACGAGGAAGGAAACAATGGGAATCACGTCCGACGTTGTAACTGTGGGTGCGGTGCGTCGTGAATGCAAGCTCGGCCAACGCGCGGCCCATCTGGAATGCGACAAACTGTACCGGAACCAGAATTGTCATGGGTCTGCACAAATTTTTTCAAATGGATATTTGAATTTTGTTTACACTTTATACATACCTAACCATTACACTCACTACGTTGTGTGAGTGATGAAATACATAAAGAATGTGTAACGATTACATGAAATCACAAAGTGACCGTGGCCGTACAGATCATGCAGGGTGCGCACCAATCCCTAGATCCTACCATTTAACGACAAAAACAACCAACGACGAAAAAAATCCAGTAAACATGTTTTCCCCTCCACTCAAAACCCCCGAAAGAACAGGCAAAGACATGAAGGAAACAAGACTTGCACATTCGTTTAAGAATCGGCTCTATGTATGTTCTCAAAAAGTTTCAATACATTTAATTTTTGCTTTCTAGAAAGTGTCGGAAACTGCTTCTTTTCAACGAATTTTTTTCATGTTTTCGTGAAAAACACTATTAAATACAGGATGTCCCAAAAGAAATGACTGCACTCTGTACTGTCACATTCCATGATTCATGTTCAAATTTAATATTTTCAGGAGCCTGTATGTCTCTTCTTTTCTCAGCGCAGGATTGCAAAGCCAGGAGTCCAGGACCTCGGCCTGTCGGTGTCTGGCTAGGTTTATTTTGAGCCGGCCATGGCCCATGCCAATCCACTGACTGACACTTGTGACAGTGACACTGACAGATGAGATTTCAGTGCCAGTGATGCATGTCGGGATTATGTCTGACTGGTTCTTTTTTCAGGATCTGGGTTGCCCGTACACAGAAGATGTTGATCCGTCCTGGATCACAGAGCTTATGTTCAAACCTGGAGAACAGAGAATGCGTCTTCTTCAGTGGCTTTTTGCGAGGTAAAGAATTTCAACTTGATTGAAGTGGTAGATGGCACTGCAATCCTGACGTTACAATCACAGCCAATCCAGATCTTGGAGAAAATTTTGTCTTGTGCAAGGGACGTGTCATCAAATTTGTCTGACGCATGACAAACTTTCTGAGCTTTTTTTGGCATTTGATGAGTTGGATACACTTCTTGAATCTTCCACAGGAGGGGAATTTGAAATATAAGGCTATTTTTATCATTATCTTGCAGGATTGACAGTCGACTCAACAACATGATTGAGGCACAATATTCATCCCATGAAGGAATCTCGGAATCGAGAATCAAAAGTATGAAGTCTTGAGTGCATGTTTATTTGCAATGTTTTTAATGATTAGTGATTGACATCTGACATGTCAGATGACCGGGGGGTGGAGGGCTGTCACTCCTGATGACATGTTTAGGGTGTTTGTTTCGGTCAGCGCAGCGAGACCCGGACAAGGGAAAATGGCCCCACCTCGTTCAATAAAGCCTAGCTATAAGCCGAGGGGATGATTTCAAAAGATACCTTCTGCACTAGGACAGAAATATTATTATACTGGCTATTCAAAGCAGCTTTATATGTTGTGTTTCAGGAATTCTGGTTGTTGCATCTACTTTGGGTTTGTGTCATAAGGACGACATCGACTTAATTCGGGTGAGTAAGGTCAAGCACACGCTGCTCATTGGAAACTTCCTATTCCCTTGGTGGGCCTCGTGCTGAACGGATGACTAGGTAAAGGCCTTACAAATGTCTTCATTGAAACTGCTATTATTCGGCTCAAACATTTCAATTCTCCACCATCGTGGGAAATCATTATCATGGCATTGATCTCGGCAACAGATACTCAACAGTACTGTTACATGTTTTCACAACCGTGCCCCTACGATATACATGTAGGTAGAAGAATTTACAATCTATATTTATAAGTGAGGATAGTCATTCACTTTATCTCTCGAATGTCCTGCCCTCAGACCTGTCTAAAGTATTTTCATCCCTGGAGATCTGTTATAAAATGTTTTCCTCTCATACTCAGGGTGTTGCATCAGTCTCCAAACAGACTGTGTTTATGGACCGCTTGCTAGACACAGTGTGCATCATGGACTCTGCTGCAGACCCACACACCAAAGCCATGCAGGACCCACGTGTTGTCAGGTAAGAATCGCACAACCCAGGCAGGTTTTGACATGCAAGAATCCCCCAAGTATGCCATGTATTATAATAAGAATGCCCTCCGCAAATATTGTCAGAATTGTTACTTGAAAAGGTAGGAAACAATGTTGATATTGTATCGTTCAACATTTCATCAGAGATTGTCGGTTCCTAGACTGCCAAATTGATAAGGAGGAGAAGTTACTTCTCATTGACAAATTCATTGACTTCTGAGCACACAAGGAGGATTGTGACATCACTTTTCCCCACCAAATTAAAAGTTGGTACCCACCAGGTCATGTACCCTCAATCAGTTGATGTGTTCCTTCTATCTTTCCAGTGATTCCATGTCCCTGAATGAACAGTTCATCAAAGATTGCCAGTTCATTGACTCACTGGCTGAGAAGGAGGATGTGACATCACTTTTTCCCGCCAAGTCGAATCTCTACCCACCTGACCTCGTCCGCATGATTGAGAAACAATGGAAGGAGAACGGCTACAAACCTGGAGATAAGAAGTAAGTACACGAGACACTTACTTTTTTTCTCTTGAAGGCCAATGTCAACGCAAACTCTCGTCCAGAACAGGCAGTGTTCATTCAATTTGACCTCATTAATCAGGACAAGAGGGGCTCTGTTGTACATTGTGATAGCATAAAATTTGCAACAGAATTGTTGTCTGCATGTCACTTTCAAACAGAAAAATCTGGAGAGAAAATGTTGAGATTGATGTGTGTTTTTTTGCAGCCTTCCGCTACCAGACATCAAACAGTTAGTGAAAGACGCCAACAGTGTTTCTCAGGATCTCGAACGAATGATTGAAATATTGGACCAATTGAAAAAGAAGGTGAGAAACTTGTTGATTTTATATCAATATCTGAATACCTTAAAATCTCTGTTTTACTGAAATGACCAAATGATCATCATATCTTCTGCATATGACATGCATTATATTGGCCATCTCAAGCCAAACTCTCATTTGTTGGCGGAGGGTAAAGAGTTCAGGTCAGTCCTGCTATCTGGTGGGAAGGATCTATACTACCCTAGGTTTTCATTCCCTTCCAGTTCCCCTACCCTACTGTTGACCCTCAAATGGATGAGAAAATGGGCCGGACGTTGAAACTCCTGCTGTCGGAACTATCGCAGTTGGTGACTGGCTTCTCGTATTGTTTTGAGAACGAGATGCATCATTGGTGTAACAAGTCTGCTCCTCAGCTCTCACAGCTCGGACCCGCGTTCAAGAGAGTCTGTGGCCTGCTCCAGATATTCACATCGGTAAGTTGTCAAATTAAAGGGGGACTATAGGTACGAGCCAGGTAGACCAGGTACTCTCTACCTATGATTCTATCAGGTCAGTGCATTAGCACTAGTCTTGCTTGTACAATATATGCAAGGGATATCTGGAAGACCTGGTTCCCTAAACCGTAATGTAATGCCTCCAAGAACCATGAACCTGTGACAGGTTATAGAAAGGAGGCCTAATCTGTTCATTTCTTACAGGTGCTACAAAGTCTCAGTACGGTGAGGGGAGGCTATGTTGCCATGTGTGGCAAAACCAGGGACGCTTTAAAGAATATGCCAACAGAAAAAAGTAACAATTTAGGTAAGGAGAGTTTTGACACTATGAATGTGCACAAAATGTTATCACTGATCACACAAATAGTGTGATTCAAACACATCGAATGAGTTGTGTCAATGACTTACTTTACATAACCCATTGGCACCCTCGAGCAGATTTGTACATCATTAAGAATGTTATGTTCATAATCTTACCTTAACCTCGTGTCTACTTTTGCAGCCAACATCAGCCAAGCCACGTGCGATACATTTCAAGATGTCATCAACATCCTTGACGAGACGATTATCAGAGGATCAGAAAGTTTGCCCTGAAAGGTCGTCAATTCAGCTGAACACTGCCATGAGTCCGGGGTCGAGTGAGAAACAGGCGTTTCTTTACTGTTTGACGAATTCTTAGGAATCGTTAAAACTGATAATAAAGGAATGGACAGTGACCTTTGAATATCTCTCTTTGAATATCAGTCATTTGAAAACTGTCATCATTGAATCTTCTCTTGAAATGAAGAGATGACATTATAAAGTGTTGTCAACCAAGGCAGTCACCGATGCCATGTCAACATGGTCACAGGACTAGGTTCTTGTATCACGAAATGTTGATATTTACATGTACTGTCTTGTGTAAATAGATTTGTATATAAACTTTGTATGTGCCAATAATCAGTGGTGATCAAAAATAAACATTTTCATTATGAATGACACTGTTGTTTCACTTTTTAGTTCAGGACTAAGGTAATCAACAATCTGGCATGCTAGTGGACGGATATCCGGATCCACTTCTAGTGACATATTGATCCGATTGAGAGGATGGCCTGCCATGTGCTGTCAAGCAAGTCATCCATCTTCACAATGCACGACATATACCTAGACGTAGGAGGTGTTATCCTCTAGAGACTAGGACCTGGATGTTCTCTAAATCCTCCATCAAGTTAAAGAAACGGTAGTGTCTCCGCATAAAGAAGAGATTGACACACTGTTATAAGAAAATAAACTTATTTATTCATCACATTTTAATCATAGTGGTACATGAAGTCGTTTATAAAAATAAGCTTGACCGTTTTTGTTCCGATTTCTGTCAACCATGCGATGCAGATTCAATGTCCTCCAAGGAGTAAAACATGTTAGGAAAGGATTTCTGTAACTCTCTATGGGACATATTAGAAACTATGAACAATAACATCAAAATGAGTACAAATACAAATAAATTACATGTTCATGGCACATTGGGGACTCCAGAAAGTGAACACAAGACTCAAATCTGAATGAGTGCCTCCCAACTAAATGTCTCTACCTGAGTGACAAACTCAATTCACCAAAATATCCTTGCTATGCTGTACATTGCTAATGCACTGCAGTACTTCTGATGCAATCGTTTAACAAATACTTTGCACACACAACACATTAATAGAGAGCTGGCTGCAACTTCGTAGCAGAGACCCCTATCAACCACTCAATGAATCTTAATCAGGCCCAATGGCTCCTGCATATCGTCTTACTTTATGTAAATTCAACCACTACCCTCAGCTGGCGCACCCTCTACAACTACCCCACTCGAGGCGGCTGCATCATAGTCATCCGTGCTAAACTCTTCCATGACCTTCATGCTGATACGACGTTGGAGACTCAGCCGACTCTTCACCGTTCGCCGCTGGTGTTTGTGCTTCCAAGACGCTTCGTATCCGACAAGCAGGCTTGTTAACTCGGCATTATGGGAGAATTCCGAAGCAGTTCGCCCTTCACCCTAGATGGACAGAAGATGGAAATAATGAGAAAAAATACAAACTAGCTATGCTAATTGTGTTCCGAATGTAACTCTGAATGGTTTCCTCCTTGTCTTCTCTACAAAACGAACGCTTCTCCAGATGCAGCACATATGGACAAATCTGTGCCATCGACACATTTGCCACCCTGTCCTACTTTTCTGATCTTGGAAACTCCAGGAGAGGCCTCACATTTTTTAACCAGTTCACAGTTTGAGCTTCAAGCACATACCCCCTGCTGTCTCACGACACAATGGGCCTTGGTCATTGTGTGTTGTCAACTGAAATATTTACCAGGGTGACTAGCATCGGGTCAATTCCGAGGTTGACCAGCTGTTTGACCACATCCATATTGTTCTCCTTCGCACTGAGATGGAGTGCCGACCAACCGCTGTCCAGCTGAGCGTTAATGTCGCAGCCCGCCTTGGCTAGGATGGCGATGACATCTCCGTGCGACTTGACGACTGCACAGTGGAGGGGGGTGTATCCACCAACCCCCCCTCGTGTCTCTTTGGCATCAAGCCAAGCACCAGCCTGAAATGTGTCAACGTAAAGTGGTGAATTATCATCATGTTTGTCAACCCATCAAGTGAAATCAATATCGATATGTCAAGCCCGAGGAAATCTTTTACGTTTAGGCTAATTAACTTTGTTTCACTCTGTGATTTCACACTCACCTCAATCAGCATCTTGACAATCGAAGAAAATCCCTTCTCCGCAGCGACATGGAGGGCAGTGAAGTCCGCTATAATGTCGTCACCGGTCTCATCATCATCCTGCGACAGCATCGCCTCTGCATTGACGTTACATCCTGCTTGAATGAGCTCCTCAACCATTTCCATCTCGCCACCTTTGACTGCCTGAATCAATGGTGTCATCAGTAAGTGTGTGCCGACATCAAAGTAGCACCCGGCCCCCATTAACGCGCGGAAAACACCAATGTTCCCCCTTGACACTGCCATGAAAAGAGCCGTTTCACCTGAAGAAGTAAAGTAGAGTCAGTTTTTAACAAATATCATAAATCCAGAAATATTCCCATCAATTTTCTTTCACAGTTTTTGTGAGACTACAATTTTTGCATACTTTTAATTGAGGCTTTTGACAACTTCGTAAAAGTCATTTCAATTAGGTTCTCATTTAACCGGCCACAAATTTTCTTGATATCTGCAATGCAAAAACGCAAAAATGCTTGATACAAATTGCTCGATTGACAATCTTTGCCTGACTGCTCACCTGCCGAGTTCTGTAGATTTGGGTCAGAATGACCCAGGAGGAACTGTGCCATATCATCATTTGAAGCGTTCCAGGCCGTGATATGAAGTGCTGTGACATTCTCAAGGTCATTGTTTGCCTCTAAACCACAGACTGCATTGAAATCACAACCAGCCTCCATAAGTTTCACTATAACGTCCTCATATCCCTTCCAGGCAGCGATATGAAGTGGGGTAGCATTCCGGAGTGTGAAATAGGATTTCACCCTTAAGTTTATATCGGCACCGCAATTGACAAGGTATGTCACAGTCTCAACCCTACCAAATGCAGCTGCGATATGCAGAGCACTCAACCCATTTATATCTAGATCATCAAGTTCACAACCGAATGTATTCACAAGTCTTAAGCAATCTGGATTCTCAGATTTGGCTATAGCTTGATGAGGGATCACCTCACCAATGAAATCTAATCCACTTTTCACATCAATCCCAGCCTGAATGAGAAGACGTAACAACGTTGGGCTCGGATGCATAGTCAGTGCGCCAGGGCCCCCAATATCTGCGCCATGTCTTAACAGCAGTTTAACCCTATTTTCATTTACAGAATCAGCTGCGTTCCTGAAAACCTCACACGCCACAGGTGTACCATCATCTGTGCGAGCACTCACATCGCAGCCGAGACGGATCAATTTCTTAAAGCACTCCAACGACTGATCTGCTGAGCCACGAGAGGCAAACCAAAGAGGTGACACATCGCGTGCGATACTGGATTCACCACTCGAGTATATCTCTGCGCCGAAATCGGCGAGTAGATCCACCATTTCTGTTTGTCCTTTATATGCAGCGTAATGAATCACGGTACCCTTCAGATAACGAGCGATCTCTCCGTTTGCCATGAGTTGGGCGCCGCGACGGATTAACACTTCAGCCGCACCCATTGCTTCAAAATAAAGAGCGAAATGGATCGGTGTTTCACCTCTTGTCGATTCAACGTTGATTTTGGCTCCAAACCTGAAATAACAAACCGATGCAATTCTTTCTCAATTGGTAAAGATGGCGGGATGATTTTTGCTATCATGGTCTCCTACCAGGCACTTACTCATTGCTTGTGACACTGGGCAGGACACTTTACTTTTAAAATTCTTACTTATTTTGAATAAGATTTCAGACCAAGATTTTTTGCACCTCATTGCAAGTTAACGAGTGGAAGCAAAAGACGTCATGAGAAACAGGAGTAGCTTGAGATAGACTCTCCATCTCTGGCCGAAGACGTCGGTAATTCTTATTGGTGACCAACCATAGAGGCACATGTAAACACACATAAAAAGATAACGCAACATTGACAATAATAACTGTAGATACCTCAAGAGATCTTTAACCTCTTGAACCTTGTTCAATTGGGCGGCCAGGTGCAGTGGCGTGAAGTCTCTCATGAACCGACCGTTTGGATCTGCCCCCTTCTCCAGCAGACGCCGCACCATCCTCACGTCTGAGTACTCGATGGCCAGAACGAGTGGTGTGAGTCTGTCCCGGTCTGCAACTCGGCCACTCTTCAGATTGACGTCTGCTCCGTGATCGATTAACATGTGAGCAACAACTTCATTGCCGTAAGTCAAGGCTGAATGGAGTGCTGTCAGACCTAGAGAGAGAAGAGTTGGGTCATTCTGTAGGCCATTTCACGATTGGTTGAAATTGGCTCGTAAAGTTAGTCAGTCTTTTGCTTCAAATTACTCTTCATGGTCAAGTGTTTTCTGATTTTGGCAAACTCGGTGTTCTAAGATATTTCATACTTTGACATTTTTGATGAGAGTATCTTTTGCAGGACAAACCTCGTCTGTGTATTGCAATGTGCATTTTCACTTCTGAACTTTGCTTCAAATGGCCACACTAAGTTCACCTTCATCATCTTGAATGTCAAGGTCACATCTCCTGGTATTGAGGAGAAGTCTTGTCGCCTGAATGAGTCCGTCTTCAGCTGTCCGCATCAGGGCCGTCATGTCATGGGTTTCGTCCTGTAAATTCACATCTGCGCCTGGAGAGAAATGGTAAAAATTGATAAGGAAATGCAATTCTACTTTCCTGTAGGGTTAAGTGTCTTTCTTGAGGAAATATAGATGGAACAACAGTGATCTGAGAGTTGCAGCGACAAACTTCTGATTATCAGCCTGGTGCACTAAAACATGTGAACTGAAAATCATGTTAACCTTTTTCGAGAAGGAACTTCATCAATTCGATGTTGGGACCTTCGACCGCCATCATTAGTGGAGTGATTCCCTCATTGGTCTGCGAATCCAGCGGCGTTCCAGCAACAGCCAGTATCTTGATCATGTCATTGCGATGATATCGTGAGACGTTATGCATGAGGGAGACATTAAGCTCTTCACCATCTGAAATTTAAAGCAAAGCGTATTAGTTTTCACTTGAACCTGATTCTTAAAGTTTTGCCAGAGGTTAGGACTTTTTGTCTTTGAGAGGGTAGAGGGGTTCAGAGAGATGACAAACTGTGTCTCTCGCGGCATCAAGTTATTTTGAGAGGATTTTTAATCGACCAAGTCACCAAGACAGGTCTTAATTACTTGATTCACCAAGAAAAGATCGGGAAATTCTCAGCAGATTTCTGTCCTTACCATTGAAGTTTATTTTGTGCCTGACGTCTGCTCCATACTTGATTAAAGCCTCCACAATCCTCGTCTGACCCAAGATGAGCGCGATATGTATCAGTGTGACCTCACGATGCAAATCACCATCCTTTTCTTCAAAAACAACTCGCTGATTCAACTGGATATTTGGATGCTGGATAAGCAGCAGAGCTATCTTTTCTAGTTCATGACTAATGGCATAGATCAACGGAGAAGAGGTCGAGCCATGAATACATTTATTGACACCAACGCGATCCTGCTTCAACAGAAACTCCACCATGTCTGTCCTTTTCAATATGACGGCACAAAGTAACGGTGTCAATCCAACGTTATTCTCTGCATTGATATCCGCATCATGTTTGAGAAGTAACTCCGCAATCTGGACGGAATTGTTTATCACAGCCAAATGAAGCGGACTCAAGTTTTCGTCTTTTTTCTTTTTCCAGCAAACGGTTGTCGGATTTGCATGATTCTTTAACAATATTTCTACACACTGCAGATGGCCTTTATGTACTGCAAAATGGAGAGGAGTTGCATCCCTCAAGGCATCTGCACCCTTCAAGAGCTTCCCCTTGTGGTTGACGGCAGATGCCACTGGCTCCACATCACAACCAGCTTCGCACAACGCAGCCACACAGGCTGATGAACCTTTCAGGACTGCGGCATGTAATGGGGTAAGACCTCCTGTAACCCTTTTCTCAACGCTGTAACCATTTCCTAATAGAATTTTCAAGACCTTTGAAGACCCATGTTTAGCTGCTGTGTAAAGAGCAGTAGCACCATTGTTAGCATAGACCTGTTTTATGATGTCCAGTTTGAGCAGGGTCGTCATCATAGCGTTGTTATCCACCATGGCAGTCAGATGTAACGGCGAGTAACCACCTAGAGTTTGCACGTTTAGGACAGCTTTGTCCAATAATAGGTCAAATGAGTCCACGTCATTGCGAAGTATTGCTATGTGTAGTGGCGTCAAGCCATTCAGGCTAGTACTAGAATCTATCAACAGGTGGGTCTCAGTGTCACAGCCGGCATTGAAGAGACATTCAAAGACTTCAGGCCTGCAGGCAAAGCTGACAGCCAAATGCAAACAGGATAGGTTGGTGTATTTGTTTGGTTTGTAGGCCATGTAGTTGACGTCTGCTCCTGCTTTGATGAGAAAGGTAACGACATCTAGGTTGCCCCTGGTGACTGCCAACTGGAGATATGACAGGCCTGTGCCCTGCGGAAGATAAGAACACAATATGAATGTTGTTAATTCAAGAATTTGCGATGTTTAAAAGGTTCCTTTGTTCAAGACTAGAAATTTGTAGATCAATTTGAGAATTTGTGATGTCTTTATGTTTCATGTTTCATACTTACTGGATGTGTGTAGTAAAGAGACTCATTCTTCCATTTTACTTTAACAGTTACTAAATCCTGTGACAGGATTGCAGCAGCGAGAGTGTCATCAGATGTCTTGTGTAAAGCAGCATCCAGATCACTAATGAATGCATCGAGAGAGAATGGAGGTCCGTCTTCAGCAGCCATGCTGGGTCAGTACCTGGAAGAGATGATAGAGGATAAAGTTTACTATTTGGCATCTTACTTAATCTAGACAAGTGAGCAATGATTTCATGACGTGTAATCATCCCCTCAAAGAAGTGAGGATAACAAAATCACAAAAATATACAGTGGAACCCTGGTAACACCACCACTCATGGGTCTAAGGTTGAATGGTCGCGTTACTGGGTAGGTCGCATTAGTGAAGTGTGAAAGCCCGGGGACAAAATGCATGATTAGGTTTTCCAGTGGTCTTGGTACCGGGGTGGTCGTGTTACCTGACTGGTCGTGTTACCCTGGACTATCGAAGATACCATACAGATGCCTGGTCAGGTGAATGAAAATTGAAAATACATGTATGAAAAAATGCTGCCAAAACTAATCTGCCAAGAAAACGCCTTCAAACTACCTCAACAAAGAAAGTAAACTGCCTAAGCTCCGTCCTATGCTTCTCCTTTGAACTTCATGTATCAACCATGTCAAGATCTGGGAGTGACATTTCGCAAAGCACGCAATATATCATGGTTGAAGGGCAGGTCACATTGCATTATCTTCAGCAATTTTGTCATTTGTTGACATTAGTGATGGTGTTGCAAAAATTACTTCCAATTCAAACTTAAGTCTTATAAACAGCTGAATAAGTATTAAAAGCAGTATCATAGAATATAAAATGACTTTATTTTGATAACTAATTAGTTGAATTAGGCAAAATTAAGCCATATAAATAAATATTTCAAGGTAGATTTAGTTCGACTACAAAAGTGTAGCGACATAACCGAAAATAGCAAAAAAATTAAATGTGGCAAATTTGCAGCTGATTTTTAGCAAATCTGTCCATTTTAAAACATCTTAAAGCAAAATATCTAGTGTAAAGGTAAAGGGCAAGTTTTAACGAATCCCTCAATACCAGTAATAACACTTTACAGTTTTAATTTCTTGTGACAATTGTGAATTAAAAGTGAAATTCTGATTTAGGTTTGAGTGCTGCCATCTGTTGGATATCAGTTAGACTAGCTAATTGGTTTCCCTGTCAGATTGGGTTTGCTAATTGGTTCAGCCAGTTGTTCTTCTGTTGCCCTTTTGGTGCTTTGTGGTGCCTTGTTGAAAATGAAAATAATTGTTTTAATAAAGAAGAAGGAGAAACTGTCTCACAGTGTCCCTCGGCCTTGCATAATTTTGAATAAACTGTCACTAACGAAATAATATCTTTTTGCATTGCAGGTCGAAGATGGTTCCATCCAAGAACATCCTCCTGTTGAGTTTCCTGTATTTTGTGCAAGGCATTCCATATGGCCTCCAATCTCGTTTTCTGCCAGTCTACCTCCGATCCAGCGGCATGTCGCTAACAAATCTGACATTTTTCAAACTCTTGTTGATACCTTGGTTATGTAAGGCTTTGTGGGCACCTTTTATTGACAAGTATGGGACCAAGCGTGAATGGTTAATCTGGAGTATGGCAGGGCTAGCCATGACGTGTGCTTTCGCATCCTACCTCTCCCAAGCAGAACTCATCGCCCTCAGTATCTTGTTATTCTTATTAAACTGCTTCACGGCGACACAGGACATCGCCGTTGACAGCATCGCTATTCAGATTCTCTCATCCAACCAACTCGGACAAGGCAATACGGCTCAAGTTGTGGGATACAAATTCGGTGCAATTATCGGAGGCGGCGTTCTATTATGGCTGGTGGACATTATTGGGTTGAAACTTTTATTTACGATGTTGACCTTGATTTATTTTCTCTCTGTTTTGTTTGTGTTCTCGTCACAGAGTTTAAAAGATGCAAGTGCCTTTACAAAGGCAAATTCTAATGCAGGACAAACAGAGAAAGATTCAGGAATGCAGGAAATGAAGGTGCTACAAGTGCAGGACATGTCATACTTTGGTATTCTTAGGGATGTCCTGAAACCACAGGGAACTAAATGGTTACTTGGATTCGTGCTCATCTATAAGTTAGGTGAGTTTAGACATTGTTGAGATCATCTTCTCTCCTCTATGTCTATCACAGACCTCATATGAGGTTTAGGCCTAAAGCATTTTTGTCACAGTTAATTCTGATACCTGTACTTCCTCATTGTATCCTGATATTGCTAGATTCGTTGTACGAGTGTGAAATATTACAAGTGGCACCAACTAATTGTCCATTCTTTTCTGTTTCTCCAGGTGAGCAGGGTGCCCTCAGTTCATTTCCACTCTACATGGTCGACCAGAACGTATCGTCTGCTGATATTGGGTTCTGGGTAGGAGTCCTCGGTCAGATCACGTCCATATTTGGCTCAGCTCTCGCTGGATTCCTCTTGTCCAAGTGCCAGTAAGTATTGGATATTTCAGTCATTAATCTTTAAAGTAGTGTGATTAAAATGGCAATGATGCATAGAGTTGCCTATAGGTAAATGCAGTAAAATCAAGATAGAAAGGTACATTTGAATGTTATTGGCTCAACAGGACATGTCAGCCTTTGTCCTCTGGGGGAAAATTGGTCTGAATCCAGCCTTCTCCTGCTCATTTTTCAGTGTTGCTGCACATTCGTTTCTGCAGCATCTCTTCCTCCTCCAGCTGATACCCCTGACTAGTATGTTTCTCCTTGTGTCATTCTGGAGACCCAGCTTCTTCTGTGAGTATCAAATTAGCTATGGTTAAGATTACAGATGTTACCAATTCTGGTGAACAAGACAATGAAAGACACCTCAACAGCCAGCCCAACAAATCCACTCCCTTGCTCAGTGAGAGTTAGAAAGTGCAATCTGTTGACTGGATTCAAATTCACTGGAGATTATATCTACAGCTTCACCATTGTCCATGATGATTGACTCTTCAGGACTGATGCTGTTCACATCCGATCTCGCAAGCTGGCCAATTTCCCTAAATTCTTATTAACTTCTTGTTATTTGTCTTCCAGTCCTCGGTGTCATCTGCATGAATGCTCTCCTCATAATCAGCGGCCTTGTCACCACGACGACCTTCACCTTCATGATGCAGTGCTCCCAGCATGCACCTGTCCAAATTCAAGGAACACACTACACGACACTAGCCACGTTAGAGGTTTTCGGAAAACTGACTTTTGCATCTTTATTAGGGCTATTAATAGATTTGTTTGGTTACAAAAGTATGTATCTATTTTTCATATTTATGTCTGTTGTCATTAATCCTTATTTGAAACAATGTCCAAACTTTTTAAAAGAAATTCATGAATTGAATACAAAATCTGATAATAAATCCAGGTGACAGGAGTTGAGCCTGCAAGAGGTACATTCCCAATCAGGTGCTGACTATTGATTGTGCATTATAAACATTGATTATTTAACATAAATACATTTATATGGGTTTGGTAGTCAATAAAATAGTCGTACTCTTCACTAGTGCAATCACTTGTTTCTCTAGTTACTGCTCAGTGGTGGAATTTATGCAGGTAGAGCATTGCCAGGTAGACTTGTTTGGGACAGGACTGGTTGTGACATTAGTGGGAGGACCAGTTTTGGACGTCTCCCATCTATTACAAGTTGGTTGTGCAATTGGCCAACAGACCGACCAGTTTAGGGTGTGCGGGACTGGTTTGACATTGGCAGTAGGACCTGTGTTCAGTCAAGGGGCATGGCAGAACTGGTTGTGACATTAGTGGGAGGACCAGTTTTGGACGTCTCCCATCTATTACAAGTTGGTTGTGCAATTGGCCAACAGACCGACCAGTTTAGGGTGTGCGGGACTGGTTTGACATTGGCGGTAGGACCTGTGTTCAGTCAAGGGGCATGGCAGAGCTGGTTGTGACATTAGTAGGAGGACCAGTTTTGGACATCCAGCATGTATTACAAGTTGGTTGTGCGATTGGCCAACAGACCGACCAGTTTAGGGTGTGCGGGACTGGTTTGACATTGGCGGTAGGTCTGCATGGTATGTTGGCTCTGACTCTGCTTGGCCAGGTCGTCGCCCAAGCATTCGCCCCCCCCCCCCCCACCCTTCTCGAAAATAAGCAATCTTTTTGATCCCTGCTCGAGCATCTGGGACCACATAACGCCATTGAATTCAGTTCAGCTGTGCCCAGGTGAGGCCACACACATTGAAAACCTGCCTCGTTGGTGCTGGATGGAAAGGGAATTTCGTCATCTCACAAACTTCTCATCTGTCTGTGTCTTTGTCTGTCTGGTGGTTTGTTTGTCTGGCAGTCTCGCTTTATTAAAACTACAAATTAGTATCAGCAGTGGCAAAAACCTGAACGAGACAATAACTGTAAAATCAGTCAGGAGCCGTTTGACCAAATGCTAGGTGTAACAATTTTCCATGTCCTGGGATAAAGTGTCGAGAATAAATGAATCTTCGGTGTTCATTGGCCGAGGTATTAGCTGACATGGGTCTCTATAGAACCACATCATAAACCGTCCCCATATAGTAGGGACGGATACTTTTCCCAGGAGGGACATTAAGACTGCTTCAACACCGTTTCGCACCCGTCCCTCTTTTAATGGTGTGAACTGGTGAATTTGATCAATCAAATTTACACCAATTAAACTCCCTGCTGCTGCAAGATAAATAATCCAGCGTTATTTGCTGCGTCTGTCACGACCCCCATCACCTTTCCATCACTTCTCAAGTTATCAGCCGCAGCCACACTGGCATGCAATGACAATATTAAAATAGAGGATTAAATGGACATTAATGCGCCAATTGTGCAAATTCCAATGACTTCGATTTTTCTTTTCAATTTACATTCAATGCGAAAATCAATGTCGTGAGCTGTGGGATTACAGATTATCATTTTAGTGAAAGTATAAATCCGCTTTTCGTCCCATTGTCAACGGTTTGGGGGTACTTGCATAATTATCATAATTTTGTCGTGACGTGGTACGTTAATCTGATGATGGGAAAGTCTTTTTCGTTGTCGTTGGAGACCTGGCCCACCGAAGTTGGGATAGGTTTTGAATCGAAAATTACGCTCCTCCTGTACGCAGCGGTTAAAACCTGTGATTGGCGAGGCTACACTCCTTCACAGTGGATGTCTGCAAGGTCGTATTTAGTAGATGAGATGAGTCTAATACTGTTTTCTGGAGGATGAATACTTGACCGACGCCTTTGCTTAGGGAGTGTAGGCCTACTGGATATAAATCAGACTGCCCAACATTACACTCCAGACGCAGTGGACTAGCCTCGTCCCGGATACGGCTCCCTAGAAGTAATGAGAAGAGATGAATGGTATGACGAAATGGACTGCCCCGGGAGTCTACCCGACATTGGGGAAACGTCACACTCCACGCACTGGCAACCTGCATGCACATACGGCATGAACACGCTGATGCATATTCTCAACAATTAAGAAGTTATTTCCAAGCAGAGGCACGTAACTTTATGAATTAACCATTGTTCAATTAATTAAGATTGATTCGCGATTGACTGAGGGGCGATTACAGGGAAGGGGTCGGGGTGGGGGGTTCGACCCCTTATCTAATTGGCCTGGTTTTCATGAAAGCCGCGCCGGTGCATGAGGTTTATGAAACTCAGCATGTAAATGGGGTTTCCATGAAAACCTTGCCGTGCGTGATTGATTTGCGCGGCGACCAATATGCACCACCAGCTAGCAGACGTTTGCAAAGATGACGTCACATCCTGTTGCCATTAACACCAAGTGGATTGCAAATTACCACAGTTATTATTTTTGTCATATAATGGTTATGCACGCAACATAGTTGTTCTGAAAGACGGTTTTTGCGGCCGATGTTGGTCACACGCGAAGAGTTTGAAGTCGATCAATGGCGTCGTCCGATGCCCTTTAATGTGTTTTTAAAGGATGATTAGGCGTATTTTGTCATTTGACTTTGAATATAATTGGGCCCAATTCCCAAATCATTATTCCAACCAGACACCTAACAAAGTTGGCAAATTGGCGTGAAATGGTGACTTTTGACGCTTGAAAGTTGGAAGAACCAGTTGGCGGACAGTAATCTAATGAGTTAAATACTGGAAAATCATTCGACGAGCCATTTCCGCTGGTCATCCGTTCCTAATATTAAGTGGTCGATCCCTTTTGCTGACGAAGCAACAATCCAAACTTGTGTCAGAAATTGGCGAAGATCTATAATTGGACCAACAGTAAATATACGTCAACGACCAGCGTACCCCTTTAACCGTCCAGGCACCAGTTGTTTTCAATATCCTCCGCCTCTCGATATAACGAAGAAGTATAAAAAGCCTGAAGCTTAGGATACTAACTGGTGTCATTTCGACATCATTTCTGGACGGATGTTGAAATCGAAGCCCGGCCCTGTGCACATCATCAATGCAATTTCAATCTCTCAGCAAAACCGAATATCATAATCACTTCGATTGTTGTTTTTCAATGTGATGTCTCTTTTGGCGCACGGAAATTACCCGAATGTTTGCTTAGCGACAACGCCGTTTCAGAGCTTAGAACACACTTCCATTGCAAATAGTGAATGCAAAATCAATTTGATTTCATGTTTGCGTGGAATTCCATTCTTCGGTACTATTGGTTCTCGGCCAGAGACTGCGATATATCGCATTGGTCCAGTTGGTGGTACATTATATGCCCGGGTTATGATGCTGATGACGTCGGAGCACCGATCAACTTTGCTGTGAAAACTTCTTCGCTTTCCTGAAGATTGGACCGGCCTAGTCGCCCGGAGTTCCAATTTGGAGTGACGCAATGGACTGCCCCGTACTTACGCCGCGCTCCCCTCTGCTGCCTTCGTGGGTCAGTTACTAGGAGTAACACTCCAAATCGCATGTCTGCACAGAGAACGGTGCAGAGCATCAATCACTTTCGATCGATTTCTTCCATAGAAATTAATAAACCCTCAGGCTTTGTCAGTCTAATCGGTGACGATTTTGGTTTGATGGCAAGACTCGGCCATTGAACGCTTAATTTCACCTGCTATAATAAACGGTAATAGTCCCGAAAACCATGGGGGGTCAGATTCTGTTTTGGTGGGTGTTTCTGTTGCGATGAAGAATCTGGTCCCCTAGACGGTGAATGAATTTCGCATTAGATTTGTCAAGATATGCTTACCCTTACGCAAACGTACGAGATCTGAACCTATCTAATCTCCCATTACAACTTTATCCTCGAACGAGGTCGAAGCGTATTAGAGCAATTAAAAAAACCTCTCCATATTTTCTAAATGGTCGTTTATGGAATCGATTAAGTTTGATGACTGGACAAACAGTTTCGACAAAGGTGGAAATGGACAAATCCAATAGTTTGTATTCATATCCCGTTCGGTCGAGAGCTATTATCGGATATTTTGATAGCATGCTGTTCCAGTAGTAAGGCACACACCCTTGATTATAAGTTTGCTAGTTTTTTACAAGAGGAAATAAGTCGTAGATGTGTCAAAAGGGGGCGTTGTTGTAATCGAAAATCATGTATCTCTCATCCTCCATTGACCTCTATAACTTTGATATCTTTGACCTCTTTGCCATCACCCGATTGTCACTTTTTCCTGTAGCCAATTGTGTACCTTTAAAGGCCCAAACCGTTCCCGCTCATTGTAATTCTGTGGCTCAAAGGTAAATTCATGTAGAAATTAACTTTGCCATAAGTGCATGCAGTTGTCATGACTGCAAATTTGCTGAAACTATCGGCATAAACAACATTGTTGAAATTAATGTTGAGAACGTACTAACACAACTGGACATTTGAACGAGCGGATTACACCTTTAAACGTCGGACTTTGTTTTCGTTTATTATTCTCATTTTTATATTAAAGATTGATCAGCGCGCTTTTTCACCAAGGTATGTACAGATAGCACACAACTGGCAGAGTTCTCTAATGGGAGAGCAGGAAATTTCCTGGCATTTCCAAGAGGGTGACATAAGCCGAATGATCGATTGATTACAACACTTCATTCATGATCAGACTCCGAGTGGCCCCCGCCAGTGGCACTCTCCACATGAAAATGTGCTTGTCCCTGTCAGCGCAGGACACGCCTGTACTTCAAAGTGGAGAGCGCATGTCGTCCAGAGACTCCTATACAGTCCATTTCGTCATCCTGATCGTCCTTCCTCTCGGGTGAGGAACGAGGCCGGTCCACTGCGTCCGGAGTGTAGTCCACGGCGCCAGCTGTTGATACATTGAAAAGGGATCAGAAGACTTTGTCTCAATGACTTGAACCTAAGTGAGGCTATGATAACATAAATTAATAACTCTATAAATGCGTCACTCCCGTCGGTTAACCCCTCGCCGCCTCCTTATTATACCCGTGGTGCGTCACTCTATCACGACATGGCGCTTGTGGTCACCTTTGACCTCATTGTTCGCCGTATCGATGTGATGAAACAAGAAGGAAAGGTGGAGTTCTCTGCACGTAGGGCCTACTCGATCAGTTTTGCACAAAGAGAATCTGGCTTAGACTTCTATGCAGTTGATTTCGTCGTCCTGATCGACTTTCCTCGATGTGGACGAGACACTACGTCCAGAGTGTAATCTGGCTTGGATGGAAACCGGTTGCCTTAATTAATGTTAATAGGTAGTAACTAACCATGGGTTAATCGCGTAAACAGTGGCGTTTCACATGCACATGGTCGCCTGGAAACCGAGGGCTCACATTGCGCGCCATGGCTGAAGACATAATAGAATGCGAATCCGACCCGGGTGTTCGTCTTTCATCGGAGAAGTCGCTGCACGCAGGAAAAACTATTGTAATCTACCAGGAAATAAACAAAATGTAAAATCTTTGATTGTATGAAGATGGTTTCAACTGCAATTATATTAGGTTGAGCTTCCTGAACTGTCGACCAAAACTTCAAGATGAAACATTTCTAATTGGACTGCCCGGGAGTATACTGCCGCTGAAATTTTCTGAATTAATCGTCGATTTTCATTGGGAGTCTTTTCGCCGGCATTGTAACAATAGAGTGCGGCCACCAGGGAGAGCAACAATGGTAATCATGGTCTTAAAGTTCAGGTGACATTTAATTAAAACCTATCAATCAATCAACATTAGTTGCCAGGCCGCATTCGATTTCATGAAACTTGATGAAATGAATTCATACCCGGATAATGAATGAATAAATAATTCCAGGGGTTATGAAGAGAGTCTGCTGGTATCCGACTGTTCACCGGCCATCAGGTGGAAGCACTGTCGGCGACTCATTTTGAGAAAACGACTATTTACCCACTCACGTATCAGGCACGTATGCTACCTCCAAACAAACAGTGAATGGTTATATTATTTATGCAAATAACAGCAAGGTCGCGCATCTAGTTTGTAGCAATGCTTTACCGGTATACCGGTACATCAATATCCAAAATAAGCAGTATTTCTGTGTATGCTCACATAGAAACAACCCATCATGGACACTCAGTCATCCATTGATACATTGGATATTTGCGACATTAGATATTGGTCCCGAACACTCTTGATGACGTGTCAAAGTGGAGCACACACCTTATCATTGTTGATAAGTTTATTCAAGAGTGAGCAATATTTACTGCGGTATCCATTAGCAGACGATCAATTCACTTCCGGTCCCGCGATTTAAATGGAAACAGCGCCTCGTGAACAATATGAAATGCATTAACATCGCCTGAGTTAATGTAATCAATAAAAAGAAAACCATTGGCATGGAAACCAATAAAACCTTTTGCGGGCCGCTACCATAAAGGGTGCTATCAAGGTAATGAAAAATTTCGCGCTTATTCCGGAAGTCAACAATAATGGCCGCCCTGATGGCCCTGACGGCCGGAAGTGACATTCCCATAGCCGCACGGAATGACGGAGTACTTCTCAGAAGAGTCCGCGATACCGCAGCGTCCGCCTCGGCAGCGTCCGCCTCGGCGCGGCCTTGGACGAATGGGCTCAGATTATCTGCGCTTGCCTCACTCTGTGTTTTGGTGAATTCAGTTTGTCAACAGAGCACGCAGCGTCGAACCATCTGTCTAGTACATGTTCTTTCAAGTTCAAGTGACCACCTGATGATAATGCTGCTTATAAAGTTATTGCAAACCCTTCACTGACCCCAAAATGGTTACAAAGACAACATATACTCAAAGTGAGCGCTTCCAGACGGTCCATATCGCAATTGACTAAAAGATGCTGAGTTCCGCTATCTCGATCTCGATCGCGGAAATCAGCCGGAAAGCAGAAGCTCTCTCATGCAGTTTCTCGACACGACGTCAAACAATTTGGAGACTTTGGGATGTGTATATAGTACTGTTTTACCACAGTATTTTCCACTGGGTGTGATTTTGTGTGTGTTTCTTTCAACGAATGCATACCACCCTAATCCAACTTGCCCTGAGGCACATTCATATCCCATTGAACCCAAGTTTGCACGACCGAAAGAAAAATAATCTCGGATATTTCCAAAATACACACTAAAAGGATTATATTTTCTAAGTAAATACTGATATTGAAATGTTTGCGTAAGGTCTCGGACTTTTGGTCTTACAAACTTGGCCCTTAGATTTTCAGAACTTGCTCTAAGAGAAATGGCTTCTTGTGTACTGACATGAGTGACTGTTGTTTTTGAACAAAAGAAATCAACAATGTGATCTTTGTTCTTCAATGAGACAAACGCCGCTTTTGTTCTTTGCTCTATCAAGCAACATTACGCCCCATATTACGCCCCATGTCAAGACTGAAGATCGGTACAACCCAATGTCCACAGCACTGTTAGCCAAAACGACCTTCGTTGCAATAGCTTTCAAATTCAAAATGCATTATAATAGTCAAATTTTGAGTAGGCCTGCTTGGCCTTTGAACAAAATAACGACAGATTCTTAGTTAGCCAGAACAGGCTAGCGCCAGACGAGCAGACAGGCAGGCCAAGAACCTTCGTCTGAACAACAACAAGCGGCACGAAACAAAATCGTCCCCAACACGAATGCCAACCTCACCCTGTTTTGAGCTGTCCTTTCCGCCAAGGGCATGTTTGGCCAGCGGTCTTTGACCCAACTTGGCCCGGGCGAGTGGGGCGAACGGGCGAACGAACTATACGGTCAAGTCGATTCGGTTCATGTTTCAAACGAAGGCGGGCAGGCTATTTCGTCCTTTCCATTTTAAACGTGTAGGCCTCTTGACAGAGCGGCTTCGGTTTAAGTCTTGATCATGTTTTGAGCGAAAAGTTTCGGAAATCTGCTATGTTCACACTCGCTTGTGAGAGTCGCTGACGGTATGTTTTGTCCTGACCACTTGAACATGTCCGTCCAGTCAGAGCGATGGTTTGCCCTTACCTGTCATGTCAAGTTAGTCTGTTCGTTTTCGCCCAGAACAGATTCAGAATTCGTCCAATTTCTCCCCACACCCTTCTTGAGTATCGGTCATAAAAGTAAAGGAAGTTATCGTTATTTTCCGGGCAGGCATTCAAAACGGTTACACCGGTGTAGAAGTTTAAAATGTCCTAGGATAAAATGTCCGGAAACAAAGGATTCTATTATGCGCTGAGCTATTGACAGCCATGGCCTCTATAGAACTATATGCCATAATCTGTTAGAATACAATAGGCCCGGACACTTTTTCCAGGGGGGACACTTTCTACTTTTACACCGGCACCTCAGCCCATGATTGACGTCATGGCGAACGCGTGGCTGGGTGCCACACAATGGCGATTTGAGGCTTGCTCGTGTGGTGGTCAAGGAGAGTATAGCAGGTGGACATGCCTCAAGAGGGTCGTTAAACAGATGACAATGATAAGCTGGGACAAGACAATCAAATCATTATGGGGTATCAGCATATTATGTGGGTCCGCTCATGCTGTGAGGACTGGACACTTTCAAAGAGACGACAACAATTGGTTCCATTTGATTCTAACGGGAAAAAGTCATGACAAAATCTGGTTGAGACATATGTGTGAGTGTTGTGACTGCTGTATACCTCTGTGTATGTCTTATAAAAAGTTCTCTGAATGGCATTCCCAAAAGCAAATGTCGTCCTCAAAATGCTGTCTTACGGACTTCTAAGTATAGGTTGTGATAACTGAATACGCAATATAACGTATCGTAAATCCCACGACACGCTTTGTGATTTCTATACAATAATTTCCAATTGAAGCAACGCCACCCGAAAGGATTTCTATTAAGATTGAGTGGGCCTATTTAATCCTGAGAGTAGGTCGGGTTATACCACACCAGGCCAAGGAACAACACTAGGACAAAAGTGTTTAAGTTGAATTTGGCTTAGATTGGAAGTATTATTTGCTCAAAGCCATGTAGGATACAATAAGGAAAGTGCAAAACTCATTTTAGCCTTGCGATATTTATAATCTTTTCTTATCGGTTTACATAGGCCCCAAAAGGCCTAAAAGCATACAGACATTTTGTACTAATTTCCGCAGACCTTTCGCAAACAGACATTCTACAGGCCTTGGTGTGTTGAATAAAGGACCCCTGAAAATCTTGTTGTGACTTGTTACCTGTCATTTCGCAACGTCACCCTGCAGTCAAATACTATGGGAAGATTATGCAGAACTGATTGACATAATTGCTCAGAAAATAACTCCGCAAATAACTGGTCGCTCATCAAGGAATGGTTGACACGAAGTAGTATTTTGTCCCCAAAATTGAAAGTTAAGTGTGTTGCAAATTACTATGTTAGATTATTCTTTAACACCCTGTACGCGCACTGTAGATATGGACGAGTAGAATAGCACTACACGCATGGCGGGTGTCGACCAGCTGTCTCTGTGGCGCAATCGGTTAGCGCGTTCGGCTGTTAACCGAAAGGTTGGTGGTTCAAGCCCACCCAGGGACGCATGATTTTTTTTGAAAGGTCGTTTTTATTTCATTACGAACACTCTAATTTTCTTTTTGTTTTTTTTTAGAAGTATTTTTATTACAATGAAGGGTTGGTTATTTTAACGAGACAGATTGAATCTAGTAAATAAATTCTGTACCGTTTGCACAAAGGCCTAAGATCCAAAATCTAAATTAAAAGTACATGTACGGGTATATGCCCAGGGTAATAGAGACTGGTGCATATCTCTTCAACAATCAATCCAGCGCATATAAACATAAATCTTCAAGTTTAAACCAAGGAGGATACCTTGAGTTTAAACGATTAAAATCCAGACAGTTCTGATATGTTTATCACCAAGATGGACATAAGCTGGTCAATTCGTGAATGTTAACCCTTTGTGAGTCAAGACACGGACTTCAAGTTAAAAATCCAGTCTATAGAAGTCGATGGTCATATATGGAATCATAAAACCAAACGCTTTCATATGTTTGACACACCCTGTAGAACGCACTTTCATATCTTGGTCAAAGTCAATACTTCGATATCTTTAATCGCAACTCTCCCAACATGTCCAGACAGTTATTGAGTTAAGACTGGAATGCCTTCTTGACGCGATCGGAGGAATAGTGGTCCCCGATTGTTTACATTCGGTAAACAACCCCTCATTATGTTCGCCCAGTAAATATATTGACAATTAACACTCCCAAGACGAGGTCACAATTGATCAGCCCTTAGACTCCTGTGCAGTCCATTTCGACATCCTGATATTCCTTCCCTGGGCGACAAGACGAGGCCGATCCACTGCGTCTAGAGTGTACCCGACGCTGAGCATATTTTCAAAAGCCTGATTGTGACTGCATGGAGAACAACTGAAAAGCTGTACAGTTATTCACCTCAAAACAGTTCTGACAAACATGAATCTTGATCCTTCATAAACGACGAGGTCACAACCAGTGCGACGAATATCCAGCTTCGTTGGATAGGTCAGGACACTTACAACCTTTGGTTGTGACTATATGTCGTGGACGATTCTGTGAAGCCATTTGCAGATTGTCACTCAAGGCCTCAGAGGGAGGACAATGTCACAATCTAGCCTACACCATGGCAGTCTTAGTTCAGTCACTTTGAGACGGTGGCTCGAACGCATCTCGACTAGTCTTCGCATGTGAAGTACAGCCAAACAAGGAGTTACGGACGGAGGAGACCCTCAAGCAGACCTCACATATTTTTACACATGTACCTCAAACGTACCCGGCCACTTTCCAAACGTCCCCAAGCACCACGTCCCCAATCGGAACATGTCTGGACATCTGTCTCCAGGGACGTAGAACCTGGGCCTTGTTGTAACTTAACTTTACAGAATATTCTTTATTTAGGATCTTATCTAAAATATTTAAACTTTAATTGCTCAGGCGAAGTACAGAATCAAAACCTGTATTTACACAGATCAGTAAGGTAAACTTAAGTGGAAGTGGTTGTGATAAGAGTTTAAGTATGTATAATGTAGGCATATAAAAGCACAGACAGTTCTGATCAATGGCTTAAATGAATGCAATATACCAAATTGAAGTACATGTTTCTTAAAGTGAAATAAAATACGGTTGTTCATAACAAGTTTTGATACTAACGCTGGCGCTAAGTCTAAGGAGATGACCACAAGTTAACTTCAACGCCAACGTTAGTGACAAAATTCGTTTTGAACAACCGGGCCGGCTCAACCTCGTTACACTCCCGGGGCAGTCCATTTCCTCATCCAAATCGGATCTCGCGACAGCGTCAGCTAACGTTGACGTTATCATATGGTTGGCGTTATCATTTGCCAAGATTGACCGAAACGCACCGATGTCCGCATTGCATGACATCAGGTTGTTCACCAAGCTTCCACAAGGACAATTTCACCTCAATCACATAAATCCAATGTGATTCCGTGCCTGATCCGTCCTGTAACACGAGACACGTGTCATCTAATGATATTCTCAACTTACAGAGACTTGTATTAATATTTTCGCAGAGGATGAATCAACAATCTCCCGGCTGGACAAAGGTTTGTCAACCGAGGGGACTATTTTGACAAACATTTTCGCGGATTCCATTGTTGTGTTTGTGAATATCATCTGGAAACTGATGACACGGCAGTCGGCGCTGGCAGGTGAACTCATGGAAAGGTGGGTTTGATGCGATCAGTGTAATCAGATGGAGATACGAATCAAGAGCCATTGTGTCTCGATACGACAACAATGGTGGAGTGACGTGACAGATTACGTATTGTGAGCTGTTCCGCTTCGTTCTGGTTTAGCGGAACGCAATGGAATCGGGTTGTGTTTATCACCTATAGACAAAGGGTGTGAGGGAACTAAAATCGAAATGAGCGAAGCAGAAAATAAACTTGGTTTCATGAAAATCTTGTATTGTGAAAGTGAGATCAAACTGTGGTACAAACAATTAATATTCTGTACAAAATTCATTTATAGATTTACAATGTGGTCCCATGGTTCGCTAGATTTGCATATATTCCCAACTCCAATCGATCAAAATACGATTACTTATTGGTGCGAGGTGCGATTAATGGTCTGTTGCATCAATGCTGAATTAAGCCTTAGAAAAATAATGGAGGTTAAGCAACAGTGCGGTTACGCTTCAGCAGACGCTAATGACATCATTATATCTGCAATTTTGCATTGACTTACTGTTGGTCACCTGATTGTGACATCATTAGCGTAGTGCTCGCGTAGGAGACCTTAACCTCACTAATATAGTAACCTTAACAATACAGGAACAACAATAGACAGCCATTAGCCTGCTGTTTGATACAAATGTCTTATTGAAAACAACTAATTGCAAATCTCCAAACCTTGTTTGTACATTTTGACAGTGTCTCTATCTAAAGCATAAAATACCAACACACAATCATAAATTATCATATATTATCATACGTTAATTAATTGACGTTTTTAAATTATTTACAATGACCAGTGAAGCCAAATTTGGACGGATGGCACTGATAAGTGGGTGAGAGTGATTTCATATTAAAAACACACCTCGACTTCATACAAACAGATTTACAAAACAATCTTAACAAATCTATTAAAGATTTGGACGTAACTAACGTTTTATGCATCTAACATTTCGTGGCGGCAATTTCCTTGGAGGTGGGGCATGGATTCCACTTAAAGAGTGCTAAGGATTCCAGCGCCGCTGTCCCAAAAGTCTGTGTGCGTTGAGTGTGCTGCACTTAGAGATGAATGGCTGTGTGCTCCCAGCTTCAAAGGAATACCTGCGACGATTTCTTTAATATTTTTAATTGTTTTTTGCTTGATGCGTAGCTACAGAATGTGTTATGTGTAGACCTTCTGATCCTGAACCAATGTATTCATCAAGAAGTGTCTAACCATTGACCCATTCCTTAGGTTACTTCCTACCTGATGTTTATATTCAAACATTTCATATTGTAATGACATCATGAATATACCATGTACAATGTACTTGCATACTGTATTCTTTGTTCAAACATACCCTGAATAGGTTCGAGTGACATACTATCAATATACACTCAGTCAAGCACATACATGTCGTCTGCCGGTTTTCGGATCGACCGGTTCAAACAACATTAAATATTCAGTTCGGGGGAAATACTTCGAAATACCACAATGACTCACGGACAGAAGTGCTTTTGATTTTTTTACACTGAGAGATAACCTGTGCTGTACTTGAGTTATAACTAGCGCTGAAGTTTTAAAGGTGGAGTCACAGAACTCAACGTGTCAGGGTGACGTCACGTCATTATGACGTCACTAATCACTGCTCTTTTGCCTTTTTGAGATTATTAATTTCTTCGGGGTACTGCACCTTTAAGAGCACCAGGCTAGTAAAACTCAAGATACCGTTATACTTGGCTCCCTCGTTCATCACAGACTGCCTGGAGAAGGGCGCGAAACGATACTTATACAAGGTGTTGCATAAAACATTTAGTAATTTAAAGTTTTGATGAATACAAACACATATTAATCTAGGATACCGTAAAAAATATTGATTTTTCAGCATATGCTATCTTTTCATCAATTTTTTTTTGTAAAGACTAACTTTATCAAAGTTGGACAGGTTTAATATAGTTCACAAATTTGACTTTGGTACAGGCCCAGTTGTTGACAACACAATACATGCGCACAAACATCAAAACAACGAAAACATGCAGTTCAGAAGAATCAGCAGTAGGCCTAATGTTCAAGGGCCAATAAGGCCGAAATAAAACAGCTGGCATGACATGATATGGACTATTTAACCCCCCCCCCCGCACAAAAAAAATATCAAAAATCAAAGCCTTGGCACACCAACTGCACAATCAGCTAATTAAATAATAAAAAGTGCGTACAATTCATCTGCAAATGTTTCAGTTTAAATGTTGAACATTTAAAGACTTTTACACACAAAGTTGTGTATAATTCTGTACACGTTTGCAAACCATTCTAAATCATACAACACTAATTACTCATGCGTTACACTCTAATTATTTACAGCGATGATTAAGTAACAAAAGCCATTTTTGGACGGATGGCACGGACAAGGGTTTGAGGGCGGTTTAATCAATCAATCAATCAATAATCAATCACTGATTGAATCAATATCAAAACCACAACTCGATTTCATTCAACAATTTACAAAATTCAAACCCGTGTTTCAGGATTTGAATCCGATGACAACAAAACGATCTATATATACATTAATGCCACCAGCAGACGATTCATTTTTTTAATTTGATCTTCTGCTGCGGCCTAAATCTCGTCTGGCAAGCATTCAAAACGGCTCAAAATGGAATAGCACTCAAAAAACAAGGCAAATTTCGTTCCAAATGAACAAAATTCACCCCGAGAATATCACAGAAAGGACGGTATTCCTCAAGATCATAAAGGAGTTCTCAAATGGGCCGACACTGGTTCATCCGGTGAAGTAGACATTTGACGGATATAATGTTGACAAAGAAGGCCTTTGAAAACAGCGAACAAGAGAGTTTCTGCAGGTCAAATCTCAGAAGCGCGTTCTGTCCTAGGTGCGCTCTTTTCCCCGCCAAAACAACGATGCAGCTTTGAAGCTGAACCGGCGCCTTTTACGCTTCGCCAAAAGGAGGGCGACTTCTCACATTTCGTGATGAAGTACAATACGTGTATAACACTGTTCTGACCCATATAACATAGATTGTTCATACTGTTTACTATTACCGTGCCCAATAGGGTGAGACGAATAATGCTCGGCTGATAATCCGATAGAAATGACGTATTTGTTCCTACCACTCAGTGCCCCCCCCCCCCCCCCGGGACACACACGATTTGTCTTAATGTGGAGGATAGCTGAAAATTATAAGCTAGGACGGCTATGGTAGACAATTTGCATCGGGGAACAGAGTGTAAAAATGATGTCAACCTATGATTACATAAGAGAGACACTAGCATCTAATAACATCAAAAGTTTTCCTGCTTCAGGTTTTATACATGTTGTAACCTAATTGTTCTTGATTGACAGGTGTGGTCTTCTCCCATGACATGATGTACTTTATAACAGGTGGCAATTTAATAAACGTGTTGCTAGGCAGCCGGTGTTGCAGCAAAGAATTTGTAAAGTCGTCCCAGGCTGAATAAACAGGGACAGAGTTTTAACCGAAGGACAAGTGTTGTTTGGGCTCCAACACTTTTAAGTTGTCGCCCGAAATCAGAGCAAATTCACGAAGTTATCTCACATATGAGACAGAGTCAGAAAGAAGACAAGACTTGAAGTAATGGTGCGACTCCTCTCACTTTTAATTCCTCTATGAAATGCTGATACGTCTTCACCAATGTCACATCGTTTGGAAATCCCTAGAAAATAATGTCCGGTTTACGGTTCCTCAGAGAAATACGTAAATTTTTCAGCTAAAAGTTAGTAACTTTGATTGACATGTAAATCAGGAATACCTGTTCTCGTGTAGAAGGTATCCGCTACAATTCGAGTGCGTCCATGCGTGGGTTTCTTGATCTCCTCTTTTCGGATCACGTCACTCAGCCTCCAGCCATATTCCCACGAACTGAGGATAGGAAACTCGTACTTATTTTCAGGGTTATATCCGTACCTATGGTGGAGATACTGGTACCGTCCCGTTCCATCCTTAGAGAAACCTTCATACAGAGATTTGCGTACCTTTGGTGTGACTGGCCTCATTTCCGTCAATAAGTTATCCGGGTCTCCTAATGCGTTAGCCTGTTCCGCTAAATTATCTGAGAAGTCCTTGATTGTACGGTGGTGTTGTTTAGCCTGTGGAATCTTTGGCAATTTTGCCGCAAGTTCTTCCGCGGGTTTCGAATGTTGCCCCTCAATCTTTTTCCGGAAGACTTGGTACTGTTTTGAGCCGCCGGTCTGGGCCTTGTCTGAGCCGTCCTGTCGTTTGTAGAACCACTGAAGACGAGTGTCCCGTTCTTTATTGTAAGATTCCTCAAGAAACTTTTGCTTTTGCGTATCCGCCGGATAATTTCGACCCGACATCGTGTGTATATGTTAAAACGTCCTGAATAAACTCCACTGGCAGTAGTTTTCGTTCAGTCCTGATTGTGACAAGTTCTGTACACACACTGGTTTCGCACGGCAATGGGACATCAACGTCGCCTGGGCAACGCTACGTCACAATCTCATTTTGGCGAGATCTCGCGACATCAGCGAGACAAGACATAATCAAGATGGCGCCGTATCCGGAAGAGTTGGACGTTTTCACAGTTCCTCACTCTCGTATGAAGGAACTTATCCATAAATATTGTGATATGGTCAGTGCTTATGAAACAGAAGATCCTAATCTTTCTATTAAGACCAAAACGAACGTGTGACTCGTCGTAGAACGGCCGCAATGTCGATTAGAAGATAAGCCCGCGGAAGTTGAGTCGTGACTGAACATCTTAATTTGTTCGTCATTCGTCATGATCATTTTTATTTACAGTCATTTTTTGACTTAGGCTCCATTTCATGTACTACATTACAATATATACGACAAGACTTGTCATTTGACTTTTCAGGCTGCTGCATATTTTGACTGGGATCTTTTCAGCTCCAGTTATGCTATGCTTTTGCAATAAATGAACAAGATGGGCGCTCTGTATAAATGTGTCACTTGACTTGCACTGTCAGCCGGTCGGTCGTCATGGACCACGTCCACAGAGACCAGACTCCACTCCACTCTCCAGCTAGGGCAGAGGCGGCGAGCCAGACCAAAGTGAGACCGATGAGAAATCAGAGACAGAGACAGCGTACCAAAGTCCAGAGTGGCCAGAGTGTGGCGGGCATGGCCGAGTGGGCAAGTCACAAGTCTGGTCTGGCTCGCTGCCTCTGCCCTAGCTGGAGAGTGGAGTGGAGTCTGGTCTCTGTGGATGTGGTCCACGACGACCGACCGGCTATGACTGTGACACTTACACTTGCAGAGTGTCCATCTTGTTCAATGACATGAGCTAACTAGCCCGGGCTTAGGATAGAATTGATCTTTGCAAGATTCTGCAAGTTGTTTCCCTTTCATTTCAGCTATCGCACACCAACTTTTCCAGTGGACACGAGTTCGGCAACCTTCTACAGAACCTTCACAACACATTCTCCGAGTTCAAAAATCATGAGGCGATTGAGAACCGTTACATCATGACGCAACTACGGAACAAACTTGATGCACTGTCGATACAGAATACGGCCGTCTGCAACTGTCATAAGGATAACCGATTGACAGAGATGATGAATATGTTCCGTGATGGGTACGTTATGAAATATGTTACACAATCAGTACCTTTCTTACATCATGCTACGAAACAATCCTGTGGGCAGGGCCAGTGATCAGCCTGAGGACTGGGGTCAGTGGCCACCAGGACCTCCTGGTGATGAGTGATGGCCTTTTAAATACGGAAAAGATGTAGGGTTCAAACTTTGTGTGATGTTGATGTATTTTCTCTCTTCTAGCTACTACTGGATGGACGACAAGACAATGAGGGAGAGGTTGAATTATGGCATCCAGTTGAAGGAGGCGCTCGAAGACTTCACCAAGGATTTTGTTCCACATATGAAAGAGGAGGAAGAAGTATGTATAGGTGGTGTCTTGGTTATGAAGGGCACCCTGATTTTGATCCTTGAAAATGAACAAGCTACGGATTTTGCAAAATAAATCAGTGTCAGTATTTCAATGTGTGATGCGAAAATGTGAAATGAGCTGGCCTGTGGTAATACTGCTTCCCAATCCTACTTTTATACAGCATGGCCAGAAACCCTTCCTGTTACATTGTGAAAGGCTGTACAGATCCAGGTTTAAGATTCAGATTAGAAGTTCTAGTTATCTGGACTGTTCTCCCTGTCTTCAGCATTGGCTCTGCACTGGGCTGTATCAGTCTCCAGGCATATTCCACCTTCATGGCAGAATGAGGATTTTTTGTATTCCGCTACCTTTGGGCTCAGGTTTATTGATCTAATGACTGTCTTTGACCATCTGGACTATGTAAAGCATTTAAAAATGCTATCTCGTTTCTTTTCCAGGTGTTCCAGCCGCTTCTGATGAAGTATTTTTCTTACGAAGAACTTCAGAATCTGCGAGAGAAGGTCATCAACGAACACACACGTAAACAGAATGAGAAGAAATATGTTTGGGATGAAAAGGAAGAGGTTGATGAAGACTATGAATCAGGTAAGATGAATCAGCGATGACTGAGTGATAAGGGAATGGATCCTTGGGAGGGACAATGGTGCCCCGTGTCCAAAATTGATCAAGTTGAGTGCAGCAGAGCAAAACTCTGTTATTCTCAGACTGACCTGCGTGTTTCAGCTCTATTCTTCAAATCCCCAGAACTTAAAAGTTGATGCTTTCACCAAATGCTATGAAGATGATCTTTTACCCTCATCAAACTATTCTTTCCAGAAAAGTCCAGTGAAAAAGAAGAAGTGCAGGAGAAGACATCAGTTCTCGATCTCCCACCAGAAATTACTATGAACATCTTCTCCCACTTGAGCCCGAAGGATCTTTGCCGGTGTGCCCAAGTCTGTTCCGCCTGGTCTGAGGTTGCAATGGATGGAAAGCTGTGGCAAGAAGTGTCGCCTGTCAGATGGGCACAAGGTTGGTTGATGAAAAATAGTCTCACTCATTGCTGAGAGATTTAGATTCCTGCTTGGCGTATCGGTGGTACAGCAGTAACAATCTGATGGCCTCCGTACATCTGTCACATAACAGAGGGTGAAATATGAAAAACAGGGAGTTGTTCATTTCTGATACCAGCTTATTAGATAGTAGTACACGTCATCTTATCATCTTACCAATTTCTAGGTGACTGGCGTTTCCATGTTGAAGATGAAGAAGATGATGATGATGATGATTCCAACGCTGCATTTGACGAGGATGAAGAGACTCGTTACGTCTGCTTGGACGAGGATCGCGACATTGATGAGTCTGAGAGTAGCGATGAATATAGTGAGAGTGAAAATGGGAATATATACTTGGTGAGAAACTGAGCTCTTAAGGCCTCCTCTGTGACAGTGACAATGATTGTTAAGTGCTTCCTCTTCTTCTGTCTTCCTTGATAACAGATCCAGGTCAATGAAAAGAAGGTATCATTCAATCAAGTGCAAAGCTTGCAAATTGGCAGTGGTACTGTTTTGCCTTGTCTAAATCATCGCTATCATTTCCTGCAACTATGAGTTTTGGCTCAGTTTTCATAGTCTTTGATATTCATGATGTTCCTTTCTCTTGCAGTTGAAGAGAGAGTCAAAGATGCTTCATTCCTTGGCCCGGTACATCTTACCCAGGGTGGGCTGGGGTGTGGAGAAACTCAATCTGGCCAACTCTAAGGCTCTTACTAACGCTCTAGTAAGTATCCATTCTCTAGCTTGGTACGTCTAACCAAGGTTGGGCTAGGCTTTAGTTTATAACCTTCATATTCTCTTTGCTCCATTCTCCGTAAAAGTACTTGTAATCACTTTAAGGTAAGGAATTGAAACCTCTCTGTTGGTATTGGTTGTTTTACCAAACTCTGTGATGAAGGCTTATGAGCTTTGCTGGACATGACAGAGTCTAAGAGGGCTGATTGGCGGGTTGTAGCTTGCTGATTGGCAGGTTGTAGCTTGCTGATTGGCAGGTTGTAGCTTGCTGATTGGCAGGTTGTAGCTTGATCAATCTCACTGGGAGTACTGCATTGTGGATCTTTGCCTGATTCTCTGCACGGATGACATTATATCTTATCTTATATCTTTTTCAGCTCTACAAGATGCTGTCTCATTGCCCGAACATAGAACATCTCCTCCTGACGCAGACAACCATCTCTGACAGCGCATTCAAAGGGTAAGAATCAGTGATTTAAAGAAGTCTTTTATAAAACACAACTGAGTAGGCTTATGTCTAGGTGACATTTCTATGTCTATGCTGTGACATCTTGCTCAGAGTCGTGGTATTTTCAGAGCTGGCCAATCGGAGCTAAAAATCTGAGCTGACCTCCAAATCACCTGATCCCACATTTGACTGAGCTGGTTGGTCCCCACATCTCGGTTCACACATCAGGGGGTCTTCCTTGAAATTCCCAGATGCCTTGATCCATCTGCCAACAAAGTTTGGTTCTTTGTTATCAGAATAATGTTGACATGCTCCCTTCTATTTTGCAGCCTCTTCAAGCATGCGACATGTACCAACCTGAAGACCCTCGTCCTCTCAGGTTGTGCCAACATCACCGACGTCACCCTCATCAGATTCGCAAACGCCACAACAAGAAATATCGAATCCGAAAACATGTTGCTGGATGAGGACAACACAGGGTCGGAGGATACTGGCAAAAATGATGAAGTGGTCCAAGATGGTCACAAAGAATTCTGGACGTTTCCTGAAGTTGATGATGATGCGCTTGGTTCAGGGTCTGAAGATTCTGGTGTCGTGTTTGAAGTCGGGACGGAGATTGAGGATGTTGCAAGTCACGAAGATGCCAACTGTTGTAGATTTGGTTGTGGATGCCGTGTTGGTTTGAGTCTTGGGACTAGACTGAAATTTGATAAAACTGTTGGTGTTGATATGGCTGAGTCAGGTGGTGTTGTCGATATTGGTACAGAAATATTGAGAGAAATCAGCCAAGTTCCTCTATTGTGTGATTCGGGTGTTAATCCTGGTGGAACCCGCGAGTATCCTGAATTCCCCGTTAAGAGACCGTTCATTCCTGATGCTGAATCCAAGCCCCCTGATTGGCCGTTGCTCGATTTGGAAGAGTGCGCTTCAACGTTCGTGAGGCAGAAAGATGGCGGATTACGACGCACCAGCAACTGTAATGACCCGCGTTGTTTCAAGTTTGAGGGAATGGTCGGCACCACTGAAGATGAGAAATGGATCAAGATTACAATGGAGGATGCGTATGTTGAAAACGCCCCACAAAACGTCGCAGGAGATCGCGACAAGGGCAATCTGACGTTTGAGATACCGGATGCCATATTTGTACATAATCACTATGAAATACCGAACGGGAATGGTGTTGATGAGTACGGGAGCAGTCCTGGTGCTATGGCAGCTCCAGGTGCTGATGTGTTAGGTGGGCCTGGTGCTATGGCAGCTCCAGGTGCTGATGTGCTAGGTGGGCCTGGTGCTATGGCAGCTCCAGGTGCTGATGTGTTGGGTGGGCCTGGTGCTATGGCAGCTCCAGGTGCTGATGTGCTAGGTGGGCCTGGTACTATGGCAGCTCCAGGTGCTGATGTGTTAGGTGGACCTGGTGCTATGGCAGCTCCAGGTACTGATGTGTTAGGTGGGCAGCCACCGGATAACTGTGATGATATGCGAGGTGCTAGCAATAAAGACAGTTCAAGAGGAAAGGTTGTGATTTGCCCAAAAGATGGCGCTGCGTGTGATGTAGTGAATTCGGAGGATGCTGTGTTTGTTGAGGCTAAAAATCCTGGTGATTTTCCGCTGTCCGTTTCTGTGGCGACTGATGGAATCTGCTGCAAAGTTCTTGAAGAGCTGCAAGCCCCGCAGTACGCTGCCAAACGCCGCACAGCACCAGCTGGTGGCCATGTTGATATACAGGAAAGTGTGGCAGCACAGCTGCATGAACCGGGGACACAACGAGATCCTCATGGTCACAATAACGCTTATCCGAACGATGTCCAGAATCATGTCACAACTGGACCTCGTTTGCTGAAACCAGCAAGACTATTCTCTGATGAGAAGCTAAAAAGGACGTTTGAACAAGATCCAATAAATACGGATCTCAGTTTTGGTTTTGAAATCTTGATGGCAAGGACCCCGAGGATGTTGGAACATCTCAATCTATCTGGCTGCTTTAGGATTACTGATGTTGGGCTAAGGTGCGTGTGAAGCATTCTTTATCTAAATTCATATTTATTGTTGTGAGGCAAGTTTCGTGTCATTGAAAAATCTGCTGTCTGGGTTGAAATCACTGCAACACTACTTCTCTGCCAGCAAACAGATATTTACAGGAGTAAAGCTGAAGAACGTGACAGTTGATATTATTATTGAATCTGTGGTACCATTAGAATTCAAATGGTGCTTTCAAAAGTGTAACATAATCCCAAAAGGAGGTTAAATGATGTCAAAACGATGACAATATCGAGAGTCTGTGTCACATCAATGCACCACCCCAGTGACAGTGGTGACCTAAACCTCCGTGGGCTACCGGCCTGACTGACATGAATAAGGTCTTCACTTAATGAGATCACCTCTCCTTTCTAACTTCAGGTCACTTGGAGAAGATAGCGGTCTCCCTAATCTCCGCTACCTGGACCTCAGTGGCTGCTCCAACGTCAGTGCTGCAGGCCTGACTGACTTGATCCAGCAATGTCCACTCCTTGAACATGACAAGTTCTACTATTGCGACAACATCACTGACGGACCGTTGGCTTCCTTGGCTAACGGATGCCAGAACTTGGCCTGTGCCAAGAGGGTCTGTTGCCGCTCGGGATTCTACTTGAATAATTAATAAGGTAAGAGACTATTGGGCTGCTGATTAGTACAGGAGTAGACTCTACCAATTCATTTTCAAGACAGCTATGTTTCTGCTGCCACCTATCACCAGACTATCACACTAGAGTTTGTTGACATGTTACCAAGCAGTATTGCCAGGCTGGGTGTTTGTGTACTGGTTGTACGTGTGTTTATAGCACCAGCGAGGATTGTAGGTTAAGGCTGAAAGGTTCCACGGCAAGATTTGACATAATCAGCTTTTGTTGGGTATTATAGATTGATGTAATGATTAGAGTGTTGGAAACTAGTATAGTCTGTCAAGAAATTGTTGGCTTGAAGAATGATGTGATAAGATGTGAATGTCAACTTACGGACTGTGTAGCCCACTCACTGAGGTAAAAAGTTCAAATGCAGGATCGGGGGGGGCACTCACTGAGGTAAAAAGTATTGGGAATCATAAGCTCAGCATCTTAACTTCCAACGACAGTCACAAATTGAATGAAGGTGTGAAATTAAAGAAGAGTCAATTCAACTCTTGTCTTGGGGTAACAGGGGTAAACATTTTCTGGACAGCCTATAGCATTACCAACAAGACCTTGTAATCGTAGGCCAAAATCTGACAGCTTATGATAAGAGCACAACACATTGGTATTATGTAGTCATTTGAATGACTCATATGGTCGTCTTAAAGCTTTTTTAATGACTTATTTAGGTATATATTCCGTGGAAAACTAATGAAAGAAATCTTGTATGTGGAGAATTTGACATGTTTATGACGGGTTGTGATTGAAGTGATGAGGTGTTTGTAGCTTGGCTTGTATTGTGGTCTTTATTAAACCAACCTTTTAGAAGCCGATTTGAATGCGTTTTATACTCAATGGTCTCTTTCTACTATATTACTAGTTTATTTTACTTGATGATCCAAATAATATAAAATGAAAGTTTTCACATCAGGGCGATGTCACGTATGATGTTTAGATAAACCAGTAGGTGAACTGAATTTATGACTTTTTATGCGAAGGTTATGGATTTTTGGCGATACCTTGACTGTGTCTGCCATTTGTAGGATTCCTGGAGACAAACTTGGTCAGATCTGACAATACAGTGTGGTATTTCAGGCTCATTTGTGCCACTTTGACTTGACAAGTGAAACCCTGTCCAACCCTGTCATGCCTGTTATCACTGACCCCCCCCCCTTTCAAGGTCTGTTTAATGCTCATTATTGCTGCTCAGTGGAGCCATGACGCTTAAAATTGGTAAATTCCTCCAGCACCGTTGGCCTTTGCAGTAATATGGCACTTTTGATTGCGGAACTTCTAATAAGTTGTTAAAACACCCGTTGGAGTGTTAAGCCTACGTCAGGATTGGGTATTATTCACGAAAACGAATTGTTGTTCCAAGACCTTCTGACGTCTTGCTGATTTGGTAGAATTACTAAAACTGTTATGCGATTCATTCCCGAAACTTGCTGAAGGGAGAAAAGTCTAATGGAGACTGATCAGCCAAGCAGTGCCAGCTTTTAGCCTTACTTGACTTAATTCATTGAGTTTATTCATTAACAAAAGTTTGGTAGTTACTAATAAATGTCCCCGATAGCTTGGTCATCCATTTGTGAATCGTCATACAGACTTGCATACAGTCCTAAATTGGTAATCTCTTCATAAATCGACAATCTTTCTCTCTGAGCACGTATTCTCTGAACTGAGGTGAGACCAAAAGTGGCAGGGATTTGTCTTTGACGGCTTATTTCCCTGTGATAGTGCTGGTTTCTCCTGCCAATAGACAGTGTCTTCAACTGCTTATTTCCCTGTGATAGTGCTGGTTTCTCCTGCCAATAGACAGTGTCTTCAACTGCTTATTTCCCTGTGATAGTGCTGGTTTCTCCTGCCAATAGACAGTGTCTTCAACTGCTTATTTCCCTGTGATAGTGCTGGTTTCTCCTGCCAATAGACAGTGTTTTCAACTAGCAATAGCATGTTGGTAAGAGTAAACAAAACAAGTGGGATAAAGACGTGTTGACTCTTAAAGAGACATGTCACATCTCGGTGTCTTGACGGCCGACTTTCTCTGACGTATTTCTGTCTCATTGCAGGTGTACCATGTATAAAGTCACAGCAAGATGTATCCTTTGACGTTAGACAGTTGAAGTGTTCTCACATGAGTGTGTCAGGGATGTCCGCCCCAGTGTAATCAGCAGCTCTACCACTTATACTGAAGATGGGGCCTGAAAGCCTCTGTGCAAGACAACATAATCAACACTTTGATAGCAATTCAAAATCATTTCAAGGAATTGATGCCTTGATAGGAGGTGTTGGTTGTCACTGCTGAGTGTGGAGCTAAGTTGTAGGCTTGGACCAAAGCTCCTAACTGATATTCTAGGAAACCCAAATGCCGGCTCCACCCAAGGCATGTTCAGTGGGGCAACCAATACCGACAGTGAGGGAGCCACTTCTCATCTAAAACACCTTGGATGAAACATTGAAATGAGATTTCGGCTGCTTTTTGACCGCTTCCATATTTTGTACCAACCCAGGTGGTTATGGCTGCTGATTTCTTGGGCTCCGCCATTCCTGACTCCATTCGTAATTAGCCTGAAGTGCCAGCTGCTAGTGTGTCCATGAGATGTCCAGACTCGACTATGGATTGGTTCCCTAGGACTGGTATGCAGCTAGCTCAGTTGTAACTCAGATAGGAATTAGTAATAAGTGTTCTGGCCAAACATGAGGCACAAAAGACTTGGAAGATTTTGAATAGGAAACATTTGTTATTTCTGTTGAAAGAACTGCTGTGGTTTTTAAGTACTAAAATTGATTTTGCAAGTCTTGATTTTCATTGTTAAAGATGAATATTCTATTATTTTCTGACTCTTTATTATCTCTGCTTGGATCTTTTGCTTGTATATTAATGAGTCTTTTATAACCCCTTCCCCCCCCCCAAGGATGACCCTGGGTGAAGTGAGGCCAAGAGAATCTCTGGCCAACTGTGGGAACTGGGGACCTATTGACTGATAGTCTAACACCCGAGACACGACACCACTGCAACTACTTAAGTATTCTGACATAAGTAGGCCCTTTTTAACTCAATGGAAAAGCATGCTAACCGTATCAGGACTCAACAGCATAAGTTATGGCTGTTAGTATAGTAATCATTGCTCTGTGGTTGGACCGGCAACGAATATTATTAAAGAGTGGAACAAATGTATGTATTATGTGAAGAGCTGTGGTATGTACAACAAGCAGTCAAGTGCTGTCCACAGTTACACACTGTTAACATCACCCTACCTACTAAACATTTGCGTAACTAATTGTGTCCGACCACGCATGTATATGTTGTAAAAAAGTCAACAAGATATCGTGTATTTAGTAAATATACAAGCATATAGCGCAAATTGTCAAGGCTTGTTATGAAAGATTGCCTCGAGGCTCACGTACTTTGCCGGCTTTGATTAACCAATCTGGAAGAACTTATTGGATGACAATCTTATATATAACCACAGAAAGCTGTCATGGATGTCCCTTATTCTACAAAGAAGAAATAATGTCAAAGTTTCTAAAATGTCTTTTTTGTGTGTTCTCCACATTATAGAATATTTGAACCATATTTGCGTTTGAATCGACTCCTAAAACGCCCAAAAGACGTTTCAGTTGTGTGCTTAATAAACCTGTGTATATCGACAATGTTGTTCTCTCGTTTGATTTGTGTCGTTTTATGGTGGTGGGTCTTCTTTGTTGAATCCTTATTGGCAAATATGGAGAGAGGAGAGAAAAAAATGTGCCCATTTTGAAAGGTGTGAACTCCCAAGCCCCCAGTCTGGCACTAGCAGGTGACATTCATAGGCTGGGCAATTCAAGATCATTTCATCTTTTTCTGAAGGTAACGGGTTGTGTATGAAACCTGTGGAGAGCTTTTAATAGTGACAGTTGTTATGAAGCACTTGGGTGCAGACGAGCTTTAATGGTAAAGCTGTTGACATGACCATTCATTGGAAAGATCCAAATGGACACTTTCTGATGGTACCGGTCGTAAACATGTTGACTTGACTATTCATTGGAAAGATCCTAATGGACACTTTCTGATGGTACCGGTCGTAAACATGTTGACTTGACTATTCATTGGAAAGCACTTGCTGCCATCAGATTCATGGATAAGTATATTTCTTCTATCTGTCCTCAAAAGGCCCTAACCTGAGATTCAGAGCCTATTCCTCCTTACCTCCGACCACAGTAATGCAGGCATGGTAATTAGGAGTATGTCACCGACACCGGTATAGGAGGATGAACATACCCCAGTCATTTTCAGGACAATATTCATCTGATAAGATGTTATTGGAATGTAAATGATGTGTATTTCTGTCACGAATCTGATGAGATTTGGTTTCTTCCCATCCATGGTGATATGAATAAAACATTGGTGGAAACAGTCAAGTATTGGATGCTGCTCAATCATGAGAAGGAGATTTGACGTCAAGGCAGTGGAGTAATAAATGCATACTGTTGACGGGTAATGTTCATGGCCATTGAAAGAAATATACTGATGAAAGCTAAGTGTGTGAGTTTCCCTATTTCATCATCAATGAAATGATGATTTAATCAAGCTTGTCAATGTGAAAGATTTTCTTTAAAAATTTGTCGACAAATACCAAGAAGGTATATTTTTAATTAATTTTTTTTTAATTTTGTGGTAGATCTATCGTCTTTCAGTTGTTCTGATCAAAAAAAATGTCTTTACATAAATTTTTTTTTCCAACAAAGTCTTGTGACTTTTTGACCTTTCTTAGAGAACATTGTAGACCGACCCCTCCCATGAAACGAAGCTGGGGGCCGGCTCACCTTTACTTGCTCTGATCGTTGTTCTGAAGGAAGTCCGCATGCCCTGACAAGTGTTAATATGGTTTCTTGGAACCAGAGTTGTCTTCCTCATTGGGTAGGGTGAGTTTCTTGGAACCAGAGTTGTCTTCCTCATTGGGTAGGGTGAGTTTCTTGGAACCAGAGTTGTCTTCCTCATTGGGTAGGGTGAGTTTCTTGGAACCAGAGTTGTCTTCCTCATTGGGTAGGGTGAGTTTCTTGGAACCAGAGTTGTCTTCCTCATTGGCTAGGGTGAGTTTCTTGGAACCAGAGTTGTCTTCCTCATTGGCTAGGGTGAGTTTCTTGGAACCAGAGTTGTCTTCCTCATTGGGTAGGGTGAGTTTCTTGGAATCAGAGTTGTCTTCCTCATTGGGTAGGGTGAGTTTCTTGGAACCAGAGTTGTCTTCCTCATTGGCTAGGGTGAGTTTCTTGGAACCAGAGTTGTCTTCCTCATTGGGTAGGGTGAGTTTCTTGGAACCAGAGTTGTCTTCCTCATTGGGTAGGGTGAGTTTCTTGGAACCAGAGTTGTCTTCCTCATTGGGTAGGGTGAGTTTCTTGGAACCAGAGTTGTCTTCCTCATTGGGTAGGGTGAGTTTCTTGGAATCAGAGTTGTCTTCCTCATTGGGTAGGGTGAGTTTCTTGGAACCAGAGTTGTCTTCCTCATTGGGTAGGGTGAGTTTCTTGGAACCAGAGTTGTCTTCCTCATTGGCTAGGGTGAGTTTCTTGGAACCAGAGTTGTCTTCCTCATTGGGTAGGGTGAGTTTCTTGGAATCAGAGTTGTCTTCCTCATTGGGTAGGGTGAGTTTCTTGGAACCAGAGTTGTCTTCCTCATTGGGTAGGGTGAGTTTCTTGGAACCAGAGTTGTCTTCCTCATTGGGTAGGGTGAGTTTCTTGGAACCAGAGTTGTCTTCCTCATTGGGTAGGGTGAGTTTCTTGGAACCAGAGTTGTCTTCCTCATTGGCTAGGGTGAGTTTCTTGGAACCAGAGTTGTCTTCCTCATTGGGTAGGGTGAGTTTCTTGGAACCAGAGTTGTCTTCCTCATTGGCTAGGGTGAGTTTCTTGGAACCAGAGTTGTCTTCCTCATTGGGTAGGGTGAGTTTCTTGGAACCAGAGTTGTCTTCCTCATTGGGTAGGGTGAGTTTCTTGGAACCAGAGTTGTCTTCCTCATTGGGTAGGGTGAGTTTCTTGGAACCAGAGTTGTCTTCCTCATTGGGTAGGGTGAGTTTCTTGGAACCAGAGTTGTCTTCCTCATTGGGCAGGGTGAGCATAAGACATCTACACCAGCCACTCCATGTCAACTCACACCATGTCTGGTTCAGTGCCGTTCTCCTAAGACTAAGAGCCCCTTGGATCCTCTTCCTGGTGGCCTCCAATGCAGAACTTTGAGCAAGGTCAACCATAACCACCCAGTCATTATCAACAAATCTACAACTATTGATCAGTCTATTGGTTATGTCTCCATGGTGTGTCATTTGGTTCCTCCATGGTGACCGTGGTTCTGACATCAGACTCAGAGTGATCTTAACTACAGAACACCATTGAGTACACACGTTGATGTAAGATCACACAAGGTATGACATCATTGGTAGATGACATTAGCAGTACAGCCAGGAACCCCAGTAACACGACCACTCATGGGACTGAGGTTGAATGGTCGCGTTACTGGGGTGGTCGCGTTCAAAATTGTGAAAAATGTTCAACAAATTTACAAAATTGAACCACTAAGTCAGATCATTAAATGCTATGCCTGTTGGGCACCCAGTAAAGAATTGTGGATTAATAATATCAGTATTAGTATTATGCTTTAGGGGTATTACTTCTGCTTGATGGATTTCATATTACTGATATTAAAGGCGGAGGCCTACCCCATTCATAATTGGCGCGCACAACCACAGTCCAACTCAAGGACTCGGTGATACTGGAGTTCTTCCAGGCTTGTTGGTCAGCAATCCTGAACACTTCATTCACTCTCTTCCCTGATTTTCATGTGACGATGCACCTTTAATAACTGTCCTATATCACAACCAATTTAAGCTTATGAATTTATCTATTCATGTTTTGTGACAAATCCGTTTTCAAACGGTTTGAAATCTTGATACCTTCACAAAAGCAATCAAGTAGTTGTCACAATCTATGGCCGCTGGCTGGTCTGGGTCACAAATGTCTCAGGTGTTCTTTCACATCCAGTCAGACCAGTGCATTCACTGGTATGTCTTTATCAAGGACAGTGTCTCTGGCATCTTGGCAGTTCTTTCTTTGGCAAGGACAGTACAAATAAAGAGTGAACAACACTTCTGACACGAACTGTACGTCTAATCAATCATCCAGCTCTTATCCTAATGAAAGCATTCCCAGCAGTCACAGCACCAAAACACTGCTGATCATGCAGATATGGGCGGCCACCAGTTCTGTTTTCATCTTTTAGCTCCGAGCACAAATTGATTCTGTTTCAAACAACATAGGGGTATAATAGTATTAGTATCCCGCAATTCTCATACCATGTCATATGTGATCAAATATTAAACTGTTTATTGATTCAAACATGAAAACAATGAGAAAATAATGATGGCGGCAGTTTTTTTCAATTTGTTCAAATACTGTTACAACTTATAATCAATTTGCGTTCGTTTATTTAGCTATTAATAATCGTTAGTAGGATGATTGAGATAATCTTGTTTTTGCAAAACAGTGTTGATTGATAAATGACAACGAGGATTTTTTTTAAATGAGGAGGTTGTTGATGACAGATGCAAAGGCAATGTCTGGTGATTGTGAGTGTGAAAGTTTTCTTCAGACTGTTGCAAGATAAGTGAGGATTATCAACTTGAAACAAAGAATGGGGACCTTTTCTTGCATAGGAATCGTAGCCAATCGTAGTATTCTGGTCCGGAGTGTTGTGAGGCTTGCTGGAATGACCAAAACACTTGTCTGATGACGTCACAACACAGTCCATGTGTGCAAAATTGATTAAGTAAAGCTATTACAGGAACTTGGTAAAGGAGACAATTGTGTTGAATGGTTGTTTGAAAGTGTTTGGGGAAGATGGTATGCTCTCATTATTGATGAAAACTGGGTCCACGATTTCTACCGGCTTGATGAGGTAAAAGACTGTACTAGGATTTGGTCCGACTTGGAATTGAACCCAGCACCCGGGACCTGACAGGTACTGATGTCCAGCACAGATATCAATAAGGACATCCCGCTACAATGTCGATCTTTTTAAGGTCGAACACGCATTGCACTCTCGTTACTCAAGCAAAAGGTACACGATTTAGTTGGCAATCACTGTGTCTCTCTTGGTGTTATAATGTCAACTTTCGTCTCCATGGTGTTAGATGGAAATGTTCAACAAAGCAACGCCGGTTTATTGAGAAATCGTAAGCAATGTGCGAAGGTTTGATGGCTTTCTTATGTACTTTATGCCACCACATCTCTCGCCTATATGAGCATTGCCAACCGCGAATTATTTATGTCAGTGTGTCTTCTAATGCATCCAGATAGTTCTATGACCTTTAATAGTCGCAACCAAGATTTCTACTGGGGGGTGGCAAGGGGGGGTGGGGATCATTTGCCAAGTTTTCTTGACGGCATTATCATATTCTGTGATATCTTGCATATTGCTTCACCTGAATTAATCATGAAGAGTGTCTCGTAAAACAATCCTGATTAGATTTTGCAGAAACCTTTATTAAGTGCACAAATGCAGTAATGGGATTAGACTTTACATTCAGTGTCACGATTGCACAGGCCAACTATCAGGTTGTCTTTCGGTCATTTAACAAATGTTCAAAGATCATTGCTAGCTTTGAGAATGTCCAAAAATAGCGACTGTTCAAATATTGTCTTAAAGTAATGAAGTCCAAGTTAATAAAATAGGACTTAATTTTGTAAGTTAACAATCGCTGTGTAATGAAACTGTGTATTTCAAAGCCCAAGGCCTAGTTGTCAACACATTACCCCACATCTCCATGGTGGAGACCATGTTGAGTCCTAGCTGCCTTCAAATATTGACAGTTTTCTGTTAGAAATCTTGAAGAAATCACTTAATATATGCTTGCTTGTCCAACAGGGCAAAAGATTTCCTTGGACTAAAACCAATACCGTTTCTGATCTAATACTGCCCTGAATCCTTGATCATTTCCGTGGATTAGGCTTTTGACTTGTGTTGATTTTGGCTTTGTCGACCGACATTCTTGATAGACTCGAAGTAACGATTAAGAAGATTTCTCACCAAACTCCAGGGCCTGGTTGTTAAAAGCCTGGTTCGTTAATCGCCAGCTAAGTTTTAGTGACCTTCATATGGAAGAAACATTTCAAAAGTTGGACATGTGCCTGGTAGCCGGATCATAATGGGCTTATTGTTATTAGGCATATTTTTGCAGACTAAGACTTCAACCCCATTTAATGAGTCCATTGGGTGATAATATGATAACCGCCAAGTAGTTGCAAGACCCTCGGGCCGTCAAACTCTTCCCCTATTGATTCCCAAGTAACGTTCATTACTCTGTCAAAACTCACGACTAGACGTTGCATCTTGGTGAAAGTATGCTCACATTTACAAAGAGCTTAGGTATGAATATTTGTGGCAAAAAGTCAATTATAATCTGTGTTGGGCTTTCAAATCCTGCTTCACGGGGCTCTGATTTGGGTGGATGTTTTCTCTTCTTGGGAGGGATTTAGACTTCACTCATGACCAGTCCTGAGTGGGAACACTGCAGACTAATTAGGTTTGTGGCTTAGATTCTAACACCAGTTCACCATCTTGCATTCTCCAAGCAGATTTGATTTCACCATTTCTTGTAGCACAATCCCTACATTGACATGATCACCTCCCGCTGCCAATAAAAGAAAGGTCATACATTTCATTGATTGGCCAATATAAATAGCGTCTGCCTCAATCGCCGCTCTGTTTACATTTGCTGGTGGTTGTAAATCCCTTCTGATCGATCGATGGATGAATATTTATGGTTGTCGTGATCAGATATTTGTGTATCGACATTCGCCGTTACGATGGGATGGCTGGTGCCCTAGGATGACGTCATCATCATGCTTATCTGATTTGCGAGATGAAAACGAAACATTTGTTTCTGTAACATTGTTTTGTTTTCTTTATTAGAGCAAAATAGATCGTCATTATGCGTAATGGAAATGAATGGCTGCCGTCCTGATGTATTATTCATCGTTTATGTTTATCATGTGATGGTTCTCGTTCTAAATCAAGTTATTTCTCTGAGCAGTCAGGATGATCAAATGTCATTGGTTTCCTCAACGTGACATGGAGGCTTATGACTCTGGTGCTCAAACAGCAAATGGTAAAGTGACTTGTTCACCTCCACCTTTTATAACCGAGATGGTGGTTTAACCATAGAGTTCTTCCGGGCTTGAGGCGGCATCATCTTCTTCCTTGGTCGGTGGATGTCAGGGATTTGGCGGTAGCCCTCAGGTCCTCCGATGGGTTAGGTATGGCATTACAAGCTCATACCTCAGCATTTCATTGATAGCACCCTCTGTAAGCTACTCTTTTGTAAAGGTGGAACTGTTTTCTGGAGTGTATAAGGAGTGGCACAAAGCGCTCAGATTATAGTGATAGCATATGGTTTGAAACATTTTTCTGGTATTTTCCTGGTACCTAAACTTTTTCTACAATGCTCCACTAGGCCTAGGTGATAGGCCAATGAATGGTTTCAACTGTGGGTTTAACACTTCAGCAAAATATAGTAACAGCCAATCAATTATTCCATGAATGTGAACAGCTAGATTGGCTAAAAATAGGAATAAATGGCTCCTCAGGAGTGCTCGAGGGATCGAAAATTGTCAATATTGTCAGCTGTTGGTACTGAACGAGTCAGGAAGGAAAAAAGCCAGCCGACCTGGTATATGAATTGAGAGTATTTGTATGTCAGTCTGCACAACATCATTGATTACATTCAGAAGGTATCAGAAATATTCAAATTTAGCTTAAATTTAAGTTTGAACCACGGACCACTAGACTGCTAACTTAGAGTCTGAGCCACACATCTACCAGACCGCAGAGACTGGGTTAATGAAGCTTTGATCTGGTCAGAGTGGTCATTATTGATCATTCTTCATCCCTGTATTGATTGGATGATTGTGCATGCACACATCACTTCCTTTGAGAGTCGTCCTTGCCCTCATCTTCCATCAAGAGAGGTTTCCTCGGGACATATCACGTACATCCAGTTTCCGTAATCAGATTATGTCTCTTGTTGATGCGTCTTGTAATTGGTCATGTATCAGCCGGGGAGGGGATGTGCTAACTACTCCAGGGGGAGACGAGAGACTAGAATAGAATGGAAGCAACACCAATGCTTCGACCAGGTCATTCTCCACCGTGCTTCAAACAAAATTCAGCAGTTCAAGTCGCCAATTAGCTGGTCTTGTCTTGCCGTTGAATGATTAATGTCTGTGACTACTCTATTATTCTGAATGAATGGTGATTGGCAAAGTCAGCTGGCCAGATGATGCTTCATAAACCCTTAGCTGATGTGGCTTCTAAAGGGCATATACATTTATAGTGGTCCTACAGTTCTTCAACATCAGTGAAAATCACTGCAGACGAATGACCTCCCTTGAAAAGGCACGAGGACACCTTTAGAAGCTATCAATGTGATGTTATGATGAAGAATGATACCATATGCTCCCCCTTTTCCCCATCATGCTTGCATTTACAAACATTATGGTCCCCACCCTTGCAATCCCTATATTCTACCATTAAGCCAACAAATGCTTCATCCAACAGCTAGCTATCTTCAGATGGTTGGAAAATTTGGAAAATATTTGGCTTTAGGTTGTGAGGCATTCACCTGCATGAAAACATCTTGTTCAGTAATGAGGCATATATCATATTTCCCAAGATCCCACAAAATCAATTTCATAGTATTAAGTAAGCACCAAATTAATTTCAAAGGTAAAAGCCAACCAGGTTATTTCCGTTATAAGATTAAGAAAGTGACGTGTCGCTTTCACCTTGTCAACATCTCAAAGCCAACGGTGGCATTCTGATTTCCAAGTCCAACGCAGCGTTTCCGTCGGTAGCCTTATTGCTCAAGGATTATGCGACCATGTCATACTCACCATGGAAATCTTACAAGATAACAGAGAATAGTCGGCGTACCTTACCAGTAACAAAACTCGTCTCTATGACAACCTAACTGTCAAAGAATTTTTCCCTGAATACGGAGGACGTTGCTGGGTGTCTCTTTTGGTTGCATGTTTCATCAAGATGAAAGGGAATACATACTTTCCTTTTTACATGGCATAGTAAGATAATGGGTTTAACCCACCGGACCGGGACAATATTAATTTACCATACCTCACGTAAAGGAAAAAGAGCTAATACTTGGATTTGGCCATTACAATCCACATTCCCCGCACACTCACACCCAGGTGGAAGGTGAATGAACAGGAACACTGGTTGGTATGGTAGAATTATGCCATCAGCCTGTAAGTCATTTGTTGATGTGGCCTGGGGTCCAGGACATGACGGGCAATAAATCTATACCAAGTGCTGTACATTTCACTTAGCTTCCACCTGAGGGCGAGCTTGGGGGTAATGTTGATTGGTGAAATCAGCCTAATCTGTGTGGTACACCAAGCCACACGTCGCAGTGAAGGCTCTCATGGTCATCAGCCTACAGAACAACTTTGCCCTTTACATCTTGTAAACACCACACGAACGTCTCATGAAATTCTTGTGACACGCCCCGGGAATACATCAGTCATCTGATGTGGTTAATGGAAGCTGAGCTGGATGCACTTTTGTCGGCAAGCAGCCGCGGTGTCGTTAGTCAGCGTCTACTGATGGAGGAGTATGGTTGGCTCTTAGCATTTTGGTTGGCTCTAACAATTAGCATTTTGCCAGTCTCGTGGTCAGGCAGACTCCTCCTTTAAGAGAAGACTGTCAGTTCTTGCCTATAGTTCCCCTTTCAGTAGCCTCGCCTTAAAAAGGTTAAGGGTTTATGGGCATACTTATCAAATTCCATCTGATAACACTTTTATCAAATTGGATTTGATAGGTATTAAATGAAAGTAAAGAACTTTATTGAATTTTGGACAAATCAATATATGACACATGTGGGACCAGCCAGTCTTATAACTGTGTACTTATAGAAATGGTAAATCTATTGGGAGGCTTGTACTTTAGAGGTGGGCCACTGCCACTGTTAACCCTTAATGTAGGAAAGGGCACTTTTGGGATGATTTTGATAAATCTATGATCAAATTATCATCTGGAGTTAATGCCAGGCTTGTGGTGATGACAGTTACTGTTTGTTGCAGGCTTAAACTGTGCCTTGTCTGAAAAGGGGTTAAGCCAATCTTCTTCCAATATCGTCTGGCTGTCTCGGACACCTATCAATACATTAGCACTTGACTGTACCTTCATGGCGGTGGCATCTCTCATACTAGTTGCAATCTAGACTTGATTATAGCCGATAATGATGGTCATCACGTCAATATGATGGAGTCATTATAGCCATCCAATCATGGTATGCCAGAGAGAGTATGTATTACCACTGAATACAGACATCAGTGAAGACATCAGTGAAGACATCAGTGAAGACATCAGTGAAGACATCATACTCGAAAATGTGAAGCGTTTCTTGACTTGCTTATTTCCATTTCGCTACCCTCACTACTGAGATTTAATGGTTCATGAATTGGATTTAAAAAGGGTGGTTAGAAGGAAGGGGTACGGTCAGCAAAATGGCCAAAAACAGATTTGTCACGTTTTGTGATGAACTCATGAAGCCCTTCTGCCCGTTGTGCAGTGACTAGTCAGTCACATCTTTATTCGCTTCAGCGTCCCAGGCCTGATTAAAAACATATTGCAATATCCCACGGCAGACGGAGTAGCTTATCAAATATTGATTGGTTGATGTAGCCACAGCTGCTCCATTAGGCGGCCATCTGCAATCCAGAGTGGTCGACTCGCCACAGACAGCAACAAGATGATTGAGACGCCAACAGAAATGGTGGCGGAGATTGATTTTTCATGTTCGGAGGGTGTACTCTTAGGATCTCAATTGTACTTTACTCAGATCAAACTCCGGCTTTACATTGAATACATGTCGTCACTAGTCCTTCATGGTTCACATGTTACTTGTCACCGAGACGTATTTCCAAGAAGAACACATGAATCTCATCTGAGACGTTTCGATTGCTGAAGTGTTTACAAACAGCAAGCTAGTTTATTGCATACATGTCTTTCACTCAATATTCTGCCTCCAGACCCATTTTGTCACGAAAGAGTTCAACCCGACTCCAGCCACATTAGATTAATACATGGCAGTGGTGGTTGGCGTCCAGGCACTCAGACCAGGCAGAAAGTAACTCTGAGTTGTCTATTGCAGAGTGAATATCAGCTGAAGAGCAGTGGCTCAGAGAGGTTTCTACAGTAGTCAAAACAAGAGTGATGCCAATCTGGACAACCGCAATGGTTCGCTCTGTTGGCACAAGATTTGAATGTGGGTCAGTACTTTAACAGATGTACTCAGCCTTTAAACCTTCAACCTGCTATTGGATGTTTCAAGCTATGTATTTCCAAAGCAACTGAGAAGTTAAGGTAACCTTGATAGATAGATTCCTATTGATTGTAAAGCTTATTTTACCTGAACATGCCTCGCCTTGAGTTGCTAGAAATAATCAATCTTTGTGGAGAAATGAGCCTAATTAGCGATAACTATGTGTTGATGGTTGTAAATAAATCATGAGGTATTTACGAGGGCTTGCCGCGAGAAATGCAAGATGTCTATAGTTTTGCATAGGCGTAACCAGGGGGAAATGTTTTAAATTTACCGTGAAAAGCCCTCCTGAATCCTGAATCCATGGCTTGGAATGATAATCAGCTTGAAGAGTGAGAGGTCAAAGTGAAGAGATATGAGGCACCCCCAAAGACAAAGTCACATCCAAAATCTCTCCACCTTAACAGTTGACTCTTCCAGCTGGTTATCATTCTACATCACAGATGTAGGATGTGACTTTGTCTTAAGTCTGAGACTATCATCAAAGTTCCTGAGACACTCTCACCCAATCTAAGTATCTCTCGAAGTTCAATCCGTAGATGACCCCCACCAATCTATGAACTTGCTACACTGATCAACAGGTATGTGAGATTAGCATTTTTCTCAGCTGAACAAGGATATCTATCAGAGTATTCAGGTGGGAAGGATTGGCAAGCGGTCATTCCACTCTCCAGCATGAGAGATATTGCAATGGTCCTGGTGTGAGGGCGCTTTCATTGGTCTGATTTGCCCAGAGACCTCTTCCCCTGGACGCCTTCTCTTCATGGTATCGAGCACAGGATATAACTGGGTGGCAGCTGCTTTCCCCGGGTAATTTAGCAGGTGCAATACTGCTGGTAAGTATAATGAATGCATAAGGTGTGGTGTAACAGGCTATTAGGGAAACAAGCTGTTCTCTATTTCCCAGTCATTTGCATGATTGGTAGCACTGCCTGGATGCTCAGCATACAGGATGGGGGTACCACCCTGTCTCTTTAGTATTGGACTTATATGCACCTGACAACCGGAGACAGGTTATGGAGAGAACCGGAGACAGGTTATGGAGAGACACATGCCGTCTCTTTGACAGATTGAAGCATTGGACACGATGTCTCTTGTTGGACAGATTGTGACACTGAGTGCATTGTCCTCGGAGGTGACATTGTCCCTGGGGCAAAAAGCTCAAGGACAATTTCGTCTCCGAGGAGCAGGACTCAGGGTGGACAGCATGAATAGGTGGTCGAGGGTCACTGCTGCGTGGCAGCCTGCAGCTCTTCCCAGGGCGTTATGGTCATGTGTTGCCAGTGGACCACTCCTCCTAACTGCCTTGTGCTCCCCTCGGAGGCCCACTGATGCTCGCTGTGTGTTGGTATGAGGAACAACCCTGTCCCTTGCATATTGGACAAATCGTATCACAGATGTTCAGAGGCACATTCCTGAGAGAAAGACACAATACTATTCCAATCACATTCAAATGTTTGTGTTGTACAAAACCCTAACGTTACTTGGGTAGGGATCCCTACGTTCTTAGCCTTCTCAAAGTATCTCAGTTGTTGACTTGGAGGGTTAATCAACAGAACCCCAGATATATATTTGGATATCAATCTTCCCCAATCGATTCCCAAGATAGGAACACAATACCATAACCACTTCAAGCTGTTGTGGGTTTGTTCATGTGACATTTATCAATATCTAATGATTCCATTGAACAATGTTGAATGATGGGCTGCCTCCAGGGACGGACAGCTGTGCGGTATAACACTAGGTGGTGGTTCTGACTGGATGTCCAGCACGGCAAAGTGCATTCTAGAAGACATTCAAGCTTGACTAAAGGCACAACAAGTTTGGCTAATATAGAACCCACTAGCTGAACACCCTCTCTTTCAAGGGATTAGACGGCAATTTCCATATAAAATCACACTCAAACAAACTCTGACAACAAAAGTTTTCAATGTTCATTTCACTTTATATAGAAAATTACTTTAATCAAGGGATTAGACGGCAATTTCCATATAAAATCACACACAATTTATAAAACGTCCACATTTACGTGCAGGCATCAGAAAACAACAGGAGATAAGGCAGTCCTTAAAAAGTTGAAGAAAAACTAATTCTGTAATTTTTCTTTCCTCCTCACCCCTCGGGTTACCATGGTTACATCTAACAAACAATTCTTTAAGAAAAGCCTTACTTTATAGTCGTTTGTGGAAATCTAGTTTTGAGTCACTAAACAATATTTACAAAAGCAAAATCACAGTGAGTCTCAGAATATATACAACATACAATTTTTCTTCTTTTTTTTCTATAACACACAGTATCAGATAAGCTGCTTTGTTGCAGGACTTTTAGACGACAAAGACAACTATTTCGAAATCTGCAACTAAATCTGTTCCAACGTCACTTTCATCAAAATAACACTAAATCTGTAGTGCGAAGACTTCACTCTAGACGTTACACCACAAAGTATTGAGTATCGGATTCTCCCCACAATATCAGAAACAGAAGATGGAACTGTGGCCCAAAAAGCCTGCAACAATAACTTTCCAAGTGCCCTGTATCTGCCACAGGGTTCAATGTCCACACCAGCCCACCTCACACATGGGATCTACTTGTTGGTCCAATTTCACATATATTTACAAAATACTTACTCAAAATAAATAAACAGACATCTTTAACTCCCCCTTGACTAAGAGTCTGACTTTTGTACAAAATAGCCAGTGATCAAAGAACAAGGGGTTAACTCAAGACAACTGGACTTGAGAACACTACCGAGGTCACTGTCACCATGGTAACCATTTCCATAAATAAATCTCACTTGTTTACATGTACCAGCAACAGATAACAATAAAGGAGGGTTCTTGTCTGTCAGATATCTGGTTGCCAGGGACAACATTATAGTGGTGGTGGTTCCTGCAGGCGACAAAATGATTATGGGTGTACACTGTCATCAGTGGTAAGGGAAGTTGGCATGATAAGCATTTTGGACATTGATTAGATAGCCGAGATTGGCATGAAATGACCCATGTCCTGGATAATCAATACAAGTACACAGCCAGTTGGACTCCCCGATATCAAATCTTCAACCTCATCAACAGCATCTGACTAATCCCAGCAACATACAATAAGTCATCAATCAGGATTGAAAACCCTGCAAGCTTGCCTATATTGATGTTAATAAAGACCATCAAGGAGAGACTCCCCTTACAATTGTAATTACTGTATTATAGTGTGATGGTTAGCTTCAAGCTGTACTAAATGACTTTCAAAAACAAATAAATAAGTTAAAATTCATTCATAATAACTTAAACCAGAACATCAACAAGGGTCCCTGAGTTTACTCCTATGATGATACAAGTACGACTTGCTGACCAATTGATGATGATGATTCAACTGACAGACTCCACAAGTGTTAGGCCTCAAAGTGGCTTGGGTTACCAATGAAAGGAGTCATGAGTTTTAAACCATTTCTTTTCCCGAGATTAATCTCACCATAGGAGTAAACCACAGAGACGACTCAAACATTTCGTCCAGGCTAGCACAAGTTGTAAAATGTTTAGCTTCAACACACATCAGTCACATCTGTTGACTTTTCAAAATAAATTAAAAGCATAACAAGAAATAACTTAGCAACGGAGCGGAATTCACATACCGGTACATTCAACTGGAGTGGTAACAACATTAGTATCCATGGTAACAAATGGACTCCTCAACTGCACTGCCTGGCCAACATCAGTCAAAAGCTTATCAATTATTCATAAAGTGCTCTGCAATAACATGTATTGTATGCCATGGACATACAATACATGTTCAATAAACATATCGAAAAGTCTACATATTCTAATCTAATTCTTAGCCATCATAAAAAAACTGAATTTTTTTCATGGATTCTTTTTGTGGAAAAAATTGTTGGAAGTTATTGCAACCACAACTTTCTTTCTGTATAAAGTGCAATGAGGTCTCACAGCAGACTACTGCCTTACTGTCAATAGAGATTAACAGGAGAACGACAATATACTTTACCCAACTTTGTAGCTTAAAAATCAATAGTTTGTCTCGGCTGGGCACATCAGGTGTGAATAACATCTCACTCAAAGTAACAGTTCGTTCTGTTAGTTTTTACCATGGATACCGATTACTGCTATTTATAACAAGGTCTCCAGGTTTTACTCAAACTAGCTTCTGTTGGACAAGACAAGATGGGAGCTGGAGACTTGGGAGTTGTCCACCTCACCAACAATCAACCAACATAAACGCTTCACTTTCAACTGTAAACCACAACAATTGAGTGAATGTCCATTTGAAAAGTTCTCACCAGTGCAGCCAACTGCACATAAAAAACATACTAAGCCTACATTGTAGGCCATAAAGACTCAAGTTCAACAAGTTTTGTTTGATAGACCAGCAGCAAAACAGTCCCAAGTTTTCAGAAACTGAAGCCCTGTTCAGATGTTCCTCAGACATCCAGGCAGGCTGATCTGAAAATGCCGACAGATGCCAGTGTGGGCAACTGCTTTTACCAAGTAAATGCCCCCCCCCCATCTCATTAAGATCTTCGAATGCAAACTCCTTGCACAAATAAACACACTCTAATCTAACCCATTACATAAAATGACCACAACTAACTCAAGCCAATCGGTCAGGACGGCAGAAATCGCAAAACGTTAAAATGCAAATTTTGGTACCTTTCCGTTTTCTAATCGATTGACAATTCAGAACCGGTGCAAATATTAGGAAAACTAAAAAGCACTCACTATACAATGTCACATCATTCATCAGTAGACTAAAACAAGTATTGTGAACTAAAATGTCATTTGTGTATTCATAAATAGTGATCTTCATAATTTATGAGTACCGTCACAATTATGATATGAAACCATGAAGCATGCAACATCAGAGTCCAAGACAAGTTTGAAATCCAGCTTCACTGTTTTAACCCCTTAGATTGGGAGCGCACGGATCACATGCATTAAAGCTACAGAAAAGCCAGTGAAGTGCACGTAGCTCATTTGCAGACTAGTAGTAAACATTATGATATCGCCACTGGGTTTGATATGAATTCATTCTGACCACCAAGTAGCACACACAAACACTAAAACAATAGATTGCAAACTTGATACTGTAATGTTTCCTCAGAGAATTTCAGAATAATCCACGATGCCTCCTGCACGTCTTTGTGCGATATCAGAACTTGGCACATAGTGCATAGCGTCTGAGAAGCCGACATCGATGTATCCCATTTTGTGATTCACTTGTAAGCCAAAATTGTTTAGGCACCACACATGTTCATGTATCCATGCCAATTCTTTAACACAAAAATATAACTTACAAGGAGCAATTTGTCATGATTCCGATTTCTTATGTTTATCAATATTTTAACATCACAGATAGTAACATTAACACAGTGCATTTCATTTTTTAATTGGTCATTTTTGAACATCACATGGACGGCGTAAGGATTTGGTCTCCACATAAAACTGTCCCTGACAGTCAGAATTATATTGTGGATCCTATCTTAGGCAATGTGGTGCGAGTGTTTAGTGCTGGCACTTCATCAACAGCCATCTGATTGGTCTTGCCACTTCCTGGGTTGATCTTGTTGTAGGCACGGTTACCTGACGTTCGCCGATTGATTGCAGACGCATCGTTCTCGTTCGGTGGCGGCTTAGGCAAGCGGCGTCGCAGCCAGGCATGGCGGAGAGCCTGACCAGGTGACATACGCGTTGCTGGATCCCAGTCAAGACAACGCCGCATGAAATCTAAGAATAACGGATCATCGCATCCCTTGAGGCCGGTCACCATTTCTTTGGAGCCGGGCGGGCCACGTGTCTTGCCTCGTCTCGATCGTCCGGGGCCCAAGACAGTGCTGCCATCAGGTAGAGTAGTAACAGTACAATATCGTGGATATCCTTTCGAGCTGACGAAGTTCCTGGCACGTTTTGATTGGTCCAACAGTTTCTGCGATGGCATGCCAAGTAACTCGATCACACAGGCCAACTGGTCGCCCTCGTCTTCTCCAGGAAACAAGGGGTAACCAGTCAGCAATTCGGCAAGAATACACCCCAAACTCCACATATCAATAGGCATACCATATTTGGCACCGAGAATCACTTCAGGAGCTCGATAGAATCGAGACTGGATATAAGTGTAGATCCGCTGATGTTCGTAACAACTGGAGCCAAAGTCAATGACTTTTATTCCACTGCGACCTTGCTGTTTTAATAGAATGTTCTCGGGCTTGAGATCACAATGAATGATTCGGTTCTTATTGAGAGCGTCCAGACACTGTAATATGGAATGAGCAAACTTCCTCACGAGCTGAAGACTGAATCCTTGGAATTTGTTCTTCTTAATCAGTTCATAGAGATTCATACTAAGTAATTCAAATGTTATACATATATGATTCCTGAATACGAAGTGTTCCGTGATATGAATGATATTATGTGTATTGTCTTTGTCCTGTTTTTTCAAATGTTCTAATATCCTGATTTCCTCCTGCGCCTGTCGATGAAACCGCTTCTCATTTCGAACCATTTTCAACGCTACGTGTGTATTTGTCCTATGATCATACGCCTTAACGACCTGGCCGAAACTACCCTTTCCAATCACCTTTAGAACTTCGTAACGATATGAAATATGGTCATGAGGAATATGGACGTATGAACCTTGTTCATCATCGTATCCATTATTATTTGGTCCTCCGATTACACCCTGTCGTTTCTTGGCATTGTGTCCAACAAAATAGATCTGCGGATAGTTGAAGATCTCGTGATGCTCAAACGATGAGAGTTTATGCATATATTGTTTCATTGCCGTCTCAGGACTAACGGCCGATGACCTTTTCCCAGAATTTTTGTACAAACTGCCAGCACTCGAGCTGGGACGGACTGCAGGCAAAGCTTGTTTTGTGTTTTCACTGGATTGTTGTTGTTGATGGGCGCCATCTTGGTTTTCTCTGTGGTGATGGCTACTGTCCCGATGTTTGCCGTCTTCATACAGTTGTTGCACCTTTACGGAGCCGTGATTGCTGAGATGGGGTGCATGCTGTCCCCCTCCCACTGTCTGGCTTGTCAGGGGAGGGAGATGGGTCGACGGAGGGGCCTCCAGGCTGTACAGATTATCTCCCGTGGTGGTTGTCCCCACGAGAGATCGAGTTCGTTGGACTGGCAAGGGCTTGACACGGGTGGTCATTATTTTCTACGCTAAACTCACCCTCCTCGGTTCCATGCGAACCTTTATCCGTTTTAAATCTCCTCTACGATATATCCATGTAATGATTATGGGACAGATTGATGACATTGGTCCCCAAATAGGACGATATTGGCCAAAATAAACGGAAAATTTCAGCTCGGTTTGTTGGTGTTTTTCCGAGGCTGCATAATGAACCCGTTGCCAGGCCGAGACACGTCATAGATGACGTCAGAGGGAACCACCGCCTAAACATTAGCCAATCAAAATGCTCAATTTCGATTGCGTTGTTCTTTTGTTTGCAGGCGACAACGAGCACCTGTCGACATTCTCGTTACCAAACCCAAACATTTCAAATACGAACAAAAATGTACGTTGAATGTACAGAAGATGCAATAGGTCAACAAAGGGCGACGGGATTGAATGAAGTGCTAAAAATAACTCTGCTCTTCCAGACGGGAAGACTATGACACTTGCACAGTGCATTATCTCAATTGGAAACCCATATCTCACCAAAATGAAGTGTTAAAAATAGATTTAAAGGGCCTGTACAGGCGTGAATGATACGCGCCTTTGGGATTATACGGCCAAATTCTTTATCACTCAACAGGTACCGAAGACATGTCTAGACAACTACACCTCAAACAAAGTATCTTCTTAGGCCTTTATATCATTGCAAAATATCACAAAAGCATATTACATATAGGCCACTGCATGATAGACTTGGTAACTGGCTAGCAAGAAACGTGGAGACAATGTTGATGGGGGTCCTAGTTCAAATCTGTTTGGAGGCCATGCTTTGAAATGGCCCCCAATTAAATGATAATTCATGAATTATCAAAGGCATAAAGGATGAGGTATGATCAGAGTTAGCTCTCTGTGTAATGGTGAACTGGAGGAACAACCCGTTTTGAAGACAGGTCATACTGATCTTCTCTCCAGAGTACACAAGTGTTTCTTCAGGGTCTGACAGGTCTTCCCTCTATGCACCATCCAACGACGGAGTCTGTCGTGTCCCATTATGAATTTGTCTCTACAAGATCGATGTGCCATGTAATCTGTACACGGTGTACCTTGTCTCGACGAGATGTGACATGATCCAGGTTGTCCTTCTTTATGTAGCTGTCCATCTGACGGAGGAGAGCAGGGGTCTTGATCATGAAAATCAGAGAGATTTTTATGTGTCAAATTGACCAACTTATGTCTGTTAGTCACACACTCACCGAAGACAGTCACAACCCTGGAGGAGACACTACAAATTGTATTTTGCTTCATCATCGGAGACTGACCCATAGATTACCAGCTCAAAGTCAGCAAGTAGGATCTGATATGTTTAACCAGTCAACACTCAATATAAGAACATGGTTGATCGAATTCTCCGTCTCATCCTAGAATCGTGCAATGTAGATCCGACACAACAGCTCGACCCTGCTACAGAGAAGACAGTTATAATGTATGTCTTCGATCTTCAGATTGAGTCTTGTGTGTTTGAAAGATTCTTGTGCTTATTGGCAACTGACTCCCACCTTCCCGATATTATTGTGTTGTAGCCTGACTATCATTGTGACAATTAGGTTACAGTCTGGTCTACCTGAGGGTGAGACACCTCGACGTGACCACAGAGAAGACAGTTCACAGCCTTGCTGCCACAGAGACAACCTGGGAATGCAGGACCCCATACAATAGTTGTGTATTATCAACGAATGTGGTAAATGGTTTGGTTAGGGTTAGCTACATAATCATCAACAAAGGAACTCGGCGACTCTATTCACTTTAACAAAAGGACCGATTCCGGGGGACTTGCATCTCATTTACACTGGGACTACTAGTTATTTTCCTCACTAAGAGGTGGCAGCATAGACCATTGACCTGCAACGCACCTGCTACGTATGTGGGGTTAACACCATGGATGTAATGCCGAGAGAATTTGCACAGTATATAAGGATCTCGATGGGTAGTATAGTAATAAGATAAACCACAGATTAAACCAGGTTCATATTTGCTTTGACTCAATAAATGACGGATCTGAGGGAGCTGGTTCAGGGGTTCTAGCTGTAAATCGTCCCCCGCCCTAAAAACGGGCGATATTTTAAATTTTTCGTAATTGCCTAGTTCCATTTTCTTAGCTCAGATGGCAGCACCTGACAGTGACGAATAATTTTTAAAATGTGACAGTTGTCATACGGATTCACCGTGGCTGCTGGGAAGGACCATGTTCTTCAGAAGTGACATTTGCCAATGAGACACCAGACTGATCAGACCAGCCTGGCCCTTCCCTCAAATGGATGTTCCTTTTCGCTAACTGGTGCGCCTTGTCCCCAATGGTGTGTCATTGCTCTGATTCTACATTGTACCCCATGTCTCTTCTGGATGTGCCCTCCCCCTTCATAGCGCGCCATGTTGCTACAGAATGTACCAATACTTTTTGCTGGATGTACCATGCCCCTTTACTAGGTAGGCGTACACTCGATGTGTACTCTCCCAAGGTTGTGCACCTTGTTTCTACAGAGCTCTTGGCGATGGTGTATTTTGGGGAACAACCCATTTTGAAGACAGATCAGTGCAAGCTCTGGGCGATGGTGTATTGGGGACACAACCCATCTTGAAGACAGATCAGTGCTCACTCAGGGTGATGGTGTATTGGGGGAACAACCCATCTTGAAGACAGATCAGTGCTAGCTCTGGGCGATGGTGTACAGTTCATCTTGATGATATATTGGTCTCACTAGCCAGTAGGGTGGACACATCAGGGGATGTCGTCAAACATCCATCAGGCAGCCTTGGAAGAGCCAGGGTCCAGCACGGGGCATCAGGGGTATTCCAGTTGATAGCCAGCCTTGCCTACCCAGGACAGTCTACTTTTGTCTGCTCAACATCGCCCAGATGTTTTGTTGTCAACTTGGTGCCAGTGAAATATGATGCTGATATTGGGAGATCTCAGTGATTCAGTAGGCGGCTATACAATTGAGAAGTGTACGCTTTACTATAGAATTTACCACAGTAAACTGGGCACCGAGTTTTGGTAGGCATTCTAGCACAGACAACCACCATGTGGTACTTGAGAAACAAACAACACCAAACAAATACATCAGCAAACAAAATGCTTTATTTTCTATGAAAGCATCAAGATTGTACACAAAATTTGATTGTAAATTATTAACACCATTGCTTCAATTCTTGATCGGTTTGGGCCATTCTTCCTATACATCTTCCACCTAACATCCCCAAGTTGCTGAAATGGTACGACCCATACATGTGAACCACATGCTTTCTGCAAGCCTTATACTTTCCCAAGAGGGGTTACAGCTGGGAAAGGTAACAGTATGGCAGCTGTCAATCAAATTGGTTTCTAATTGTCCATTTCAACAAGTTAAGGATAGGAAGCTTACACACATACAAAGCGACAGAAATGGCAAATCCAAAAACTGAATACAAAAGAAACTAACATGAACGCGGTCATCATCTGCTGACTAAACAACTTGTGACATTTTATCAACCTGGGCCCAGTTGCTCAATCTGCGTCAGAAACAAAGGTTCAACTATGCACTGTCTCCTTTACTAAATATCATTTCTTTCACAGCAGCAGCATTGGGACGTAATTCCAAAGTTACTGCCAACACAAATTCAACCACACTTGCTATAGTCCAGACTTGGGAAGAGTCTACACTCACTAGGCCATAGGCCCCAAGGTACGGGCGAACACCTTCCTTCAAGAGCGGATTACGTGCGCTGCACATGAAGCTGGGTAGCCGACATAATCAACCAATCAGGATTCGTTGTAACACGTATCAGCGAAGATTTAGTATTCCACGTTTTACTCACTTGTTTTTTTACAATTTACAATTTTAACATTTGATTCAGCATATTTTAATTTTTGCTCCAGGTAAGGTAAAGTAGCACAATTACACCCCTACACTGTAGAAAACAGTCAGCAGTGCACCTTAATGCACATCGGCTATAATTGTACCACTTTACCTACCTGTTTACCAATTAGCACAAAGAACCTATAGTCGGTACTAAATTGACAAGCTTATCATTATGACTAAAGAATGGAGAGAGGAACACAATAATTACAAACCGCCGACTGACAGAAGGCCCAAGTTCAGCCAAAAGCAACAGGAGACGATGTACCGACTACGTAGAGAGCACGGCCATCTAGAGAAATACCTTCATAGGACAAGCATAACTCACAGGGTCAAAGATCACACAACTGGGTCAAGGTCATGATCAACTGTGCATCAAAGGTCAAGGTCAACTCCTTCAAATGGAATGCGAAGTGACCAACTCCTCACAAATATTAATCATCGCGCACTTATAACTACTCAAGAAAATGTGCTCACCATTTCTCTAATAACGTGAAGCCTCAATATTGTTAACCGTTCAAAACTCCTTTGAGGACTTTGAATCAGAACGGTGGTCACCAGAAGTTAGAACATAATTAGTTACACCTTTGCATGAGTAAGTATCTCTTGGCCATAGCTTGGTGACACGTGTACTCCCATGCAACAGGTGGACATATGGTGCCCGACCCCTGTTGACCTGGTTTGATTCAAAGGCCTCAAAGGAGTATCTTGGAGAAACATTGAATTTATTCCACTTAAGCAGAAAACAAATTCAGTGGACATTGAATGTCCTGCCATCACAGAACCAACGTTCGTCCATTTGCCTGTGTCTGGGTCCCTAAGAAGCGAATGGTGTCCAATGAATAAACATGTGGTAATATATAATAAAGCCAGATCTAACTGGTCACATGATTGACATGTGACATAGATAATGGTGGTGTTTATATATAAATGCTACATGTGACTTAAATGAGATGATGACATTGATACATTATGAAAATATGACAACATTACGCAATCAAAATCATAATTTTGGTAACTGTTTCTTGGAAATGTTGTAACTCAATATACAGATGATGAAATAGTGACACTTCGGTTAAGTATGCATGCAAAGATGAACCAAGACTGATATTTAGACAAAGACATGCATGTGCATATCATATGCAGTATTGAGAGAGCCACGAGGGGTAACCAGCATTCAGAGTGTTCCCCTCTGCCAGTAAGCTACAGCGTACCGCCATGGCTGACGTCCAAGCAGAGATCAAGGTTGTAACGACCCCCCCTTTCTGTCAAATGAACAAAAGACACAGTTTACTGTACACACTTTATTTTCGTGCTGCAAAATTTCACCAAAAAGCAAACTCGATTTCTCGACCAATAGTCTTTCAATGGTGTTTTGAACTTCAAGCCAAAAATGAGCGAAAAGACAGCTAATGAATTGAAAATAAAGATTGTACAATATTGGTGCTAATGGGTTGTCAGTATCGATGAAGAATCATTTGTTAGTGTTCGTACAACCAGCGTTAAAACACCTGGCAAGATGAACGAACACATGTCGTTACACAAATCCCCGTAAAATGCCTCATTATTCAACCATTTACAACATAATCATTCATATCATATGAACAAAAGTAAGACTTTTCTCAAATCTGCCACAAAAAGTAAGCTCCCCATCAGAAATATTCCATGATATTCCTTCCATTATTTCCAAAATATTGTCCTCGCTTAGACTACAAATGCATTTATCGTAGAAACACTTCACAATGGGTCTTCCTGGAGAAACTAATGTCAAATTCCACAAAAAATTTCAACCAAATTTTTCTGTTGCAAATTCGCGAAAAGTCACAAATGTCAAAAGTGTCCCGCTAAACGAAATGCCAAAGTGTATTCGAATCCTCCATGTTCGATGGTGGTTATGAGCTCAACCACGGGTGGTGGAGGCAGTCCTCAGCAGTGGCTCGCTTGGCGGGATCGAAGCACAACATAGGCTCAAGAAAGTCTGCGAACGACTGGGCTTTTTCTGTCGGCCATTCGTACTTCTCGCAGAGGACCGACATCATATCCCACGGCTTCAGCTTGGTGATGCGCCGCAGCTCACCTGGAATAGAAACACCAATAATGAACAATGGAAACCTGATGTCTTTCCTACAAGACTTCAAGATCAGGGAGGTGATAGTGCTCAAAGCAAAAAATCCCTGAGATTGTATCTAACTTGCAAAAATATACCCTCCAAAATGCTTATTTTAGGTCAGATTCAGGTCAAGTTCTACAGAGTACTGATGGATGAATCTTTTGATTTCTGCTGTCAAAGTCAACTCTTTTGAAGAGAAGAAACAATGGAAATCCTTCAAAACTTTCTCACCTCGTTTGTTGAAGAATTCTCTATAATATTTCCCCGACATGGCAATGTGTTTCGGGATGGGTCCCATTAATTCGATAATATGAGCTAAATGGTCCTCATCACGACTGTAATCCTCGCCAGAATGAGGCTCAAATAGGTAATCACCCGTCGCGAGTTCAAATGCCTGAAAATGATAACACATCAGCCATTACAACAGAATGATTTAACCAAATGTCTACTGCTGACCAGAGGAGGGCCTGACCGGTGGAGTTGTACACATATTCTTTACTTCTGACTCCAAGTTACACTGCTGCATCTTTAAACTATGTTTATACCCTGCCTGTCGCTAGTACTTACCATACAAGCTGTGCTCCATATATCGGCCGGTGGGCCATAGCCAGCACCAATAAGAACCTCCAGACAACGGTACTGGCGTGTCTGGATGTCTTCAGTGAAATGGTGATGCTGAAAATGGGAGGAAAGATTGCGATCACGAAAAGTTGAAACGAGTATCACCATCGCTGGAGATTTCACAAATGTCATGTTAAAGGGGAGTGTGTTGGCAGGGTAGATGGCTCTTATCCCAGTTCACAACATTACATACAGATGTCTCTGCCATGAAATCCGTTCTCTTTTCATACAAGTGGATCAGTGAGTTCCATGTGAACCAAAACCGAGGTGAGAGGCGCTCATGTTTTCACTGTGCCTCTCCTCATCATCAGGAGCACTTACCGTCCAGCAAGCATTGCCCAAGTCTGCAATCTTCACGATCATATCATCACCAGTCAAAGGGTTCACTCGCTTCTCCTCAGCTTCAGGTGAATCTGAAACAAATGTGACAATTAGAAACGAGATGGTCAACCATCTCCAGAGTCGTAATCATTTGAAGCTTAAAACGACAGCATGATGGATAACCCCTTAACTGTCTCAACAAGACTTGTTCATTGAGCCTTGACAGAGAATACCAAGTGCCCTAGTCCAAGGTGAGACTGGTCCAAGGATCAAAGACAGAATGTGTCATTACTGGTCCACCAGGGATCATCATCTTGACATACCCGGGGAGTCTTCAGACTTGTCGCCGTCTTCATGTGGTGGTGGTGCCTCCTTTGATCCCTCGTCCATCTCACACTCCTTCTCCTGGTTATCACCCTGAGATTCATCGTGACCGTTACACAGCGCCTCCTCTTGAGCATCCTCAGAAGCGTCAATGAGTGACGAGTTATTTTTAACAAAGTCTTTTATTTCACCACTCGCGTTCTCGGCAGTTTTCGCGGCGTTGGTCTCGTTTCGTTTGTCTGTCTTCTCTGGGTCGTCTTCCGTCTCATTTTGATCTTCTGCAAAAACAATGGACTCGATATATGAGGTCAGTTCCACGACCAAATGCTAGAAAGCTCTCAGTGACCACGTTCTGATGGTACCATTGGTAAACCTATTGACATGACCTCTCAGTGACCACTTTCTGATGGTACCATTTGTAAACCTATTGACATGACCATTCATTGGAAAGCTCTCAGTGACCACGTTCTGATGGTACCATTGGCAAACCTATTGACATGACCCTTCATTGGAAAGCTCTCAGTGACCTCTTTCTGATGGTACCATTGGCAAACCTATTGACATGACCATTCATTGGAAAGCTCTCAGTGACCTCTTTCTGATGGTACCATTTGTAAACCTATTGACATGACCATTCATTGGAAAGCTCTCAGTGACCACGTTCTGATGGTACCATTGGCAAACCTATTGACATGACCCTTCATTGGAAAGCTCTCAGTGACCTCTTTCTGATGGTACCATTTGTAAACCTATTGACATGACCATTCATTGGAAAGCTCTCAGTGACCTCTTTCTGATGGTACCATTGGCAAACCTATTGACATGACCATTCATTAGAAAACTCTCAGCGACCACTTTCTGATGGTACCATTTGTAAACCTATTGACATGACCATTCATTGGAAAGCTCTCGATGAGCACTTTCTGATGGTACCATTTGCATCATATTTAGGGGCGAATATTCAGCTTTCTTTCGGAAACATCTCAACCTGATATTCAAACTCACCAAGCTGATTACTATTGTGTTCCTCCTCATTCTCCTGCTGCCTGTTATTGACTGGTTTATTCTCGACGCTGGGCGTGCCGGCCTCGCTGGCACTGCACTCCTCCTCCTCATCATCATTCCCTTGGTTTAATTGACCCTCACTACCCGACTGGCTCATGCGCTTGAGTGCCTGCAAACATAGGTCACGAAAAACGAAAATAAATATCCAACAACTCATGCAGACGGCACTATTGCCCACACTTTCTCCCAAACTAAGGTGTGTGGAGGCAATATTTGAAGAGAAGTTCATCATAACAACCTTCTGAACAAAATATCTTCTATTTGATCAAATATCTTGCGGGGTTGAGCAGACGACAAAAACCATGTGTTGCTTTCAAACTGTGCTCAAGAGCTTTTACTGAAAACGCTATTTACAGATTTTAGAGAACTGCACATGGAATTGTTTGCTTCTCATTAAACTCTTTTATCTTTTAAAGTGCTTTCATTTTTTTACTTTAATGAAAAAAAAATTAGAAAAAATTAGAAAAGTCAAAAAACAGTTGCTCGTGCAGGCAAGTATATTTTAAAGACTACTAGCTAAAAGAGTTATATTTGCAACCAAAGAATCAAATTCAAAAGAAAATAGTGAAGAAATGTTGCAAATAATTGAAAGTTGCCAAGTGAACCCAAGGTTTGAACAAGAAACTGCATTCATATTTGTCCTCCACCTTTATACCCAAAATCAATATCTCACCACCAATATCGCAGAAAATGCAATAACTGACTTGTTACTTGACTTAAAATAACACCTTTATTGGAGTAACACCACATCTCTGAATAGGCACCAAGCTACCGGAAAAATCCTAATACGATATTTCCCACTGGTTATCTGATACTGGAGTGCCTGAGAAAACCAGATACGACCATTTTTTTAGACTTAATCACTCTGGATGACATGTTCTTGTCAACTCATTGCCGTGGCTTGAGCTGATTAGACAAGTTGAAATAGGATTTCTGAAGTAGACAGCTAGGTCCAAAACCCGCCAAGGCTGTAATGATCGGATAGGATCTAACATTGGTAGCCAAGTGGTGGTACCCCTGTCCAAAGTTCCCCATTAGTGTTACTGATGACATCATGGAACCAGGTTACATTGTGAGGTGTTTAGTTGGTTTTGTCAAGAAGCATTTTTGAGCGGATTATGACACATGTCTGTCCCTAAGAAAGATAACAGTCAGATGACTGTAGCTCCACCTGGTTGACACACAAGGCAACTAGAATGCCAGGCGTCCAACCACTGCTCCATATTTGTGAGCATTGGTGCCCTGTGCGTACCCTTACCAACAAAATAAAAGATAGGTTGCCGATACATACATCATCATCACCAACCTTTTCTTGTTCCTCACGCTCCAGCTCCTGTAGATCTTGCACCTGCTTCTCCAGCAGCTCCTGTTGACGCTTCATCTTCTTCTTTAACTTCTTCTTCTTGTTCTTGGACATTTTGGAAGGATCTGGAGGCTTCTCTTTTGGCGCGGTACTCACTGGAAAGAAAGGAAATACACATCAAGTCTCCTCCAATTTGTCTCTTGCCACAAGTCTCAAGTTTCAGCTGAAGACTTCAAGCCTCAAACGAGCAAATGAGCCAAGGCAATAAGTCGAAATTCTATTCTTTGAAAAGATCTTGTCACTTGCACAAAAATGCCTCTAAAATGCTTATTTTTGGACCAATTTTTCAAACATTTCAGTGTCCCGATGATAGCATACCTGCAGATCCTGGAAGTTTCATGCCCATCTTCTGCCACTCAACAGCATCATTGGCCAGCTTCCGAACATGGTTCTCATCAACGCACATCAAGATATTCTCTGGTTTGATATCCGTGTGGATGATCTTGCATTTTGTGTGCAGGTACGCCAGTCCCTCCAGGACCTGAAATGGAAAGTAAATCACTGTCAAAGAGTGCCAACACCCCTTGCTGTCTGTCTTCATGGATCAGCCTCGGAACACTCTTATCCTAAGATAAAGCCTGCGCTAACTGAACACTGAGACCAATCAAATAAGTTAGTACTCACCTGTCTGATGATTGACTTGACATTCTTGATAGGGATGCCTTGATAATTGGACCGAATGATCAACTTGAGTAAATTATTACCTAACACTTCAAACACCATGCATACATCTGACGAATCGTTAAGGAAACCTACGAAATCTTCTTCATCAATCAATCATGGATGATAATGACGCATTAAGAGTTTCAGCAGGTGGTCAGGACCGATTTCCACACACCTGCAAATGCTGGAACGGTTGTTCCAGGTCGGCTGAGTCAGAATGCCCCAGACACCACCCACTTCAAGGTATTGGAGAGTTCAAGGCAGTTTCAACTGGCATCTGCCACAGACTGGCTTCCCCAACAGGTCTACAACTTCATCCTAACTCATACAAAACATATTCAGATAGATGTTCCCGATATCAATGCTCATTTTTAGGTACCAACCCAAACCTTATGCCAATGATTTACCTCCCAAAGAAATTACTCTCCTGCCATTAGAGACATTACCAGCGAATCTGTGAACGACACAGTTATTTCCTCTAACCATCGATCACACCCATAAAGTTACTGAACCAAAAAACAACATTGCATCAATATTTTTCAACTTTGAGGAAAAAGCTATCTTTGTGCAAAAAACATCACCAATGACGCACTCTAGCTGATTAATTCATCGCTACGGAATGACTAAGGAAGTCACGCACATGTCTGGCGAGTTAAATGACTCGCATTTGGGGGGCGATTTGTGGAAGATCAATACAAGGAAATGCATGATTGGTCAGCCGGTTTGTCTTGAGCAACAGTTCCCTACAGCCGTACCGGGACATCTACTGGACATCTAAACTGAGACAAACATACCCAGTCACGTCAAATAACTAATTCAAGCTAAAGGATACGAAGTCCATTGATGCCGGAAATCTTGAAATCGTCTAAGAGTTGCACGGTCTTCTCTCGATGAGGGTCCTCCGCGTCACTCTCTCGAACCTGCCAACGAAAACAAACTCGTCATCAGAGAAGAATTTTAAACTATCAGCGCACTCTCCATCTTTCCATGTTTGTTCTTGTGAGCTTTCATTATCTGCCAACAGGTAGAGCTATAATGACCTAAAGGTTATCACACCTGCCTAACGAGCAGTAGGACCGGGGCCATCAGGCTATAAACCGTGGGTGATGACGTCTGGCATGGTCAGCAGGATGGCAATCTCCATCAGCATTTACGTCAGATTAGTCGGGTATTTTTCTGGCTCCTGGATCTGCCCTATAGACTGATAATGTATACTTACACATCTAAGTAACTTGATTTCATCTAAAGCGGTTTCTGTGTAATGTTGGGCACTTTTAACGACCTTCAATGCCACAAATCTTTTGGCTCTGAAAAATACAAACACATTTGTGGATGAGTTGAATGATGGTGATAGAAGGATGAGCATGGACATATTGTGTCCATTTTGAAGAATATCATTGCGTCCCATACGAAAGTAAAAGTTTAGCAGTCTCCATCATCAAATCAGGAGAACCTGCTATCTTGCAACCCATGACCTTAGACAGATATATCCCTGTGAGGTGATGTAGGTTATTACCGATCGAATCATCTCCAGAGTCCATTAGCCCAAACATTCGCCATCTTTACGAGGAGATTCCAAGAAATATTCCACACAGCGTCTAGACATCAGTGTTATTGCCAGCAAGGGATGGCAATATCATGATTGCGTGATTCAGGACCAGTCGGAGAATAAACACAATTAAGGCGTCTGCGCTCATCACGTTGTTGCTACATGTACTTCAAGGGCTCTACCTCAAGGAGGGCTGCTGCGATCAGCGATGATCAAATGAATTTCCCCAAACTTATGGAAGAAAACGGCAGAGCAAAGAGTGTAGAATATGATGGATGTCTGGTACAACCATTGATTGCCCAGAACACTCATCAATCAAACAAAAACAACATTTCCCGACACAAATTATTCACCACTTCATCACAGCCAACATGCTGTCATGTCCGTATAAAAAACACATCATCTCTTTGTGTAAAGAAGAGCGCATTCCTCTTTCTACGCTTTCTGCCTGCTTGGATATAATCTCTTCTGATTGGACAAGAACTTAGCCAACCAAACAAGCAGATCAGTCAGGCGGAATTTCATAACGCGGAAATCTCCAGAGTGAAAACATGTTATTCCGTTAAAAGGCTTTTTGTAATGTTGATCACTCTGTCGGTCGGTTTCTAGTTTCAGTGCAAATACGCCAGTCTGCAGCAATATGATATGTGATGAAAAAACATCCAGGAACCTGTCTGTTGTCGTTGTGGTCGACAATGATTTTGTCACCAGTACAACCGAGGGCACCCAGCCACTTTGGTCAGTTGAGGGGGGATATTTCTACCATGTCCCTCTCATCTGCCACCTTAGACGAGGGGTATCACCCAACAGTAAAGGAGAATACCTTGAATGACCACAAGGATTGTATATATTCACAATGATAGTATCTATATTTAGTAAATCCCCTCCCCTCGTGGCTTCCATCAGCTTCAGTAACGTAACACCATTGACATACAAAGCCAATGGTTCCTCAAATCATGTGGACACCCATCTTAACATATCCGCCACTGACGGCTTTTCATGGCAAGCCCCTCATCATAACATACCCTCTGAGAGTCGTTCAGATGATATTATCCTCACTTAAAAGTTGCCTTATAGGCTAAGACTCCATTCAGAATGGTCTCATGTTTTCCTCTGGAGAATGTCATGATACCCTGGTTAAGAGTCTGATGATAGTCTTCTTGTATCAGCAGGCTCAGCCATAAGGGAACACTCAGAATAGATACAACAGACTTTACATTCCTTTACGACATGTAAGAGGTCAGAGATCAGACTATGATATGCATGTAAGACACAGGTGCTGTGGCCCTGAAGCACCCAGCAAGGGACCCCATGGGTCAGAAGAACCGTATGAGAATCGTCAGTACGACAGTATCACCATCAAACCAACAACAGCAACACGCCTCACTGGAAACAAGTCGATTATTCTTCCTATTTTGAAGTAACAAGATCAAAGCGATCATAATTTGTTTCCCCTAATTAGATCATGTTTTGATTGAATTCTGATTGGCTTGGGAGTTGCTGGCTAATTAAACTATCATGGTGAGTTGATGAATTGATTTCATTGTTTGAGATGATGAATTGATTTCCTTATAGTTGTAATACCAAAGGTGAATTTAATCGCCATGAACATGGAGCAGATATCTGGCAGCTAGCTTCCGATGACACGGCTTAGAGTAGACCTGTTGTTGCCACAGATGCTAGCATCAGACACCATGAACATGGAGCAGATATCTGGCAGCTAGCTTCCGATGACACGGCTTAGAGTAGACCTGTTGTTGCCACAGATGCTAGCATCAGACACCATGAACATGGAGCAGATATCTGGCAGCTAGCTTTAGATGACACGGCTTAGAGTAGACCTGTTGTTGCCACAGATGCTAGCATCAGACACCAAGAAAGTCAGGTGCCGTGGCCAGCTTCCCTCTGGTGTATCAAATCCACAACGTGAACAGTGCCTCCATCTCATGGTGGCCATGGGTACTAATACAGTCAGGAATAGAAGATGACTCATTGTCAGAGCGGGTATGGTTTGGGGTCAGTTTGCTGACCTTCTTTGCACCCAGTGACTTAGCCATCCCTACCTCTGGACTAATGACGACCGTCAGTCCTGTGTTTATAGTGACTGAATCTGTATTTACTAGTCGGTAAAGAAAACCATCGAAATTTGAACTCCAAGCGACTCAAACTAGAAATAATTCTTTATATCTGTCTCTGCTGTTTGCCTCTCTGCAAACAGCTGACTTCTTCCTTGCTTACTTCCACCATCATTCTTCATGAGGTGTACATAATCACCATTCAGCCATCCAGGAAATACGAGAGATTTTCCCCGGAAGCATTTTTGTTTTTGTTCCACGACTTCAAAGGGGTCGTTATTGGTGATCAGTCTTTGCTTGACTCGGGTAAGCCATGTGTTGAGCGAATCAATTTCAGAAGGAAATTGTGAAGCTGATCACTTGGCTTTGCTGCTTGTGGCGTGGAAAAAAGTCGGCACAATTCAGCAGATTGTGATTTATAGAGTTAGGACCCCCCAAGAAAGTTGAATGTAGTCAATGCATGAACATCATACTTCACAGACTGACCCAGTCAATTACTATTGCTGATCTTTTTCGAACACAAAAGGTAGATGAGTGCTTTGATATCAAAGTTCCAGGACCATTAACATCTAACAGTTGCACAGGCCCTCTGAGAGTGTCTTCCTTGAGATAAGACACTGACATTTGATGACATGAACAATGGGTGGAGATCACAGACAACGCCTGAAATGTCAGAGGGCCACACGGCCGATACATCAATAATCCAGTCGGGAGCCATTGAGATTAATAGATGTAAAGAAGAATCCAAGCAGGGCGTATACTGAAACGATATCTTCTTTGATGAACCGGTAGCCGACACAAACTTCATCATCTACACAAAGACGAGAGCGTCTGGAATTAACGACCATTTTTCAGTCTATAATGTAGTGGGTGGTTTTGCATGGCGTCAGATTATGGCCCATTTGGAAAGCGCTTCAAAAAGAAGCCAACGAAAAAGAATGACTTGATCACTGTTGTTTACTTACTGAAGGTCCCAACATAACCAGACTGTAGAGAAGTGTCCCCATCCTAGCTTTCTTACTACATGATATCTGTTGTTGAATAATGCTCCAATCTTCACTGGATGGTACCCGCCTGCAAAGACAAAAGAAACATATCTCAGCACATAAACCAATCAAGACAATCTATTTGAGGATGAAATAAAGTGCTTCATTAAGTTAAGAACAGGTGACCAAGGGTGACACTATTTATAGTATTGTTACTGTCTAAAATCCTCAGCATAAGGAGTGTATCTGAACACTCCAACCTTAATACATTTCACCAAAACATGTCACTTAACTATTCAAGTTGCATCCCCACGTCCATTACATACTTGTTACTCTGGATAAGTAGGCCATTTGTAAGCAAGGAACACTGTGATAACAGGTCGTTAGAAGGTTGCCACGGTCTGGGAAGTAGTTAAGATGTTCTCTGACAATGGGAGGGACGGGAATACGACAGACTCCTTCCCATGGCTTGCTGGAAGGTCAGAGCCATGAGCACAGAGAGATCCATGACCAGCTATTGGACTCGGCAGGCCAGAGCCATGAGCACAGAGAGATCCATGACCAGCTATTGGACTCGGCAGGCCAGAGCCATGAGCACAGAGAGATCCATGACCAGCTATTGGACTCGGCAGGCCAGAGCCATGAGCACAGAGAGATCCATGACCAGCTAGGGGTGTTATATATCTCCATATTGGACTCGGCAGGCCAGAGCCATGAGCACAGAGAGATCCATGACCAGCGAGGGGTGTTATATATCTCCATATTGGACTCGGCAGGCCAGAGCCATGAGCACAGAGGAGTCCGCAGAAGGTGATTCCCTGGCCGGGATTGAGACAGGCAGGTCTGAGTTTTGAGCCCTGATGATCAGTCTGTGAAATTGAACAAGCAAACTTTCTATCAAATGTTTGGCATTTCAACCACTATGCAACAGGGCTTTCACTTTCATACACTGGCAATCAAACCGGACGTAATCTAATGTGAAGCAAAGTACCACGAATGTACCAATGGTACCTCCCCAGCCATCACCAGACCACTCCATCCCCAAGGAGACCACCACTCCACTCACAATACATCATTTATGAGTCTGAATATGAGATACGATATCTTATTCACATGAAGATGTAGCCTACCATCTCTATTGCACTTTAATGGCCCTTTAGATGATTCTTTCCTTCTGACAGATGAGACAATGCACCAAAGCTGCTTCAGTCTGAGGAGGCCTCAATGACAAGGTGGAGGTTGAATAAACCCTGGGCAAGATATGAGACAATGCACCAAAGCTGCTTTAGTCTGAGGAGGCCTCAATGACAAGGTGGAGGTTGAATAAACCCTGGGCAAGATATGAGACAATGCACCAAAGCTGCTTTAGTCTGAGGAGGCCTCAATGACAAGGTGGAGGTCATATAAACCCTTGGCAAGACTTCAGCCTAACCTTAAGTTCATCAGAGTCAAGAGAGCTTGCAGAAACCCTACACATGTGCCAGTCATCAGTGTCATCTAAGGTTCTGACTACTGCCGTATAAACCCTTGGCAAGACTTCAGCCCAACCTTAAGTTCATCAGAGTCAAGAGAGCTTGCAGAAACCCTACACATGTGCCAGTCATCAGTGTCATCTAAGGTTCTGACTACTGCCGTATAAACCCTGGGCAAGACTTCAGCCCAACCTTAAGTTCATCAGAGTCAAGAGAGCTTGCAGAAACCCTACACATGTGCCAGTCATCAGTGTCATCTAAGGTTCTGACTACTGCCGTATAAACCCTTGGCAAGACTTCAGCCCAACCGTAAGTTCATCAGAGTCAAGAGAGCTTGCAGAAACCCTACACATGTGCCAGTCATCAGTGTCATCTAAGGTTCTGACTACTGCCGTATAAACCCTTGGCAAGACTTCAGCCCAACCGTAAGTTCATCAGAGTCAAGAGAGCTTGCAGAAACCGTGACAACTGCCGTGAGCAAGTACACCGTCAAATTATGATCATCAGAACATCACAAACTTTGAAATGACTACTTTGCTCCCTCCTGATTATTCTGCCTGATTTGCGAGAGACGTGCTCCGAGCGATTGTCTCGTATAGCATCCTTTCCCTGACAAGCAGACGATCTTCTGACCAAGTAACCCATTCATGTCTACAGGCTGCTCAAAACTTAAATCATGATTTGAATGCTACCCTGAGAACGTGCTCTTTCACGGATGGTCATGTGGAAAGGTTTGGAAATGATCACTTGGGTAGAAGGCACAAGCCTGCTGGCCTGGGTGCACAGAAGTGTGAGTCCATTTCAAGCATGTTTGAAGATCTATTGAGGAAATGTCGGAATCCACATTTTGACCACAAAACACATTAACAGCTTATCTTCACAAAGAAACCATCAACATGCCGAGGTAAACCACATCTGATTAATGTTCTCAACCTCATCCAATAAGCACATTCTTTCCGATATCTCAAATTCCGTCATTTTATATTTCATATGAAATCTTAGCAAATTTGCCAAATATGGCGATAGTTGTCATATTCGGAATGCTGCCCTAAAGCGCAGATTTTCTCTGTGTTCTGTTCCAACACAGGTTGGCTGGATCAGTGCATGCTTTGACCTACAATACTTTGTCCTTCCACATAGACCGTCATCGCTTATTTCGGAAAATAGGGAAACTAAATCGATGCAACAGTCTCGGAAGCATTTCTTAATGATTATCATCTTCTCTGAAGATGTTGGGCTCTCCGAGGTGAGTGTTGTGTGTCTGGTAATTTTCTCTCTGATATCATCAAACTCGCCTGAAACGTCTTGATGAATCAGTTCGTAATTAATTGCTTTCTTGCAAGGCTTGGGAGACCACATCTAAACACATTGCCTTAACCCTCCTGCCTTGCTGTCCCTATTGATTCTGCCTGCCGACCCCACCCAGGAATTATACCTTATTGAAATATATTAGCAGTGATGCCAATACATGTCAATCTGTCAATATCAATATAATCAATGCATGACTAAGAGGTGATCACTATTGTATCTATGTCGAGCTTCAAAATGTTCTCAAAGGTTTCTGAGAGAGGGATTGATGCTCGAAGAAAGACCAACAACCATTGAGATGTTGCCAGGCCTGGAGCTAGCTTGGGATCAAAGAACCTCCACCAGCCAGCAAATCAACCAACATCAAGTTTCAGGTTACCCTAGGGAGGGCATTTGCCCCCTCCCCTCAACTAACGCCTTCTCTGCATTGATTTTCAGCACTTGGCTAACAAGAGGAGATCACAGGTGTTTGTGTCTGCTCATCACTCCTGCTGCCCGATGTCAGCCAATGACGTCTTGTGAAGAGAATCCTCTCTGTTCTCCAGTGAAACTGCTGATGGCCTTACCTTTACAGTAGTCTTTGGGATCCTCCTGCTCGTCATCATCAGAACCAAGGATCTCTTCCTCTTCATCATCATAATGTGTGCTCTCACTGTGTTTAGGGGGCTCAGACCTATAATGAAAGAAATGAGAGATTCCTTGAATATGTGCGAGAATTTGAGCCAGAAAACATTCAAAATATCTCACAGAGAGCATTTACATGATGAGAGACCGCATTCAGGTAGCAAGTCTCTCGAAAAAATACTCGGTGATGAATCTGCAAAACAGATATGAAACCTAAATCAGCAAAATCAAAAGATAGTTTAAATGTACATCATAAGTCATTTGGAATTCTGAATCAAAAGCAGTAAATGTCTTCACAAAGTCAATGTATCGATCATGCAATCAGTGGATACTCAAATTTTGGCAATCGAACCAATTGTGTGGTTGTGGGTGGTAGTGTTTTGATAGTCCTTGTTTTGACCATGACAACCTCACGAATATCACATTCCTTCTCACGATCACTCTGATCAACATATAGCCCCGCATTAGCTTCCCCCACCCTGTAATTATGATCTCCCTCCAAGGAACATCAGGTCCATCCCCCCATATTTCCTGACCCAAGATGGCTCACATTAGCGATATCAACACCCTACTTGACCTTTGGGAATGGCCACAAGAGATGACTCAAAATGACCTTGTGTCGCTTTATCAGGTAACAGCAGTGATTGAGCTAATCCACTGAGAGTCATTGGTTTCATCTCCTGCAAGCTGATTGGATTCACAGTGCAACATGTTCGAAGAGAACTGATCATGAATCGTACCAAAGAAAGGAAAGGCAAATTCTTATATATTGAGGAGTGCACTTACCCACTCTCCCCAGCCACGAAGCAGCAAGACCAGCAATGAGTACACCAATATTGATAGGTCTTTGAAGAAGGTATTGATTGAAATAGATACCACCTGTTCCCATTAACTAGAATCCATGTCTATTTTTTACCACCCATTTGTTCCCATGCACAGGTAGACTCCATGCATTGGAGGGGTTTGTGGTTAGTACATGGAATCTGAAACCATTAATGATTCATTTCATCAGGTGAAATCAACAACATTCTGCTTGGCTGTTTTTTGATGCAGACAACAAAACCACTCGAGTGTGATTTCCAATAGAGCTGAAGTGATTGGTATTTAGCTATGGAACCCATCTGATTGGAGGTCAAGGGGATGTCGAGGGCCAAAGACAAATCACAAGTGTATTCTCCTCACTCTGACTGAAATCAAACCAGGGATCTTTTACAATAGTAGGCCTATTGTTGTTAAGGCTGCCCAATCCTGTGGCACTTTCATTGTTTCATGTCCTTGGACCTTAGACACCACACACAAAAGGAACCTTTGTTTGGCTTATTGGACTTTCCCATTGGTTGTATCAGCAAACATGTTACCGAGACAATGGAAACAATGCCACACGCTCACTGCTCACAAACAAACAGCCTGTGGACTGGGCTTATGGCAATAAGGTGCCTGAAGGAATGAACAAAGCCAATGAACAAGGTGTCAAGGAACACAATGGCCTCTGACCAGTCAAAGACAAAGATATAGAACTTGGTGGAGAGGGCAGATATACACTAAACACATCCCTTAGAACTGAGTACACACAATCGTACCAATCTGAAGTATAAGCTAAGTACAAATACGCTGATGGAGCCAGGTCAGCCTTGAACTAGGCTTGGGAGACCTTGGCCAAGGAACTAGGCTTGGGAGACCTTGGCCAAGGAACTAGGCTTGGGAGACCTTGGCCAAGGAACTAGGCTTGGGAGACCTTGGCCAAGGAACTAGGCTTGGGAGACCTTCGCCAAGGAACTAGGCTTGGGAGACCTTCGCCAAGGAACTGGTTGATAAGGGAGAGGCACTACTAGGTAGGACCAGGTCAGCCTTGAACTAGGCTTGGGAGACCTTGGCCAAGGCACTGGTTGATAAGGGAGAGGCACTACTAGGTAGGACCAGGTCAGCCTTGAACTAGGCTTGGGAGACCTTGGCCAAGGAACTGGTTGATAAGGGAGAGGCACTACCAGGTAGGACCAGGTCAGCCTTGAACTAGGCTTGGGAGACCTTGGCCAAGGGGAGAGGCACTACTAGGTAGGACCAGGTCAGCCTTGAACTAGGCTTGGGAGACCTTGGCCAAGGGGAGAGGCACTACTAGGTAGGACCAGGTCAGCCTTGAACTAGGCTTGGGAGACCTTGGCCAAGGGGAGAGGCACTACTAGGTAGGCCAACTCCTCAGTAGCATGAAGCAAGTAGAGAAACCAGTGATGGGGTATGATGATGTTACACCTTGGAATCTGACACCATAACTGATTCACATCTGCCTTGGTTATGCAGCAAGTGCAACTCAATATCGAGAAGCAAATTGTCTGCGTAGTATGCAAAAGCACCATCCACTAATCTAAGCACTTAGGCATCAAGTAGTACAAAGAAGTCGACCTATACAACTTCACCAAAGCACAGGTAACAAATTACAAACCACCTGTAGTTCTGATGTCAGACAGATACATAGAAAAGCAACAGAAAAACACTGAGACTTAGCATTGTTTCTTCAAGGAGCATCCGGCTCTGCAAGGTCATGCAGCCATGTCCCAGACACGGCAGTAGCAATGCTGATGGAAGATTGGTGGACGGTAATTTGACGGACGTGCAGAGATGCCATCACAGCCAAAGACGCCAGTTAGGACATTGAAATGGCAGTAACGGCCGAATAAAGATCAAATGTATGATTCCTGATCGGTGAAGATGGCTGATACAGGATGCATGATAACTTTGATGGGGACATGTGCTATGACTTTCACCTACCTTTGTGCCTTCCCACCCCGATACTCATGAAAATATCTTGGTCGTTCGAAAATAGGATCCCTAACATGCTTGCCTCTCCAGTCCTTAGAATTGGCGAAAAGTCTTGTGCGATAATTATATCTTGATGGGATGTACGTGAAGTAATCGATTTTGTCATTATCCTCTAACAACAGTCGCCCTCTATTGGTACTTTTATTATGAATTGGGTCCTTATTGTTGCCGTTACTGTATGAAATGTAGCGAGGTTTGTTGTCCAGACTGGTTGCAGTCTTATAACTGTTTAAACCCAGCACTGATGGGTATAGTTTTGATCCCATGGCGACAGGGCTTGTCAGTGATCTTGTGTAAGGTCTTGGTATTTTGGACTTATATCCAGAATCCAATGGTTTTGATCCCGAACGATAAGAATCCGACCGTGGTTTCAACGAGCTAGTCCCAGATCCATAATTTGAACCAGATCCAGAAGCATAGTTTGAGCCGGATCCAGTACCATAGTTAACGGATCCAGAGCCGTAGTTAACAGATCCAGTACCATAGTTAATGGATCCAGTACCGTAGTTGGAGCCGGATCTGGATCCAGGATCAAAAGCTGAGCCAGATGTGTAGGCTGAAGATCTGAAAGTAGGTACAGACCCACGAGAGGCTGTTGATGGTGACACTCCTGACTTGTATCCTATGTAGGAATCATCCAGATGGTACTGACTTCGCGACATCACCAATCAGAAACACCCTCGGAAGGCAAGCTTCAGCAGACGCAGAGTGCTTGCTATAGCTTGTGCTCAGTTGGCGAGCTGTCCGGAATCAACTTTTGATCTTGGTGACTCATGCACAAAGTTAGCGTTATCTAACTTTATTTATCAACAGATCCAGCTAAATTCAACCATGACATAGTGGAGTTACTCATAGAGATGTCCTGCCTTCTGATAATCCAACAGAGTCGAAAACCGAAAAGCCGGATACTACCAGTCAGTAACTAGAGCCTCAAACTATATTCAGTAGAAGCTGAACTCAAGAGAAACACAAGCCATTCCTAAAGACATCCTTCGTGCTGTAATCCTCGAAAATCATGAAAGTGAGTGCTAGTTCCAGCAAGTGCACACAACAGGTTGAATACGATTGCGCATTACCTCTGCGCTTCAGGCTGGCAGCTGGCTTTAGCTATAGATCAAGTGAAGATTCATGCTATCAGTACTCCGCGTAGTGTTGCTATACTTGCCGTAGATCAAGTACGAAAATAGCTAACAGACCTAGCTAACTGAACATCATCTGAAGAATCCAGAGGTGCTAGCCTCAATATTGGCGGGCTCAGGTATATACCGGTGAGATTTAATGTTACCACTTGCATTAACTAGGATCAAACATCATCGAATACTTGCATCAGAATAATCTATCCTCTCAACTTGTTACCTTGACTCAGTATCAAGTATCATCATAACATACCAGCAAGGCAGTTTATACTGACAAAATAGGCCCGAGAATCATTGTTCCAATCATGATTCACTAACCAAATCAAAATTGGCATCTAACTATGTCAGTGTGTTAATACCCCAAGGAAAAAGTTGGCTAGCCAAATATGTTTACCACTTGTGGACTGTAATTTCTCTAGGACATGAGAAGGATGTGGACAGAATGGAAAGTTGTTTATGTCAGGTGTCCAATTTGATTGTCACTCAAGTGTACCCTCGTTGTTGGTGACACAGTCCTAAGATGAGAATATGAATAGAAATTCCTTTGACCAGGACAATATGCATACTCGAAATCCCAATACCTGGATCCTGACTAGTTTGGCCTATCCACTCTATATCCTCACTGTCACTCCATTCATACTCAGGAGAGGCAAGCACGGTATCCAATCGGTAGGCCCGTCAATAATAACGAAAAGAACTCTGAACTAATCTACGTGTTGCAAGACGAACTCATACAAGATGACTGATAACTCTTGTGAGAAAAGCATGCACGGGAAATAGTATTCGTTAACAAACAACAATGCGCTATTTTCACCTATACTGGGTTCCCTCCTGATGATGTTTCTGTCCACCTTAATGAACAGTTAACAAAATGCATCATCTATGCATTTGTAGTGAATATGTTCGTAACGTAAGGGTGAACCACACTTCGATAGGTAGTTTCCCCTGAAGACATCCGAAGGTTGCAGCTGCCTATTGGTATTCTACTGTACGGTGCAAGGAAGGTTTATCATGCAGCGCAGGTCTAGACTCTTGTGGTTACGAATACAGATGTCTCCACAGAGAGATGCATCAGGGTAAGTGTTCTTATACTTCAGGGAAAGTGTTCGTCCCAATTAGTTTGGACAACTTGAGACGTACCAACAGTTGATGAATATAGCATTCCTTTGACGTTGACGCAACAGGTAACCATAACTGTCCTTGTGAAGTTGATGTATTCAATACTGATGCAAGATCCAACTGATGTACTCCGTGAGGTATTCAACAGTCGATGTGAGGTCCATGATGCTCTTACAGGTGCAACTGATGTATTCAACAGTAAATGGACTAATCGATGTAGAGTGCAACTGATGTGCAAAGAAACACATCCAAATCAGACGAACATCCAAGTCAGGACACTAAACTCGACAGGGAAATTTGTCGCACCAGAGAGGGTCCTTCTCGACTGAACACTTCTAGCCTTTGAGGAGATACTCCTTTACCCCCCTGAGGCACCATAGACAAGATTATAGGCCCTAACTTGCAAGAATCAAGGGGGAAAAAGGCCTTAAAATCACTTTCTGTGATCTTTATGGTAAGACCATTACTTGAGGCGTGAAACGTGTCAAGGGCCTTTACATGGTCATTTAGAATTATCTTATTAAAGGCTTGAGTAGTGGGTAATAATGTTTATTCAGCTCCTTGGTTGAGCACACAAGTCATAGGGGGCTTAGGCCCTTGAAGAGCTAGGCTTACCTTTGATTCTTCCTAACAACAAATATAATGCTGCCTTGACAGGATTTTGGCACAACAAATACTGACATTGGAAGATTAAGACGGACTATGGCAAAAGATCACTAAGTCCTTCTAACCATCCAAAATGAAGCCATTTCAACTTCAGCATTTAGTCATCCAAACGACACTAAAGAAACGTGATGATATCCTCAAAGTAACAAGTTGTGTACGGCAAAATTCCAAAAGGCAGAAAACCGTCAAATTCAGCATTGATTCCAAACGTTACAGATGAATTCCTGAACGAAACAGGCTGCTGATATCAACCTAAACATAGAAGGCAAGTTCCAGGCAGGAACGAATGCAATGGATGACGGAAAGCAGTTTCACCATCAGTATACACTGAGTGCACACTCACTACATTACTATTCTATGCCACTGCTGACCGAAATCGGCCGTTCATTTGGCGGGACAACAATAACAGCTCTAATTACACTAACGACCAGCACTGAACATTATTATTACAAGGCAGTGGAAACCTTAATTTGTGTACAGATAATGATAACATTCGATCAAATTAGCGTGTAGTAAAAATATTTGGTCAAATTAATGCATACTTGCGTCACTTAGACTCAGCCTTGTAAACTTATCCAACAATTCCTACAATTAAAGTTCATTTTCTTTCTCCCCAAACCTAAGTTTGTGTTATATTCCACCCAAGTCAACAAAACATATTCACAGGCACACTGCATTATTATTTTCCTGCCAGGTTTTGGGAGGGGTGGGGGGCTGATGACATATCCCTGAAAAAAAGGCATCGTCTTTAAGGCCACACTACCTTGAGATCTGAGAGACTGTGTAAGACTTCCTGCGATGAAAGCAACATGGATTCACGACTCCTTCCAAGAGATAACGGACACAAAACATCTTGACCCAAGGTACATTCCAAACATTTTGTGACGCAATTGGCACTCAGCTCCGACTCAAAATCTATGCCAAGTTCGGGGACCTGGATCGCGGGTCTGTAAATCGGTTCCTATCCCAAGGAATACGAAATAACAGCAACAGGTGAACACAGTTTAAAATCAAATTTTTAATGAAATCGTAAAAAATTTGTTGGCCCCGCGGGGAACAGTCCGTGTATCGTTTCTAATGGCCACACTTTGATCCGTTCTCGAACACTGGCCACATGGCTGGGTCAATAATGACACTATGCACGATTCTGATTGATCGACTAATATTGAATGTTTCTGCCCCTGGGCCAACAGATGGGCAAACATAACATATTGGTAAAGTGCTCATCATCACATCTCATAACTCTCACTGAAACTGATTAAAGCCAAGCGGTGTCCGTCTAACATTGGACATCTATAATTTGAATTTGAATATATCAGTTGTGTTCAAAGATGTTAGAAACCGACACAAGATGGTAAAGTACACTGTGACATCTCTATCAGCAAACAGCAATATCAGAGAACTGGAACATAATTGGCCCTGAACACCAAACCAAAGGGATAAACACTCAATGTTATGTCGACAAGTGGAGACAGTACAATACACAACAGATGGTTACAGCCATAGATCAACATAATGAGGAATCAATCAACATAATGAGGAATTGATCGAGAATGAAAAGATAACCGAACTGTCATTCATCATCGGGCCAAATCTGTCTCGGACGAATGGTTTGACGTCAGAGTGTCTTCCTGATGAGGCGGGTACATTGATGAAGCATGCCGAGGAATGGTGTAGTCTAGTGGGTGAGGAGGTGGAGAGACAGGATCAAGACATTGTAGGTTCAATACCTGATACTAATGCAGTGTTTAGGGCCTTTGGCTTGCAACTTTGTATGACCCCCCTACTGGAACCAAACCTTGGCTGCTACATCAGAAGATGAAGATCGAGTGGGGGTGGGAGGTCTTCATGCACATGTACAGCAGTCGATTTAGACAAACAGCTGTAAACTGTGTTCATTTGGACGTTATTTATAGCCAAAATCACCTGCTATCTGTCTACGATCAATCAAGGCAGACATGGAACAAGGACTGTTTCAGACCTCTCTTAATATATTTATCACCAAGATCAGCAGATAAATCTTGATTGAAAGGCTGGCAGGGGGCTTTTAGTCACCACTTCCCTGGAACCATTTTAGTGACAATATCACGTGAGATAAACACTGACAGCAACTCAGTGTAACTTAATCTGGCTGCACTGAAGGTTCTCAATTCACAGCCTTAATAATCTCATACCAACAACTCCCAAATCCTACAAGTTCAAACTCAAACTCATTTCAAAGCTGTTGAGCATACCTCCCAAATCCAACAAGTAGCAACTGTTAACTCATCTCCAGCTCATGTCCGCAGTATATTAGCTGTTTATTGATTTTCCTATCAGACCCAGGTATCCTGTACGCCTTGGTTATATGGATACAGCGCTGCATTGCCATAAATCCCAGCAGGATGACGCACCACGGGAAGATAACCGCACAGTAATCACAAAACTTGCTAATGGAATTGGATGGAACTGCAGAGAATGTCCACACGCTAGAACTAGCGGTAGTCCTAGTATTAGCTTAGAGTATTGACAACGAGCGGACGTTTTAAAAACAGTAACATCCAATATCATACCATCAACAATATCAACTTACCCCGTACTCGCCGTGGTTCGTTGGGCCTTCCTCGGTTGACGACGTACACAGAATACATCCCATAGTCGCTGCAAGCCCTCGCTCATTATAACCAAATTAGCCATGGGCACATCGGGGCAAAAGATCCAAGAGTTTTGTCTTTGAAACCCAACTCATAGTCACTAAAGATGAACTGGGAACCACTGAAGTTAACATCATGGCTTTTTTCATATTTTGTTGTGAAGTAGTTTCTGTTCTACGCAAACCTACCGCATGGTAAAACCTTTCCTATCTGTTTTGATGATACCTTGTATCAAACACGGTTCATATGTTACAAACACATAGCGTTTGCTTTCATAGCCCAAAGCACCGTCTCGAAGAATGTTTTTATCCGCAAGAGAGTTATTGTTTCTGAAAATAATCAACCCACAAGGTATGTCTTAGATAGTATCCACATCATGGTCATCTGGCATTCTCTACATCGATTAGATCTTACTCAGACCATCTGCAGGAAAACCTTTAAAACTTAAAGTTCACAGAAACATCTACAAGTTATCCAAGCAGAAAGGCACAAGATAAGCCACTATCTGTCCAAAAATGTGAACGTGTGGTCCCTAGATCCACTGCAATAAAGCCTTTCGAGATGACCAATCCAAGGGTTTGAGATTCAAAACAGAAGCCAGAGAAGATATCCTCAAGAGAAAGGCTGTCAACGAAGGTTTCATTCTTGGACGTGTTCTCCTACTGGGCTGCATATGACATACCTCCCAATCCCAATCCTGCACACAATACGTTTAGAGGCCAAGCCTTTCAACGCCGACTGAAAACTGAGCTCACCTACGCTCCCTCTCCTACCAGAATCATCTTTGTAAACAGTCCCCAGTCAAATTTTTTTGTTATGTCAACTGAGCCTACTGCTGCGAGTGATGTTAATCAACGTGAAAGGTCAAGGCACGATTTGTCAATAACGTCCTACGGAGCAGGGGAAACTACTCCCTTCAAAAGATCATCAAAGGGAGGTTTTTACCAATGGACGTTTATATTGACGACGTGATCAATATTTTAAAAGGAAATAACGTGTTTGTCAACGGGGCACATTTGTGGTCTTTCAGAGAGGGAACAACCTTGAAACGCCTTCTGAAGGACATCAAAGTCGACGTTCTTTACCAGTTCACATGAGATTTATGTTGATGATATCACTCTACTGAATCCATAACGCCACAAGAAGATCCCTTCAATGGTGAATACAGAACAAAACTGACAACTAAAAACCTCAAAACTCTCAGTGAATTCTCCAATAATTCCAGTGGATTCTCTGAATTATCTCCAGGAATGTCCACCCTCTTCTAAAGTGGCCCATCCTCCTTCAAGGAAGTTCCCTTCAGGTGGCTTCCTTCCAATAGGAAACATGAAGATCAACTTCCTGACACTATCAATCGAGGAATATTTCGATATCTAGGGCGGGCTGTATCTGGAAGCCACAAAATCCATACTAGATCCTATGATCAATCATCCATGTGACACGCTCGATACGCCAATGACTGGATGAAGGTCAATGAAACATCAAGGTCATCACATCCGAACCAGACGAGAACCAAAATTGTGAAATGCTACAAGGCCGTCATTGGCTCAGAATGGTGCACGCAAGTCTACATGACTTAGCCAGTCAGATATAGAACAACCTACCACCATGAACCATAAAGGTGGCCATAGATCAATCAAAACATTCAGATTCAGAGTTCAATCGAAGCAGAGTCAATAAGCAAACGGTCATCAGATGAACTGTTCATGCCAGTTCTGAATCTGTTCATGCCAGGATGGGCAGCCTTCAAGGATACACAACCTGTAAGCGTGGCCATAAATTGATTGCGAGTTCAACCATTCACCATTCAATCAGCTAATAGAACCCAGACGAACCTTACAACCGGATATGAACGCAGATTCCACTGTTGAATGGAAGAAAGAAGTTATGATGGTATGTTGATTGGAACACTGCATCAATCATGACAACAGGAGACCAAATCAAAGACTGACAGAACGGTTTCCTCTAATACACTCCCATGTCATCTAGGTACTCCTCCTCGAGTTCCTGGATTGCCACGGTCAGGGTGCCAACTCAGCCTGGCTGTACTTTGAATCATTGCCACATCTCTTCGCATGAAGATCATCAATATTCCACTCTTGCCGAAACCAGAGTAACTCGGTTAGCATCAGATCCCCATACTACAGCAGTTGTTTTCACATGAGGTTTTGGTGCATGGCATCATCACTTAGAAAGACATGCCTGGTTTCAATATCGTGGTGAACAGACTAGTCAAGGGTGGAACAACTCGACTCTTTCTGAATCCGTGCTCCAGGTGTTGGAGTAACAAGCCAAGTTATTGGGCCTGCTTCTGGTGAGAATGACATCACATCAAACTCAACACGCAATAACATCATTTTGATATGATTTTTACAGAAGGAGACCTGATAGCTCGGCGTAGGCTGGCCACTCCACCAACAGGAGAACTGACTGATCCATTATCAACAATTCCTTTAACCATCCATGAATGAATATCGACAGTATCCCCAACACACCGACATAGCCCAGTCTTGCCCATCTTTCAATCCATGGAAACGATTCACAATCTCACACCAGAGGAAGAGAGACAAGATCAGGTCGAATCGGATTTCATAATCTGGCAAATAACAAACATCAATTGCTCAAGACGCACTGCACTTCATACCTATTTCACCAGGAAAAAGCCAAATACAACCACAAAGCTGAGCAACGAGGACAGCAATGATGGTGTCTTCTTCAAATTAATCTAATGATGAGATACGTCCGATGAGCAGAATACTATTAGCAGTCCTAATCGAATTCCAGCAATAACTTCAGCTGGGTCACTCACATGCGACACAGCAATCAATGTGCAGCCCAATGAAAATGAGACAGGTTCACTTCTTACATGCTCTAAACTCTTGATCAACCAAGCATTGAGAATGAGAAATCGGCCAACCTATCAATCAGCCAAACCCATCAATCAATTAACTCATCAATCAATCGATCAATCACGCAGATAATGAAGACGTCTGTTGTCCAAAATAACCGACATCAACCTGAGGTGCAGAATTTAAGAAATTTCCCCTTTTTGAAGAATCTACCAAAACACTGCCTGCAATTATTCAAACTGGTGTCAACCTTTCCAAAGGTGACACTCATCTTTACTAGGGTGTATATGGGTCCAAACTCGGACAAAATTGACATCTCATCTATCCATTACTCTCCAGAGTGGTAATATTTCAATCCAACTTGTTGAAAGATGTTCGTATTATGAACGGAACCAGCTTCTCCTCTTTCCTAAAAGACGCTGAATCGTAAGAAATTCAAAATCAGCTCTGTAACGAAAGTTCATCTCAAGTTACATAATCCTGTCAATACAGAGTTGTTTGTTTCCAAGAATGCTTCGAAGCACGTCAACAGCTTGCACATGGTAGCATGGAAACAGGCACAGAGATCCCTACCCCATCACCAGGCTGAACCTTATGGTGAGAAAATAATCATGGAGCAAAAACACGCAGCAGAACGATCAGAAATTCTCCAAGTAGTGATTGAATAGTGCGAAAAACTCATCGAGCGACGATATCAGGTGACAGCTATTCACTTAGCGATATGAACATCCAAATTTAGCAGAATTCTATCCACATAATGGTGTCTGTCGCAGATGGGGACCAAGTTTCGGAAGCAAGTGGGATGAGGAGATGTTTATGGGGGTACAATGACCTTTCATAGTGAGAAGACACGCCATTGCTGTAATCAGAGGCGGCTTGACGTCAATACTCTGACGAGAATAGGACCTAGTTACTGGTTGTCAGAGACATGTTATGGTTGTTCAACACAAGTTTGGCTACAGTACTAATGCTGGCGATAACTTGATGTGATCTTCTTCAGTTAAGTTCAGTGCCGTGAACATTTTAAGGCTTAGAGCATAAATAATTAGACAAATCTCAGACATGCTCGTGACATTTGAGCCATAAACTACTGCTTGTCAGTTTCATGCACCCTGGTAGTGTGATCAAGAACCACACCAGTCTATTCTATAACCACACCAGTAATGCTTACTAATAGCTCAAGTCAAATGCAATCTATACAGCTAAGGTTTTTAGTCGACTAAATGTGCACACATGAAAAAACTTTTATAAGCTCTCAATTTGTCAGCATTAGGAGCAACACAAAATCGGTTTGACATTAATACGCTCCCTTTTCACCCACTCAATCTCAGCACCGATGCATTTTCCTTTTTAAGACGCAGTGCTAATGGTACTGATAATAATGATTTATCTTGCAACTTTTCTAATGGGAATCGCCGAGTTTGTGACACTATCACCAACACATCACTGCTTACATTTACAAATCTTAGCCAAGAGTGAGCTATGTTTTATAATGCGAGGTACCTTGTGACTATTTCTAATGGATGTCTTAGCTACGCTGGCTTATTCGTTAAATCTGTCACCTTGCATCTTAAAAGCCGTGAATAAGCCAGAACAAAGCTTTTGAACGCCATGAAATAGTTTTAACGCTTACTTGATATAGCACAAGTAAAGTGATACAACCTTGGACCAGAGTCATGATTTACAACAAGGAAAAGGAAGCCAGCTATTATGCCCAATCACACCAGCAGATTCTGCAGAAAACAAAGAAGCATTAAATGAAACTGAGTTTCTGGGTGGACATGATGCGTAGCAAGTCAGGATCAGGTGAATGGAGACAGAACAGTGATTTCTAACAGAGAATGGTATAAGAAGACACCCATCTTGTAATCTGTCAAAGGTAATCGCTCTAGTAGAATGCGCGGAGAAAGAAACAGTAGGAGATACCACCAATGTTAATACTGTTTGACGGGTGTTTGACTCAAGGACAACATGCCTTTCCTTCTATACGTTGCTAAGATGCTGGAGCCAAGTGTCGCCCAACATCTCCACGATCCTAAGACACCAATACTTATGACTCAAATATAATCCTCCTTTCACGAATTAGAGCTCATAATCAGATTGCACACTCATCATGGCTCTATTCACCACCAGCGCTAACACCCAAAATATAATTCCCCGCCAAAATTGCTATTGATCTGCTCAGTCGTATTGAGAAGTTTCTCTTTCTATGGTGAGGTTAATGAGGTTCTTGTCGAGTATTATAAGAAGTGACGCGGTGGGCCACCGCTATGGCGCAGAAGGCCACCTGCCAAGATCTTAATGACGAATGACGGCAAAATGTTCTATCCCATAATACTCATAGAACGAACATGCTTATTATGTGTTTTTTCTATCTGGTTGCCCGCATAACCATTGCATACATCAGTGATGGAGAAGACAAGTTGATTTTCTAGACTATCATTGAGGGGGAAACACCCAATACCGTGTTACACGAAATACATGTTAAAACAATTTGTCACATAAATGATGTAACGTCAACAACACAGCAAGGCAAGACCTGGTCCTCAAACCATGTGTCGTCACATAGATGATGTAACGTCAACAACACAGCAAGGCAAGACCTGGTCCTCCAACCATGTGTCGTCACATAGATGATGTAACGTCAACAACACAGCAAGGCAAGACCTGGTCCTCCAACCATGTGTCGTCACATAGATGATGTAACGTCAACAACACAGCAAGGCAAGACCTGGTCCTCCAACCATGTGTCTTGGTTCATGATTTTCTAGAGGAGTACAATACAAGTAAGGTCAATGTTTCTGCTGACATCACAATCCCATAGACAATCAGATATGGTACGCCATTGCTATTCATTGTCAATCAAGTGATTAGAGGATTGGGGATTAGATTTGCTGGCATTCATTCTCTCTGATTGTCTATGTGATTCAATGGAGCAACAATACACACATTCAATAGACCTCATTGATCATTTGGTCCACAATAATTCTGCACACTGCCCATAGACACTGTGAGCTGCTAAATAGTATTTCATTTTCTGACATTTTTCTTATGAAAGTTTGCTTAGGAGAGTTTAGAATGACCGGATAAAACGGGAAGGCAGGAACAGGCTCTCGTTCATAAATCTGAGCAGCGTCAATCAACAAATGTCATGTCAGATGAAGACAATTCTGTAGCATTTCTTACACAACATTTCAGTTGAAGTGCTCGCTGGATTCCTTTGTCTGTATTATGACAGGAACACTTTAAAATTTGACTCCATATCGAAATGAAGTCAATTGTCGCGTAGTCAAATTTCCATCAATTATTCTATTGAATGGCACTAATCGCCAAACTTCTAGACAGTCGTTGATCGATATGACATTCCATTATCTCTTTAGTTCCAGGAGTCGATATCGATAGCCTGTGATCAGGAGAAATCCATACGAGAAGATGGCCAAAGACTTTCACATTATCAGGGATTTGAAATGGGCCCGGGCTTGATATTCACTTGTTCTTAGTCATCATGGCGAAGGCTGAAGAATGGGTCACAAAGTCTTTGATGATAAGAAGAGAAGTTGAGGTTGATAGTCTATCAACAAACCCAACTATACACTTTAACCCTTTCAGCAGAACTCAGAGGCGCTGCACACAAACCTGAGAAAACCTGACAGAGATGATTCAGGCATGCAAGGCAACGAGACCTGCCTAATGTCTTATGCCACTCATGAGTATTGAACCACCAACCTGCTGATCAGTAGTCATGGACCACTGCAGTCCTTACCCATCACAGGAACCATCTCATTTCCTTCCAGCATGTACCATGAGGCAGGAGACACAGTTTGGTGAAGAGCTCTTTGTCATCATTTGGTCAGCAATAATGACCCGACTACCAGAAGGCAAGTTTCGCCTGATTGTATTCAGTTGGTTGAACCGGCTTATTTCCCCAGGCACTTGGTCAACAATCATGTCTGGACCAGAAGCAAAGGTCTGCTGTTGATGGCAGGTCAATCAGCCGCACCATCCATCAGTAGTCCTCACTACCAGTTGCTTGTCGGGAACCCATTACAAACGATTGCTTGCCGGGTACCTATTACAAGAGGTAAAGAATGGTTGCTTACCCATTACAAGTAGAATGCCAATCTCCGCATGGCACACAGTAAAACGAACCTCGACGATTGACGTAATAGATACGATCCATAACACCGAACAGATCAAACCTCAAAGAAGGAAGAAGAACTTTTCCACATCTGATATACTCCTCATCTGAATCTCCTTGGCACATGGTGACAACATCTTCTAAGTTAGGTCCTCGTGAAAGGTTTACTTGATCCAGTCAGTCACAGAAATATTCTAAAATGGACATGATGAACAGTTTGGAACAGTTTCTCCAGTCAGTATATTAGACATGTAGATCTGACTCTTTCCTAATCGCAAGCTCAATGTTTGTGCAAAACCGGATATCATGTTATGACCAGCAGATATGATTCGTCTTAATCTCTGACGAGGTCCCTCTCCCAAAATACTTGGCCCGATGAGGAGAAATGTGTGTGAACTCAATGAAACTGATGTAGAATTCCATCTGCGATTTTTTACGCAGGAATGTACAGAACACAACAACACAATCAGTACCTTAGAAACCTTACGGTTGATTGACCGAGACAAGATAGCTACTTCTCACCAACATATCTCAATGGCAATACACACTAGTTGGTATCCCTATATCGAATTTTGAAAGTAGCATCTTAACTAAACAACGAATTGATACTTCATATCGGTTGACATATAGCTGTAAAGTTAAAGTCTGCTTTCTTAAACACTTCCTCATGGACAGGTGCTTTCTCAAGGCCTTTGTCATGAGGCGTTCTGGGAAATGTTAAGGAACTGCTTCTTAGTGCTCACTTGAACATAAATTTAACAAAAATTTGAACCCATGACCACTTAGTTAAGAATCCAGCATTCTAACCACTATGCCACTGCACTCCCTCAAACAGAACTATTTTGAAGTAAATACTGAAATCGTTTGAATCGAAGCAGCCAAGTTTTAAGGTTGTCATTCAACCAAACGTCCAATCCGTCTTGAAACATATCCTTGAACAGAAATTGATGTAAGGACGAAAAGAACACACAGATGATTGCAGTTCCATCAAACCATGGCACAAACTGATCAATTCCAGGCTTGGAGAATAACCTTGAATGATGTGACGGGCGTAAGGAGTGAAAGAAACCAGATACAACCAGCTACTCCATAGTTCTTTTCTTCCCACTGGAAGGAATACCTATGAATTCCAACGATACATTTTAATAGGAACTGACTTCAACATATTTCCATGCTTCAAGTAGCCTAAGTATGCTAAGAATAACTTAACACCTTTCCATGCATATACCCCCAGGGAAAAGGAGTTTTCATTACTGCTTTACCAGTTTGCAAGAATATCGAGGCTCCCAGCAAATCCTAAAATAAATCAGCATCATTTATTGATATTAGTGCTGATATTTTCTACAATATACCGTCTGTTAAACGCTACGGGGATATCACCGGTAGATAAGATGTCGAACACGCTGGAACAGGATGCCAAAACATACGGCCGGCAACATAAACAGTTTTATACACCAAGAATTACTAAGTCCAGAAATGATGAAAAGATCTCCAGCCAAATTTTCCTGCTTGATTTATCACGAGCAGGAGCAAGGCCAGGCTGTCAGGTGAAGCCAAATATTTAGGCAGGATGAAATTAAAAGCGTGATGTATGAGGTTTGCAAGACCGGTTTACCTTCAAAAGTGTAAGCTGAAGGTACAATGTACATTGCAGCAAACAATTTCCTCAATCAATCACTTGTTAGCTTATTTCAACAAACTCAGTCATTTCAACAAACTCAGTTGACTGGTCTGCACCAGCCAACCCGCACAGTTGACTGGTCTGCACCAGCCAACCCGCACAGTTGACTGGTCTGCACCAGCCAACCCGGTCATGCGCACCCCTCTCAAACCATGCCACGTCTTCTTTAGTCCCCACCATTGCATTCGACCACAGGTTGAAATCAAACGCTTGTAAATGAGTCACAATACATGGTAATCCATGAAAGGAATGGGCAACTACACCTCCTAGCATAACCTTTACATCATGACCATCTGCTTTTGAAAGCAGCTCCAGTCATACCTTACCACATACTGGGACAATCGAAATTAAACCTGAAGCATATTTCATGTGAAAAAGTCAGTTTTTTGGAATTTTTGGAGAAGAAGTCTGGCTGTGTCATTTCACAAACCAGACATACTTCAAGACAAGAAAGAAGAATGCCTCTCTATTACCAGTATCACTTTCCCTTCCTTAGAAAGCTAATACTTCATTTGAAAGCCCCTACCAGCAAATTATATTAGCCTCACACTGCTCAATTTCCTGACAAAGCAGCCGTTGTTTTTCAGCAGGAATGAGTGAGAACAAAGATCTGGGGTAAGAAAAACTATCACCTCACAGCTTTCCGAACAAAAGTGTGAAATTTCCGTATTTTGAAAATTCTGAAGCGAGGACATTTTCTTAGCAGAAAGAACATTTCAACATGACTCTTCATGTAATATTTATGTACCCTGCCAAAGACAATCCCGGTGAACAAGTTTGCAAAGCTTTGAAACTGTTCTTCAACATCAACAATTTTTAACAATAAATGAAATGAGAGATATTTCAAGAATCACAGATTCTTCAAAAGCGACTTCAAACTTCACTGCAACCTCATTTAAAAAGAAGCAGATTCTCAAACTACCCGAAATAGTTTTCAAGATTACCATAAGGCCATATTGTCAAATCCTTTTCCTGATTGTCACATTTTGTCGATTTAAAGACAACTATATTTCAAGAGTCATCAATTTCGATACGCTTTGAAGCCTCATTCTTTAAGACCGAACTTGCCATCAGCAAATTTCAAGATTATTTCGAGATTTTTTCAATTCAATTACTCAGTGGAATTGAAGGAAGTCTTATTTATATCAGTATCCATGGCAACAATCGCTAGATCAATTTCTCGAGCGTAGAAATCTTGGCAAGTCTTTGAGACTTTTTTGGACCTTATGACAAATGCTTTAAAAATATCCCGATGCGCTATACTGATTATATCATTTCTAAATAGCAAAGAGCATAATGAGGCGTATTTAACGATAATGAGTAACAAGAACTCACAACTCAATTAGTATGTAAATATGGCATATGACTTCTCAATCATTCGCTCCAGCGAAAGTGAAATATCTTGCCATTTCGAGTTTGGAAATTTTAGCAGAAGCGATACTTTACCACTGGTGGTGCCACCTACAGTGAGTCTGATGAACACAATCTACTCTAGCTGATGGGATTAGTACTTACCTGAAATTAAAAAGATGGAGAATATCGATTAGTTAATTGTAGAATGGGAAGAAAAAACACAAGATAGGACCATAATACATCTGAAAAGTCACAAGCAGGTTTATTACTTGACTAAGGATGACGAGAGTGAAAAGTGAAACGTCACAAGTGGCCCATTCATTGGACATGACTTGTTCGTGACAACGTAAACTCAATGTCAACCAGGCCACTTTAACTTGCACTGACATCGACAGTCTATTTCTGCAGGATTCACAGACAGTGAGGAGCAGAAGACCACAAACTCAAGAACATAGCATATGGAATCAGACCCCACATCTCCCGTGCAGCAGTCCCCCTTGACCCGCCATACCATGCCTTCCCTTTCATTAGGAGCTCAATTCTGCATCAAACCCATTTCTGGTGAATTCAGCATTTTTTCCAAAGATTCATTTCAATTCCAGGATGAGATATTTGTCTCCACGCCGAATACCAACTCTTGATAAAGTGATTGGATCATGAATGCAATTCTAGACGGATATCGAACAACGACGACAAAAAAACGGTGCATGATTGATCGGTGACGCTGTACGCCAGTCTCGGATGGTCATGTGACTAATGATGGATAGAAACGGCCGCGGCAGATGCTGTCAATCAACCAATATTGACTGGTCCCAGAAGGAGCTTTCAATTGGTTCTCGATCAGACGTCAACGGTAACCCTTTCAAGGCACACTTCAGGAGACACAAGATCGATAGCAGACATGACGCGCTCCAGGCTGATTTGATCAAGCAACATTATTAAAGGGAGAACAGTACATTACTACCATACCGGTACAGCGGGTTGGCCTCTTGTGTCATAATTCAACAGACATTTGTGACGGCTGACATCAAGACACCTATCGCTCGATCTGATATGATTTTGACCCCACTTATATCTGAAGAAGGAGTCTCAGGAGCTCTGATGTAGAGGGCACATCAGATCTTAAACCTCTACCAGTATGAGTAAATGACAAGTTCCTCATAACTGAAGAGATATCATCTCAGAGGTAATGCACAGTAAACTGACTCTTGGCATCAGATGCGAGTAGTTGATAGGTGTCAGCACCTTCTTCCTTGTGATACCTATCAACAGGTAGGCCCCAAGCTACTTAATTATGATCTCACTGACATCTGTAGATGTGTCTTCAAAGCACATTCTTTGACCTTTTGACTCTAATATGGAAGGAATATTTAGGACCTCTCAGTCAGGAACCAACACCGCAACACCATGCACTTTTTTCAGAACTGGCGATCCGTGAACATTTTGGTAAGAGTCCAACCAACTTGCCTCGCTCATCTATCACCTCTGATATGCCTTTCCTAAAGTCTCATCTCAAGCTACCAACACAATTTCTTTCACTGAAGATAAGATCCAAATCAGATGAGAAATGTCTTCTGCTGAGTGATTTCTCCCGCAGGAAACGCTTCTTAGAAAAGATCATCATTCAAATAAGCTCGCATGCATTCCAAATTGAGGTTTTCTTGCAGGAAATCATGTCAAGCTCAGGAAAGACTCAGTACATGAGTTTTGGAGTTGACAATGGAACAGCTGCCACAAACTCTGTGCACGATGAGCATGAAAGTTGGGGGAGAAGATTGCTGTCCTCAATTCTACCTTCACCTCTTGCAAGACTGAACATTGGTCATATTCCCTTCCGCCTAGCACCTAAGAATGACGGATTATCTCCCCTTACCACAAATTACTCCTTGTCACTAATAAATCATGATGATTCTAACCATTCTAACCACTTAGTCGACATTGATGAAAATTTGGTGCATGATTAACGAGCCAAGCTGTCGGTGGTTGCCTTTGATCTCAGCGGTAGAAGCAACCTGCCATCTACTTCATGCCCCAAAGGAGACGGTCTACCGCTATTATCAATATCAGTTACCTGTGCTTGATTAGATACAGTCTCTTTCATCTTATGGGGGCAGCCACCCGTACTAATTTCTCTGCAACATTCGGTCTTAACAATCTCACTCTCAGCAAAATGTGGAGAAGGAGGGATGGCAGTGGCTCCTGACCAAGATGATCCAATGTCATTATCGAGATCAGTTACATATGCATGATAGGATACAGTTTCTTTTTATATTCTGGTGGCAGTCATCCATAGTAAATTCTCGGCTACATTCGGTCATTTGTGAACATGGCTGGCATGACCTTTCAACACAAGCTCAAGCCAATACAGTACCCATTACAATTTTCCAGAGTGGACATGCTCTCAGCTTCATTTATAATACACCCACTTGGAAAAGGTGGAAGGGAGGTATTTGCAGGACATTCATGAGAGCACACACCAAATTTTGATGTGTATGTAAACTGGTACACTCGAATGAGACCACAATGAGGATGGACCGATCAAATCGGGATGTGGTTTTTAGGAGTGCATGTAAACGCTCCTATTATCATTATTATCGGCATTACTGTAAAACCATTACTGCAATATTTCTAGACAGCAAGGGAGTCAATGAAAGAATAACATATCAGAACATAGGAACATTACTATTCACACTGAATAAACAAACCATTAGCCAGATACCAGACGATAATGATGGCACACCAAATGATTTTTCGCTGGAGAGATGAGCTCAAAACCCGATACCCAATAATGCCCAAATCCTGAAATAACATGTCGTCGCTGAAGCATTGGTGATGACTACCCCACAAAACCACCGACCCATTATCCTGTATTAACACAGAGACGAAGGAGACAAACAGGTAAGGCACGAGTTGGAAAATTCAGGTGCTTTTTTCATTGCGGTATCAGCAACAACAGATGGCTTGACATTTTTTCATATCTCTGCAATAGCATGGTTCATTATCTCCATAATAACTGTATATATGCTGGCAATAACGTGTGGCAAGGATAGTCACCACACAATGCTTCGAAGGATACTGGACCAGTCATGAAACAACCGGATATTCATTTGGCCTATGTCAGATGGACAAGCAGCAAGACATGATGTCACATGTGGATTTGCCTTGCTTTTCTAGAATCAGAAGAAACTAACGCAAGCTCTGAACACAATAGCAATGTACTATTACAATACAGTACAATAGAACACAGCTATTTCTCAACATCCTCCCACTCACTCATCTAACTTTCTAAGAAAGAACACAAAGCAACAGAAAAGAACCTGCTCACACAATTATAATCCTACATACAATAGAAGTAGATGTTATCAGTCATGTTATACCTCACCAGACTGGCAGGTGGAATGTACAGAAAAGTCTCAATACAATACAATGCCTCTAACAACTCTATCATTCTAAGAAAGAACAGCAAATCAACAGAAAGTAGCTGCCCACACCATACTTTTTGAAGAACAATACTTCTGCTACAACGCTGACTTTGTAAACTGTCTTCTCTTTTTGGTTAGCTATCATACTGTGGAGGAAAGATTGCAATTGAGCAAGCAGAGGTAACAAACTTCAAAGCCTGTTTGCCAGAACTAGCAGAAACTGAACATCCTTACCGAGTGTTGGGCCTATTCCTGTTTTCTGGTACCAACCAACAGACACGCTTCGCATGGCCCATCTTACCACAAGCCCAACATGGTCGGTACTTGTAGCGACATTTCTCAGGGTCGTGTAGACCCTTACCACATCTAACACATGGCTTGTATTCGAGGAAACTTTCAAGAATTAGCGACATCCTCGGTCTGTTCTGCTCTCCATTTGAAATCTGCACAAAATCTTCAATATCCAGGTTCAGAAAACTTCAATGAATACAACACATCCACAACAGTACTGACATATAAACAGTGTCTCAAAGTCGTAATTGTCAGACACGTTTTTCAAACTTGACACAGTGCAAATATTGTAAAAAAACCTCCCAAGCAAACAGTGTCTGAAAACACTTGTTGGCTATCACACTACCTTAGACTTTGTACAGGAGATATTCCTTCACTAATCCTCTTGACTATATTACAAGGCTTTTAGAAGGTGCATGATCACACTAATGTTGATTCACTGTCTGTGTCGAAGATCTGGCACACAAAACAAGGCCAGGCAATTATTGTTTAATATTAGCCTGATCATGCCTGGATACATCATGTCATTTCCGTTTGGCCAGGAAGACCAATTCTAACAGTGACAATGTCTGTCACAGTTCCGGGAGAAGCAAAAGCCATCTTATTCTAGACTGGTTTCTGCTAACATTTCTTAAGGGATTTGATACCACCAACACCAACAGCTGTTACTCGAACTAAACGTCACGAAGTCACAACTCAAAATGGCGGCAATCACAAGGTACCTCCACACACCAGACCGCCACGACCATGTTCCACGATGGATTTCTCCAAAGATTCCCTACCTCTAGACATTTCCACCAACACCTTCTCATTAAGAATTCTACCCAACAACTGGCTGATACACATTTGTCTGGAGGAAACCTGTCGGATGTAAGCCATGATTTTGGAAGAATTCCAACGGTCTTCTCAGTTTTATTTGCCAACAAAGCAAAAATCAAACCACTTTGATCACTCGTCACTGGTCCTGAAGAACTACATCTCAAAATGGCTCTTAATCCAAGCAGCAAACATGCCGTGACATTACCACAGCCACCTGTCCATTAACAACTCTGTCCGATAACTGGACCACAGATTTGTCTGGAGAAAACCTGTCCAGTGAAAGCCATGATCTGGAAGGCTTCCAACTGACTTCTAGGTCTTCTCGGTGTGAATTTGCAACAAACTCTATGCCATAATCAATGAAGAGGTTCTGGGACTAATCATTCGCTAATTGACTCAACATGGGCACGAATGATCTCAAGTCTTTTTTGCATTGTCCCCTTCAAAACCCTTCACAGGACACACCGAGCAGAAGATTGTTAACTAAAGCCATTTCATGTTGGAATCTTTAAATCTAATGGACGCACACCCAAACTAGGTTGTGTTTTGCCCCTCACCTCACACAGCACCACAACTAAACCATGATTTCTTTACCAAGAGATGGAAAGGGGAGTGGCATCAGACACGAGACACAATGAATTCAGAAACTGGCTTTGTTCTGTGGTCAGGTCACCTGTAAAGCTATCAGCTGGTGAGTTCAAAAAGACAATACAATGATTTTCACTTCAGCCTTCTCCCTGACTCAACATCTTTGTCTTTTGCGTAGGGAAAGATGCTGCTAGGCTGAACTGGAGTTAAGATCAATCATATTGTGAGGCAAACTAATCAGGGGCAACTGAGGAGAGGAACGTTCGTTATTTCCCGAACTTCTTTTCTTCACATGTTCGTTTACTTCAAGCGCTGGTCTGGAATAAGAGCAACAGTTGGCCATCAAGATCACCATAGCAATCATGACAAGCTAACATTTCAGTCTGGATCAGAATATAACTCGTCGGTATCCATGGCAACACATTTCATGAATACATGACTAAAACGACGATAACCACGAAAATGCCAATGTTGGTAACACAATCGCCATAAATGAGGAGACATAAGACGGTTTTTAGACATCGTGATACTTTGAGGGGTGATTTAGAGTGGGGATTAGCAGGTTTTTAGGAGACTGGCAGAAGGGTAATATGAGCGCAAAAAGAAATGAGGAATGTCAAAGGTATCAGTGCCATATCTTTGATGGACGAGAGTCTGGCTTGTTCGGATTGGGTCTGATAGTAACATGAAATGGTATTATATGGGAAAAGATGTCCAAAACTACTGAGTATTATACAATAGCAAGAGAAAAAAAGTGGCAAACCATATGTTGGATGGGTGAGTCCTGTATTCTTTGTAAGGGTTAAGTCTGAAAGTTCCGCAAAAGTGTGTGTGAAATGAGACCCCAAACATATCAGATCAACAAGGACCTTGGTGGCGGCCATATCTTTGATGTAGGAGATTCTTATTGGTTTTTATTTTAGATTGCGTCCAGACTGTCTTGCAAAAGGTTGCAGACTAACGAGACGATCTAACCATAACAGGTTCCCGCATGAGAAACCAAACTCTCAAGAAATCTTCCCAATTTTTTCCAACCTGCTCAACGTCAAAAGCTATTAAAACATCATGTGAAAATATGACATGCAATAAGAGTCAAAGTCTTAACATCACTTCGGTTTCGTAAAATCAATTTTTGTTTCGTCGAATGCATGGCGTCTGGTGTAGCTGTAGGATACATGAAGACGGATTCTGCAAATCTCATGGGAGACTTTGCCCACATCTTGCTGGCGTGCAACAGGAAAAGCTTCAAAGTGTAACATTTGGATGAAAATCAACTTCAATCTGTAAACAAGGCAGCACTTGATTTTGTACTCAACTCACAGAAGGATACCCGTGTTACATGTCACTACATCAGAGGTGCTGCATATTGTAAGGAAGTCGGAAAGCATACATTATTGGACCCAGCGCAGCATGATCATTTGACCTGGACCAAACACGGTTTCAAAATCATGTCTCAATCTGCTGAAAGCAGAGCAAGTCTGAAAGGTTGAAAAAACAGGATTGAAAAGAACGAATAAGTTTTACTTCTAAAATCACAAACAGCCTAAGCCAAATGGAGGAATTACAACATAAGCATGGAATCTCAATCGTTTAAAAGCAGGTAGTCTTGAAAGCTGTCATCAACAGAACAGCTCATACTCTTTAAGAAAGAATGTGAAGGAGCTGGCAAAATAACAAGACGGTAATTGATTTTGGAGATGGTAACTGTGTGCATGTGTGACTTGGCTTAAGGAATTGAACCAGTGGCAGAGGTTCATGAGTGACCACTGAACACAGCACAAGTGGTCTTACGTCATTGGCACCATCCTTGGCCGTCAAATATTACTTCTAGTCCAGTTCACCTGAGTCATTCACACAGCTGGCAAGGAACCAAATCAACAGTGTTCTTCACCATAAAGTATTCCTAACCATAACAACTGCCGTATCCTACCAAAACACTCAACATTGGAATGAAGCTTGGGGCGGTTGTGATATGAGTGGTAGAGTAACCCACATGACAACTATCTATAAGCAGGAAGGTTCAAGCTGTAAAATGGAGATCTGGCCACATTGGAATGAAGCTTGGGGCGGTTGTGATATGTGTGGTAGAGTAACCCACATGACAACTATCTAGAAGCAGGAAGGTTCAAGCTGTAAAATGGACATCTGGCCACATTGGAATAAAGCTTGGGGCGGTTGTGATATGAGTGGTAGAGTAACCCACATGACAACTATCTAGAAGCAGGAAGGTTCAAGCTGTAAAATGGAGACCTGGCCTGCCGTGGTTATGACCTGAACAACGACAAGGCCAACTGAACTGAACAAGCCTCAACCCTCATACAGTACAACTACCCACAAGAATTGTTCAATTCATCAACATAAGTTAATGTGAACCAACAAACTTTAAACTGTACCCTGGTCCCGTTTTCGTCACATCTCTACTGGGTTAGGGCTTACAACATTTGTCAATTGGTCGTTTCACTACCACGGCAGGAGAGAAAGGAGAAGAAGAGACAAAGTGGTACCTACTCAGAATCAAGAGATGATGATACTGTCTCCCAGTCTCCATCCACAGTCTCCTCTGAGCTACTGTCATCGCTCGACGAATATAAAACGTCGTCAACAATTTCCAATGACCTCCTGACATCATGTCGCTTCCATAATGATAGTTTAACCATCTCCAATGCGATCTCGGTATCCCTTTCTGCCGATTTAGCAGAGAGCTTGTACCGTTCGTTTCTCGGTTTATGTTCAGTTTTGTTCCTACGCACAGCTTGTGCACTCGAATTTGAATCCTCTACCGTGCGCTCTGGTTCTGGACAATTCGTCACAACATAATCTTTCCACCCAAAATCATAGTTTTGGGAATGGTCCTCCTCATAAACATTATCATAATCACTCGACCTTCGCGAGTCTATATCTCGACCCTTACGACCATGGAGATCAAATTGATCATCACCCCAAGATTGTGACATTCTCAAGTTTTCCCTCTGGACATAATCCAACGCTGAATCGTAGAAGTCAGGTTTCAAGTCGTACTGTGACAAAGGGCGCTTGGGGTTTTTCTGATGGGAATAATCCACAGACAGATCATCACAATAATTCGCATATTCACGGGTTTTTTCATGAAATTGAGCATATTTATCACGGGTGTACTCTGGGTCATTTCGGTAATGGAGTAGATCATATTCAGACACAGGGCGCTTTTCTTGAAATCGCGACTTTTTATGTCGGACATAATCTGCGTCTTTTTCAACATCAGCAAATAAAGCATCCAAGTCTATAATCCTGGCATCACCTTCACTGATTGGTGAGACGTCAATACATGCCTGCTTTAGCTGGCTTAGCGCATCAGTGAAGAGAACATTGCAACTATCAACCTTTGACCCATGGGGCTTCTCCAGCCCGCGCACAAAATCTCCTTGCTCTGTCTCCTCGACAAACTCGTCACCTTGAACAGAATCCTCATCATCAAGTTCAAATGAAATGCCTTTGCCTTCAAGAGAGCAGCCACTGTTTGGGTCATACCCATGCCGGTGGAGTTCAGGCTCATCGACACCCAAGATATCTCTCCCATGCTCCCTCACCAACTCTGCATCCTCAAATTCCATCGCCCCAATATCTGCCTCGGGAGAAATATCATACTCTCCATAATCCGATTCACATCTCCCGCCCTCCAAGTCCAAAATCACGTCATCGAGACGCAAATTCAAGTTCAACTCCTCCTCCTTGGTAAATTTATCACCATATTCCAAACTATCGCTTCTTTCATACTTTTCAATATCAGGCAAATCAAGTTCAGAGTTGTGTACTGGCCTAATGCGACATGGATCAGGCAAGTTCAGATGGTCTGGTCTGTGACCAGAAGAGTCGGGCACTGGCTTAACATCCGTTGAATCAGGCAGATGCTGATGATTTGGTCCATGACCGGTGAAATCATGCTCATGTTGATGAATACAGGTTCTTTCTTGACACATTCCAGGCATAGCAACAAAGCCTTTGTTTAGAAAACCAACTGCAGTGGCTTGTGTTGCAATACTATTTTCTCTAACGCCAGAAACTGAGACTGAGTTGTCCCCAAGGAAAGATTGTTCGGCAGTAGTTTTGGCCACGAATACTGGCTCAACATTGGCACTGGCCACTAATACTGGCTCAACATCAGCATAGGCCACTAATACTGGTTCAACAGTAGTTCTGGCCACTAATACTGAACTGTTTTGATCAGCATTTTTTGTTTTGAGATCCGATTCACCACCAGTCAGATCTGTTTGACAATCGTAAGTTGGCTCAACACAAGCCGAAGAGGCGATGCCAGTCTTTTCAAGAGGGGATTTATTTTCTGTTAGATCAACTTCACTTTCCAGAGAGGAGCCAGTCAGATTAGTTTGATAATATTCAGTTAGGTCAACCCAACCTGAAGAAGCGATGTCAGATTTCTCAAAACCGGGTGGATCAAGTTCTGTTTGATGAACATTATCTCCCATTTCAAGAGAGGATTCATCTTTTTGTTGGTGAAGAACTTCCTTACAACACGGTTCAACAGTGTCTATTACAGATATTTCTATATCTGTGTTACTTCTCTCTGGTCCTGTGCTACTAACCCTTGTTTCATCATCTCCTGACCCAACGTCGTCTGCGAGTTCAATCACCGTATCTTTAGCTAGAACTGTCTGATAAGCTTCAGCTTCCACAACCCTTGGCACAACATTTGTGAGATCAATGCTCGTGCCTGGTGTAAGTTCTTCCCCAGCTGCAGATTCAACAAGAGTACCATCTTGTTCCAATATGCCGACTTTGGCATGATTTGGTGTTGACTTGTCAGCATCCTTTTTTACAGAATCCTGGTCAACTTTTGGGAGAGGTTCCTTCAAAACAACTACATTCGCATTGGCGCTTTTGAAGGCATTATGAAGTATCAAATCCTCTTCATCTCCATCTTGACCAAGGACGTCATGCTCCAATATCGGGATTATTGCCTCATCTGGTGTGATGGAGGCCCGGTCCATCCCAGGGAATGGATCGCGTATCCCACCCCAAGCTTGTGGTAGACAGTCGCTCCAATCATACACAGGTACTACTTTGAACTCATCATGACCAAGCTTGACCTCATCAGCTTCAGGTGAACTACTTTTATCATTATCCTCCTCATTATCTCCAAGTGAACCATCTTCGTGTCCATCATCAAGTTCACTACTACTAGACCTCGCCACTTTCTCTTCTGGCACAAAAGCCTTATCTAAAATTTCTCCAGGAGTCGTTGGGCTATCCTCATGGCAAGACAGATTCGCATCGCTATCAGATGATGTCACTGTACCATCAACAACGCCATAAAAGGTATCAATGAATTTCCGTGACACCGGTACAGTCGTTGGCCTTTTCACAGGTCTATTTAAAGAAATATCGCTACTGGTTTTACGCACATCTTCCAATTTTTGCAAAAATTCCGGATCAGACGGACCAGAGTCAAGAGAATTGATCGAAGTGGACAAGATTTCTTTGAGCTTGTCTGAGACTGATTCAGCAGCTGATCTTAGCCTCTCAGAATCTTCAGGAGAAACCGATATGGCAGAGTAGGAATCTGTCGGCGAAAGGTCCTGGTCATTATCAGAAGCAACTAAATCCTTCAATTCATCTGACACGGCTGAGAGCATGGAATCAGGATCAGGAGAGATATCCTGATCATCTTCTGGTAAGGATGGACTACGGGGAGAATTGGCCATAACTGCAGAGCTTGTTTCATTGAGCTCTTCAATTGCACTATGAAACATCTCATTCCATCCACACGACACTGGGACCACCGGTGCATCAGGGTCCATAATGGCTGGCTCTTCAATGGTGGTCTCCAAATAGTCTGGAACAGGCGGGAAGTCCAGAAAACACGGCAAGGCGTCATCTTCGACAGAAGAGTCAATTTGTTCCTCAACAGTGCTATAAAACATCTCTGGAAACTTATCATCTAAGTGTTCATCTTTGCCTAGACTTGAGTCGGAATTCTTCGGACTTTTCTCCTCAATGGTACTGTAGTACATCTCACCTTCGTCTTCCTTTAGAAGTTCAAAGAAGACATCTCCGTCTTCCTCCATGCCGTTTGAAAAATGGCCGTCAGCAGAATATAGAACTTCATGATCAGCAGAGGAATGACCTTCAGAGGAGTGACCTTCAGCTGAGGAGTGACCTTCAGCTGAGGAGTGACCTTCAGAGGACTGACCTTCACCAGAGGAATGACCTTCACCACTGGAGTGACCTTCAGTACTGGAGTGACCTTCAGTACTGGAGTGACCTTCAGTACTGGAGTGACCTTCAGCACTGGAGTGACCTTCAGCACTGGAGTGACCTTCAGCTGAAGAATTAGCTTTATCAGGAGAGTTACTATCAGCAGAAGAGCGACTTTCAGTTGAGGAACAACTTTCAGTAGGAGGACGACCTTCAGCAGAGGAATGACCTTCAACAGAAGACTGACCTTTGGAATCACTATCACCTTGTTCTGCATCCACAGAACTGTTTTCGCTCTGATATTCCAAAGATTCGTTACAGTCCGAGAAAATATCCTCAATTACGTCACAATCAACCACATCACAAAATACATCTGCATCAGACTCTGTCGATGTGCTTTTCAAGATGACGATTTTTGGCAGATCTGGCCAACGCTCAGATTCGCACCCGTCAGAGTCTGACAACACGTCGTCCACTAATTCTGATGCATCCCCAGTCATTTTCTCCAGAAATGAACTGTCATCGTACATGGAGGCCTCCTCGCTGGTCGCACCAGTTGAGTACAATAATTTCTCCTCCGTTGGACTACGATTGGGCAAAGGTTGTCCGCCTGGACTGAGCAGCGGCTGACCATCGGGCGCAAAATATATTCTATCACAATGTTCAGCGCCAGATGCAATATCTTGACGATCAGACGGATAAACTAACTTCTCCATAACTGGACTAGCATCGGGAGAAATTGGAGTGTCGTTGCGTAGACATTCAAGCAAGATCCTTTCTAAGAGATCATCATCCAAGCCATCATCGTAGTCCCTGGCTTCGGGTAAAACGTCCTCAGTTATAACATTACTATCATCCATGACTAGCACATCTACATCACCAACACCAGGACCTAAGTTGAAATTGACATCCTCTGATATTTTCGGGTCCTTTATTTGGAATGTACATTGATCTGCCAGACTATTATCCAAGTCCTCGCAACTGTCCAAATTACCCTGACCGGAGTCAACAGAAATGTCTCTACTCGTAGCACCACAACCCAGGGTGTAATTCTTATTGCTATCGCGGCCACTATCCATGCTATCTATATCCATACTCCAAGCATTTGAAGAATTAGAACTTTCCGGCGACTCTGAATTACTACTTCCATCAGGGGTTATCTTATTTTCCATGCCGTCACGAAATTCACAAAATTCTAAATCCTGTTTCAATTTTGAAACTGATGACATGGTATCCCTATCCATAACCTGATCAGTGACCACAGTCACCTCAAATCTACCTAATTCCTCAAACTGAGCCTCTAAGTCCTTAGATTGAGCTTCAACACCCTTTAAGTCCTTTGAATCAGCTCTAGAGCTAAAGTCTTCAGATTGATGGCTAACAAGAGCAGTTGCATCCTTTTCATCTTTTGAGTGGTGCCAAGTTATCCTTCGACAAAATAACGTCTGTAGACCTAAGTATGTGTTGATCAAGTAAGAAAGACGTACGCAGGGTATACAAATTGGAGCGTGTTCACGTTTATCAGAAGTGTGCCCTTCTTGGTCATAGCTGGACGAGATGATTCTAAGACTACAAAACTTCCTCATAGCGAACCGATGATCCTGTAATGTGTTTCGTACACATTTGTTCGTACATTCTATAAAGCTAGCAGTAGTATATCCACAGGTTACCTATGCTAGAACCCATAGCAAGATCACTTATTCATCTTGAACCGTATGGTTTTTTCTACAGATATGCGATATAATGTTCATGGCATTCCACCCCATCCATTAATCAGGCGATAAAGAAACTGGACCTTTAGACGAGCCTGAAGTCATCAAAGTCAGAATAAGTTACCCTTGATACGTTAGCGATCATCTGAGGGGGAAGCGTTACCAGAGTTATCTTTTGATAGACCTTTACCTTGACATTGAATCTCCTGATTTAAGCTTTCTTCATCGCAAGCAAGAAATCAAAGTTGAAATTAACTCTTGGCTATGACCAGACTCTGTGTTCCTATCTCTATTGCAACCTATGTTTATTGTGTATTCCTCTTTGCTGTTGTATTCCAGTAGAGTATTCGTTGCTGAATTCCTTTATTCCTATAGTGTTGCACTCCTTTGATCGGTTTCTCTACTAATCACTACAGTACTTCTCTACTTTCCTCTTCTTTCAAATGTATCCCCAACAACTAACCATGGTCAATTACATTAATCAATCGTATCCAAGGCCAGAGTAACTCATATTGCTAATTAGTTAACGTAGAATATCCATACACTGATCTGGCGCTCGCCTACCTTAGTGAGTAATATTCCACAAAACTGTTCCATGTAGGAGAGCGTCCATGGTATTCTTCTCCGTAGAGAATTGCCGCGCAGTAGATGGAATGAGCCAATATGTTGATATCCACCAGAATCTAACGAGTTGTTCTCCTTTCAGACGTTACACACAATCACCAGTGCATCGGAGTATGCTTCAATCCCCAACGCATTCAACAGAGAGCGACTTGCAATAGACTATTCAATTAAAGAACTGTTCGCATCAATCACCTTTGACAAGAATGATTTAACAGAATAGCAAAGTTCTTAATATTGCTGTGCAAAACCATTACTTTTGACAAGATTGTTCAAGAAATTGGCAATGTTGTTTTGACTACGGCTAAATAGTGTACACAATGAGTTTTTATCAAAACAAAATATGTGGAAATCCCAAAGTCGGAGTCATTCCAATGATGAACGAGTCGAAAGCGTGAATATCTCCATACTCTATGAGGTACCATCAAGCCTTGAGCTAGGTGCCCTACTGAACACCTGTAACAGGTGAGTTAGATTTTGCTCAAGAAATATACATGACCTCCTCATTGATCTAAAGAAATGTACAACCAAGAGTCTGGTTCACCTTTGCACAAATATCCACACATGAATTTCAATAATCAGTTGGCATCCTAGACGAAGTACCTCACTGTTGACATGAATTGCAATATTAGTATTGATATTAGTTAGACGCAATATCCGGTATATAGAGAGACACTCAGACCATGCTTACAGTTCAGAATCATATACTACACTTAAAATTCCAATACTAGGTATCGTTGACTTTCACGCAGCAGACGGAATTGATGTCGAGTTCAGTCCGGGCTCGTTGTACAATATGATGTATGAAATGTAAAATAGGCAGTTCTTACTTGAATACTGCTCACATACTTATCGCACAGAGAAGATTCTAGAATGATGGCCCACAACTGATCTGTCTTGAAAGATGACATGGAAATTCCTTTTGATTTTGTCCTGGCTTGTTTTTACTGTCATACTGATCCAAGTTGAGAGATGGTAACGCATGAACAGCACTGAAAAAACTGACTATTGAATCGTGATCCTGCGTTGAAAAACCAGTTGAGTTTATAGCCAGACTTGTTGTCTGATGCATGAATGGCAAAATGGATAAAACGGAGTCAGATCATGAACAGAGTTGAGTGATGAATGGATGAAACATGACAGACCCCAGTTACTGCGTTATCCTACAATAATGACCAGAAATGTACAGAAATGGCACACAGCTGATCAATGTTCCAGCGTTGAAATACGAGGCAGAAATGAAATTCTGTCACAAGAGTACGCACTCCTCACTGAACCACCAACAGTTTCTCTGTGCTTGCTTGATTCCAATTCCAATACTACACAGGCTAGCCTAGAGCTAAATGTCTTTCAGACGCAATGTAGCGTAGACTGATCAAGCGGTTCTACACACTGTGCTTCACTCCCCTTAAGCCGGAGCTCAGCAGTTCCTCTTGTGTCTTCACCGGCTGGGCTCTGCGCAATGAACATGCTCCATTCCAATAGTCGGCCTGGAGTGTGCGGGGAAATCAATTTGTGCACGGTATCTGCTCTTGGGGAACGTCAATAGCTTCAAACACAATCCATAAAAGTGTCAAGTTTTTTGTCTTTGAGGATCAACCACAGACACTTTGACGATTGCCTGCAAGATGGGCATTGTCATGAAAAAGTGTTTTGTCTTTCGTAGCTACTGTCGGTGGTATCCATAGGCTGTGCTCCAATATCGATAAAAGTGTCAATATTTTGTTTTAGAGAGGGAACCATTGACACTTTACATGATCCGTTGTCTAGGCACAGGCACTTAATCTTTCGTATCTGCCCACATCCACTCTCAGGAACCATCAATAACTCCAAACGCTATCCATGAAATCATCAAATGTTTCTCTTTGAGAAGGAACCATTAGCAATTTAAACATTGTCCATCAGCTGGGCACAACACTCTTGTCTGGTAGCTAATGACACTTACCAGTCTATCGTCATGGCTCCCTTGATAAATTAGTCTTTAAGATGTTTGTATATATAGCCAGTTCACACAACATTTCATTATGGGAACTTTCGATATTTAGTAAAGTACATTTACCACGCTCTGTAGTTCTTTTCATGAGCAGAGCAGCAATATTTCGTATGTTTTATATACACTCAGTCATCTATCACAATTCATTTGAAGTCAATGTGTGTTCCATTCATTGGTGAACAGTTAGCAACTACCATGGTGTGAGTACGCTCTTGGTCAATATCACCAATTATATTCTGAAGAGAAGGTGTTGGGATTTTCATATGACAACCAAATGAGTCATGAGGATAAAGTCTTTCTATGGACTGTTTTAAACTGATATTCTCGTATATACAGTTAAGACAGTCAGTGGTTCAAGAAGTGGCAAGTCTGATAATCGCTCTGCAGAGTCCTTCAAACGATGACATCACGTGTTTTACTGCTAACCTGTTAATGTTTGTAAGTGTCATATCAGTCAGCACTCACAGTCGTTTAGAAGGTCCATTTCATCCAAATCAACTCAATAAACGATTAACATGAATTGATGACCATTTGAATCCCAGGAGGTGCTTATGCCATTATTGAAATAGTTCAAACATTTTGCCAAATGATGCTGTCCAGACCATTTCACGATTCAGCAATCTGCAAATATTCCATTATGAAGGTTTTCTCCATTCATGAAATGCCAAGGATGATGTCGCTGAATGCGTACACTTCCGACACATGATTCCGGCAGGAAAAAGTAGTCCACATCAGTCCAACAATGAGATACCAGCGCACAATACACCCTATATACCATCAGACATCGGAGAAAAATCTCATCATTCACACACTCCTCCCCAAGGCAGCACACACAAAAATGATTTTTATACGGATATTTCCTTTCAGATCGAAAAAACTTCAACATATGTAAATGTCAATTCAACTCAAAAGTTGATATTCAGAAATATAACTCAGTCATTTCTGAGTCACCCTACCAACTCTCTGAGGCTTTTTTGTAAATCCAACATTTCTTTTGTCAACATTACCAATACTTATTCCACAAGTTTTCCCCAGGCAATCGCAAGCATTACGCATGTCAATTAGCCCATAGATATGGCACCTGTTCTGTCATGTCTCCACCATTCATAAAATTGTAAACAGTCCACACAATTCATATTTTTATCCATCTTATGCCATATCAAGCATTTTTCTGTTCTGACACCGAAATCCACAAAATTATCATTTGTAAGGCCGAGAGAGAAAATTGTGTGTTTATCTGTCAACAAACTATTTTCACAATTCTGAATTCTTGAAAGTTGTTTTTCTTAACATTGCCCAATGCTTCAGGTGTTAATAGCAGGGTGTTTTGGCTTCAGGTGTAAAACCTTGTCCAGGGTGGCCCATTCTTTACTAACGGCTACAAGGAAGCCAACTGAATCATCCACTGCTCATTTTTTTGGTAGAAATACACATTTTCGTGAAGCCACATAAATTATGCTGCTCTATACATGGTGTGAATGCTGCCAATTGTATTCATTCTGAACATTCTGAGGTTGGTCGTTTGTTGTATTTATGCAGCCATTCATGACTAATCGTTGTAAATATTACAATAAATAGACAAAGTCTGTCAATCTACGGCACTGCACGGTGACGAGTTTAATCCCCTTCTATATACTCAGGCCGACCAAGCATGTACAATAAAGGGATCATAAAAAAGACAATACAGCCAGCAAATAGCACATCAGTCAGTAAAAACATGAAAACAATTTTAGACATGTTTGGAGAATTCGGCAACAACATAGTTTTTAACAGATCCCATAAATCAGTAAAGTTTTATACCGTTTTCGTTGAACTGAACTAGAGGCAGGCAAATCTTATGAAAGACACAAGGAAGGGGAGTGTGTGAATGAACCATGAACATTTCCGATTCAAATTTCAAATTTTCAACTCCAAATCTCATATTCAGTAATATCCCACAGTCAGCTTATTCAACTCACGAAGCACCCACTCGCTATTTGAAATACACAAGAAAGCTCATTACATCGAATGATAACCCACTCACACAGACGTCTGGAATTCAAATGAAATTTCCAATGATTTTTTAAACAACACATTGAGGATGCGACGATGTGCAGTGTACATACGCAAAACCTGGCACACGGTGTTACCACACACAAATAGATCAAAACAACTGTACGAATCAATGTTTTAATATCATCCAGGCCGTTAACTATAGCTTTATCAGATGGATAACCCTCCTGTTCCTCCCACACTTGCCTGACAAAGTATGAAAACGTCAAAGCTTGTTGATTACATCGATAGATTTACAGCTATATTGCGAAGATCAAATAACAGATACGATGCCAGATGAATCAAATCGGAGGCTGAAGAAGTTATTTTTAGAAATGTTATTATCAAAAGCAATTTTATGCCATGTCATGAAAGGCGTTTATCAAAAATGTTTTCCAACATGAACTTTTTTAACCTGCCCAGCCAATTATACTAAAACTTCTTTTTCATTTCTATCAAAACCAATTCAATGCGCTACTTATACAGGGTGAGTCTACGACCGTGTATCATAAAATATGCAAGTACGTGTTTTATTTTAGCGGATTTTGCAAATAATTACTATTTGCAACAGAAAAATTGTCAAAAATCGGGGCTTGCAGTGTCCTCCAACAGAACCTTTCCAATGAAAGCAAGACATAAACACAAAAGATAGAAACACTGCCTCGAATTCCTCAACAAATCTCATCCATAATGCATCATATTTGCACTCTAGAAGGATTACCCAAAGGCTGCATGGAAAGAATTCAACCATACTCCAATAATACAGGCGCCACGTGCTACCGAACAAAGCAACCACATTACTTTTTCAAAAACATAAGATCTTAGCATACATGCTATATAGCCATAACTAGCCAAAGGGGACTAGGAATGCCCAGTCAACAAATCATATTGGAAATTGCAAACTTTTCTTGCATGAGTTATTTTGGTGGATTTCACTAATAACAAGCAGGCAGCAGACATCCACCGAAGAAATTATTCCAAATTGAGAACTTTTTTATCAGATATTCACTGCGTAGAACTTTTTCTAATATTAGCCAGAGGAAGGGATTAGTAACAGATGGATCAATAGACAGGTTTGGTCTGAAACCCATCGAGACTTGCTGAAAAAGGCCCCAGAAAGCATTTTTTTGTTTCTCAAAGAGCGCACATTTGTTTCGGAGAAGTTGCTGATAAGTTCAGCGACAACTGACAGTCACCTCAAACAAAAGGAGAGGTCAAGTCTCCATTTATCGACTGCGTACAGAGCACTGCAGACTCCAGCAGCACCTGAAACTAGGGTTCCATCCAACTGCTTCCAGCGAATCTGGACTGGTGTTCTTGGTGACCAAATGCCAGGGCACATTCCACGAGATCATCCCTTGATGAAAGGGTGAAACATCTACAATGTGTCACTTTCTCAATCTGTGATGACGAAGCCTCTCTATTGTGTACTTGACTGATCTTGAAACAGATCAAGCCGTCATATCCACATGGTGAAGTTATAAGTTATTGAAAAACATCCCAGCTCGGCGAAATTAACATGAAATTCTCATTAGACGGATAACAATGGGGCGGAGAATAACACGGCAGATTTCTATGAATCAGACGTTGGTGTGGACCGACACGAGGTTAATCATCTTGGTGTGAAAGGCTGGATACTATTATACGAGGTTTCTCATCTAGAGCCTGTACCAGGGCAAAGAAGGGACCACTTACAAAGGAGGAACAGGCACAATTTGTATGGACTGTTTCTCACTGGGCAAAGATGGAGCGGCCCGAATGAAGAAGTTCACACAGCGCTTTTTCAATCCTGACCAATGCGCTTCATCATCCCGAACCTTCCAACTCAAACGTGGAAAGAACAAAGAGACTCAGGAGGGAATCGAATTCGCAACCTCCTGGGTCTGAAGACTGACACTCTTACCACCATACCACCACACTTCCCAATACTTCTGAACAGTATACAAAATGCAGGTACGGCCTCAGTTTTTCTTCGTGAAACATTACAATTGCAGAACACATCACATGTGACTTATCACGAACATGGAATACAGATGAGATCTAATAATATCATCAAATATTTAGCGCGGACTATCATGTTATAATAGACGTCATCTCATCTCGTCATGGAGGAGGCCACCTGATGGATACAAATAATCAAATGCGATGACACACAAAGGATGAGAAACGTGTAAGACGGGATCTTGAGGTATCGTGATGATCAGGGAAGGACAAGCGACCACAAGGGCCTCGCCATTCCCGTGCAGGCTGAACCTTGTTCACACAGGATCACCAACGATCAACTTGAGATTTAGGATTAAGAATCATCCCGAAACAGCCAACGCTGCTGTGACTTCAGCAGCACAGTTTGAGGGCACATGCTCTCCAATAGACACCAAAACGTGATTTTCATGCAGTTTTGGCCAATTCACAGACTGACAGAGACTTGCACTGTCATCAGGACCAGTTGCACCATCACTGATCCTTCCTCAACAGATGACACTGTCATTGTGAAACAAAGCAGCCATCTCTGTCGATGACTCATCGCCATTACGATGACAGCGTATGGCGTCTTCACAAATTGGATTCTGGTGGCGAGCGTGCATGATCTCGCCTCTTTCTATCCAAACTGTTGCCTTAGAGATTACCAGCGCATCACTGAAGTGATCCATCAAGACCTGGGAGCGCCGGAAAATAAACCCTTTCTGGTCTCAATATTTTAGAGAGATAATTCTTCTTCTTCTGTGTTTGGAATTTTTTTAATTCATGCCAGACAGTCGGTGTGTTTTTGGTAATGAAGTCGGCTCCTAGAGCATTTTTTGCCACAGAGCCTTAGAGGTTTGTGGTCAGAGTGGTGTCCTTTGGCCAGTATTCCTCTCTATTCTTCATCAGCAAGCAGGTCGAGAGCTTTGTGGTCATGGACACATCACACGACTTTAAACCAGACAGACATCTCAAGAACAAAGCAAATCAAAGTTATGTTTTTGTGTCAGGCACAATTACAGCTTTTTTCAAATCTTGGCTCTAGAGAAGTCAAAAATTTACTTTTCAGAAATCCAACCAGTGCAATGTTTTTTTGCACAATTGGCAAAAAATAATGCAAAGAATTTACTTTTCACACTACTGCAGCTATAGGTTTTTCCTTAAAGAAAATAATATTTCCACTGACTCATCTAGCGTTCAAATCACACACTCCCTAGTCATGCCTCCAGGGAATCATTCAATGTAATAATCAGTTTTTTTCCGACAGGCGGAAGAAACAATACTGTTGGAAATGTCACGCAGTGAAGTTATTCGCTATGTAGTGAGAATAATGATGACACGACAGCCGTTAAAGATGACTTTCTTTCGACATTTCTTTGAGATCTAATGCTACAGCCGTGTTCATTGATCGAGAAAGTTTTCATCAAAGGTGATGTTCGTTTCTTTGGAAATCTGACGACAACTTGATTGTTTTAATAGTCAGAGTAAGGACTATGAGATTAGGACGGGTATCCAATTCTCATTGGGATAATGTGGGCTCAACACCAGAGACAGACATCAGTCCTGTAGGTGATAAACAGGAGACTGAACTGCAGAAGTTATAATCAAATGATTTGATGAACATATCAACCTAATCAACCGTGTCCACAACATCAGCATGACCCACGAAAAAACACAAAACTGCCAGCGCATCCGATTATTAATCCATCACCAAAGGAGACAATGTCAGCTGGTTCAATTTTAGCATCACTGTTTCCAAGGTAACCGCATCTTAGCGGTCAAGTATTCGAATAAGGCGCATCTACTGACGTCTGATTGATTGATAAACGCCTCTATATCTGAAGGTCAAAGGTCGTGACCAGCCCCTGATGGATCCCAGAGGAAGTGACTGTCAACCTGTAAGAAGACGTCTGAATATCAGATCATCGTCTTCTCATCAGGCTAAAGAGGGCAGCACATTCCAAGTGAGGTCACTTTCTTTGAAAGATGACGACACATCAGTGATATTTTGGGATGGTGCAGAACCTGAACTAAGACTGACATCTAAACTATTTACAGAGTAATGATTCCATACCAACATATTAACATCTTTTTCAGGTTTTCTTTCCAAATTCCACTTTGGAAATCGAGATCAATCAAACAAAAGTGTCAGATGGCCCAACAGTGGAACAGGAGGACAACCCAAGAAGAAGAATACGAGACAGGACTACAAATAAAGCCAAACTAATTTTGAAAGGGACTTTTATTTCTGTAGTATAAGTGGCAGACAAAGGTGAAACCAAGCCAGACTCAAAAATGTGGACAATAAACGGAAACTACAGCTGACAGAACCGACCTGACAGAATTACAGAACCAAAACCTACAGCAACAATCACTATGGAGTCATTCCACCCCAAGTTGCAAAATACACCCATACATTCCATAGGAATCATTGTGTGAAAGGTGGGTGAGACCACTTGGTCCATTTCACCAAAATAAGCCAGACTCCCAATACACTTCCTAACGAAATTCCCCATCAATGTTCAAGGAACTTTTGGCCAACTTGGGGCGAAATTATAAAATCAAATCGTACTTACATTGAGCAAGACTATAGATAATCACGGACAGGACTAAATTTAAACGTGTGCCAGGTTTTGTATTTGTATTAAATCCCAAACAAAATCAATCACCGGAAACAAACTCAATAAATCCATGACCGAATATGTGAGAAATCGTCTCATGGCGGCGGGCATCAGCAGAATCTACACAAGAGTGGGTTATCACGCGATGCATTCAGAAAATACCAACTACGACAAGATGTAGCATAAACGTGTGGATTTCGACCATGCGTATTGATGCCAAGTAGAAACACATCTCCCAGACACACACAGGAGTTTACCATGCGAGCTCGAGACCAGTGTCGTTGAATCAATAATTCCTATAAATTGCTATCAGAGTGGATTGGTTAGATCCTGTGAGAGGCGCTCGGGACTGGGAGGTAAAGGAGAGATGCAGTGTCACACGCCGAGAAAAACTCAACGTTACTGTGATTGTCACGGATAGAGTAATATGGGCTATATGCTCTAAAAGGCTATTGCTGTGCAGAGTGTCCTGGCCTGATCCTTGGAGTGATTCTCTAAATCAAGATAACTAGTGTTACAGATTCACTAGGTGAACCTCTTCCACTATACACCCAAACCTTTCACCTCTGAACGTCTTATTCCGAGAGACGTACTGGGAAAGAAAACGATAGTTGCCAAGTCAAGAGCCAGAAACTATCAACAACCCCAAGGTGTTTGGTATTGCCAGGACTCACAAATTCATCGGTTGAATTAATTTTCGGAAAATGATCATGAATATTTCAAACGGGAATAAATGAACCTATAGAGAAGTATTCATGTGATGTAGAGCCAAGCTCTGATTATATCACCGAGACCTGCATTTTGACTTGTGTAAGGTTTGATAATGTAGACTTTGAATATCGAATGATATTGTTTATCAGGTTGGCCTGGGCGATTTGCAATATTGCCATGTAAGTTAAAAAGCAGTATCTAGGCAAAGTGTTCGAGTTCATCAAAAATCTGCAAAAAGTAAAACATGTGTAAAAGTTTGTTGGTTCACAGTAGGTATGGGATGAGGATATCTCGCATGCAATGAACGCCTCCACCCCATGGAAGCAGGCAGTGCAGTTATACAGTGATAGGTATTTGATTGATTCCACCGAGTGATCAATGTGTAATTGTTCAATATGTCGTCATTAAGTGGGTGGAACAGATATTGATGATATTAATGATTCTAGGATATTCGAAGCCTTCAGTATTGGGTACATTGGGTACAGTCTCTGGTAATGATAGAAGGCTAATTAGGACTGCATTATAGCATTACATTTTCGTTCTGAAATGTCACAACACCCTGACACTGAGGCTTCACGTGATCGATACCAGTAGGTCAGATCTGAGGAGCCTTGACCCGCGCCTAGCTACACGTAGCTCTCTGCTCGGCTGATCAAGAGGTCATGCAAATCCACTGCGCCAACAGACACACAGAGCCATCTATACTATACAAGCTACACTAACTGACAGCAACATCAATTCTAGAGTCACCAGATATCAATACACAAGCGTGCCGACACTATTGGTAACCTAATTCAGACACTGAAGCATTGGAAGCGGATTGATCAATGGATTGGATCAATGGCGATGTCACTCAAAAGTATCTGAATCTCAACACTCCCATAGGACAGCGGGAACAGTGGTAATGGTACCATACAGAATGAACACCATAGAAAGGGGGGAACAGTGGTAATGGTACCATACAGAATGAACACCATAGAAAGGGGGGAACAGTGGTAATGGTACCATACAGAATGAACACCATAGGAGGGGGGGGGGGGGGACAGTGGTAATGGTACCATCCAGAATGAACACCATAGGAGGGGGGAACAGTGGTAATGGTACCATACAGAATGAACACCATAGGACAGCGGGAACAGTGGTAATGGTACCATCCAGAATGAACACCATAGAAAGGGGGGAACAGTGGTAATGGTACCAAACAGAATGAACACCATAGGACAGCGGGAACAGTGGTAATGGTACCATACAGAATGAACACCATTGGAGGGGGGAACAGTGGTAATGGTACCATACAGAATGAACACCATTGGAGGGGGGAACAGTGGTAATGGTACCATACAGAATGAACACCATAGGAGGGGGAACAGTGGTAATGGTACCATACAGAATGAACACCGAAGAAGAAAATGTCTGCATCTTACCTTCCCCGTACCTCAACTCTCAACTTCTTCTTGAAAAGACTAAAGAACCTCACACGTGCAGCAAAGGCGTTCATATCCTTACACAGGTCACTTTACTTGCATTGTAACATCCGTGGGGAACAGAATCAGTGCGCAAATGGTTTCATGACAAATAGCTAAGCAAGAGCTTTGCCACATTCTAATGTAAGGACAATCCTATGAGGGACAATTTCTGTCCCAAGGAATAGTGATAGACTGTTGATCAGAACATTGAAAATGTGAGAAATTTTGAGAAGTTCAACACCAGGTTGCTTAATGCAGAGAATCCCAGAGTGATCCGAATTAAAGTAACAAAATATGAAATCCTTGCAATTCTAATTTCCGAATCCTGAACTGCACAAACTGAGTGGTCGTGCACAGCCTGAAGACGACTCACCATGACCGTGTCTCCTATGAATTAATCAAACATCCCACATGTCCACATGAGACATATCTAACCAAGTTATCGCCATTTGGCCAAATCACTCGCTATGCAAATCTATTTTGCAAACTCCTTGCAAATCAACAGTTAGCCTGACTGGTTATTTACGATCAGTGTTTGTAATCAGCTCTGGTGATTTATTGACCGTGATTTCCCCAAGATTCCCAGTTGGGGGTCCCACATGACAATGCAGAGTTTTACTCCAGGCCAAGTTTAATTTATTTCTCGGTTTTGGGATTTTCAAGAGAGAAACTTTTTCAAATTTGAAGTTTTGAAATTTGTAAAACTCACAAAAAGCTTGTAAATAACCACTATAAGTTGCAAAATGACTTCCCTGTCGGGAGAGTCACCTTAGATTTGGTTTGAAAACATAAGCACTGCAATGTGAAATACACTACATCTTAATCTAATTGGTACGGCACTGGCAGAATCCTTTGAAATTACTGCTTTTCATCTACTCTCCTAACCACCCAATTATCAATTTCAGGAGCCCTACAAGACCGTAATCCAACAAATGTAAAACGTGTGGCCTAATTATCTCAAAGGACAAGCTGCCCGGGGTAAGATTTGATGTGAGATTCTTTTGAATATAAAAATTTTCTATCAAATATGATCTATGACTATTATTGACTGTTGAGATCTGAATCTTGGCAACCAAATGAATGTTTTAAGTAAATATCACAGAAAAACCAGTACCATTGATAGTGGAATTATGATTTTGGATGCCATTACTGATTTCATTGAGTTCTGAGGCCAGGGCCAATCAGCATAGCTTGATAGGCTTTTCATTGGATGACACCAGTGTCAACACTAGTTCCACCTATACAAAACATCAGGAACCAACCACTGCATGTAAACAGTAAAGTGACCAAAAAGTGCCATATGGCAATATTGCCTTGAACAGTGTTGCACATGAGTCATTGGATTCAATGATAAAGAGTGAATTATAAACGGAACTCCCTAATGAATAATCTCAAGAGAAAAACAATTCATACAAGTTGACTCCCTTTGAGAAAATCATAGAGAACTTTCAAGTGGAGACACGGCTGCAGGCCAACGAAGAATCTTGTATTGACTGATATGTTCATCATGATCGTGTCAGCAGTAATCTATTAATACGACTCTAAAAATAGTCTAACACGACAACGGCAGTATGATAATCATCGCTACATCATCACAACAATAGATACAACTGTGATACAATGTAACAATATGTCACCAGGAGTTTCAGATAGCTGTGAGCGTATGAGTGACATTAGTCACACATTCTGTGAAAATAGATCCCAGCAGGACATCATCATCGGGTGACACAACATGCAGACATTCTATGTGCACCTGGTAACTTAGCAAATCTATATCCAATTCCCATCATAGGACAACTCAGAGCACTGGAGGGTCAGAGAGAGGATGGGAATAGCAGCAATAAAATGTATTATCTACTTTATGACTTTGAGGCAGTCATCTCTCCAAGCCCAAGTCCTTATACTAACCCCTCTCAACCAATGGGGGGAAATGTCTAAGGGGGTTTTTGAGCAGGGCTGAAGAAGCGAGCATTAAACCCTGATTTTCTCAGGACAATAGTTGGATCAATCAATGAAAAACCTCAACAAAATTGTAACAGAGGTTTTTTACTAGAACCAGTGAAACTTGTTAAGTCGACTGGATCCTCAGGTATTGTCTTCTTTAGCATGTGGGGCTGAAATCCCTGAAAGTGTGTTCGTTAGGAACACTCGCTGACTGGCACAGCATTGATCAACCACCTGCCAATACTTCCATGCAGAAGTGATTGATCTGTGTATTACAGCTACTGCGTATGAAAACACCCACAGGGAATTGCCATTACCACTACCAGTGAAATATTGCAATGTTACAATACTCTGATTCGGCATTAACACCTTAGACTCGAAAGAAATAAATGTATTAGCACTGTCTTTTGCATGTACATGCAAATATGGATTAATCTATATTTGATTGATGTAGGCAAGCAAGGGTGGATGTAACATTGTGGTCATTCAACTTCAAGGAACATGTGGTCATTCTTGTTCCAAGACATCCCAGGACGACCCTATCTGTATTGGCTATGTCATAAAAGACTACAACCTTAAACAAAACACGCGCTTGAGGTTAGGTTTGATATTACATCTCTGTGCAAGAAGCTTGAAAATAAACCATTACTTTGACTGACAAAGGTGTCCCAGCACCGCACACCAAGCACAGAACACGAAAAAGACGAGAGAATCTAGCTTGTACCAAATAAGCTGCTGCTAAAGCCTCACATCACAATTTTTTCAAATATTTGTGAAGACAACCTCAGAAACTCTCACATCTTCAGCCAGAAATAGCAAGTCTAATCGCCTCCAAGCACAGAAAACCTCATCAATGCCTATAAACACTGCAAACCCCAGTAGAGAAAGCAGAATCAACAATCTGCTGAAAGGTGCATATCTCGCTGTGAATCATTTGTAAGATGTCTTTTTTAATGAGCTTGGTTTGCATTGATCAAGTTACTTTGTCGGTTCGTTTAGGCACTGTTCCAGAAGCTTATGGGGCTGCGGCAGGAAGGAAATACTCCAGCTTTAGACCTAATGACAAGACGCAGCTATTTATCATGTACTAATGATAGGCTGAGGGTCACTTCCTTTCTATTTATTTGCTTTTCCTGCTGCGGCTAGACAAGCAACCCAACCAGAACCAGTTCCTGCGACAAGGCGGCCAACCACCTAGTGAATTTGACATTGAGATTAGGGTTTCTCTGGTCATTAAACTGATTGCGGCAACCGAACTGCTCACAATCATGATGCCGCTAGTGCTGGTGATATAAAACACAGGACAAAATCTCTACAAGTCTCAAGAAGCTTGGGTTCAAGCCATGAAATGGTTTGGTTTAACCTGAGCATATCTAATCCCTTGTAGTCAAAATGTCAACAAAACTATGAAAACCTACCATAAACTTTTGAAGCTGAGCACAGAAGCTGAGGATCGAATAAAGCTGGAACTGAATGCCATCAAATACAGAGGAGGAATATGGTGAGCATATTCACGTCACGGGTGAAATCAAGAGCCACTTCAAATCGGGGAAATCTGCATTTGAATTTTCAATTCGAGGGGGGATTGCCGGCAGATCAACTAGGCCTTGATAAAGTTCAACTGTAAATGTCAACAGAGTTTTTCCATGATCATACAACAATGATTACAAGCTGAACCAACCCTAGTCCCTGTTGCCTGCATCATCTATCAGGTTCCAGGCCTTACCAACTTCATCCTCAACTTGTTGTTGAAGATCTCTCGATGTCAAGATAACATGACAGAAAACGTGTGACAAACCTACTCACTGTTAGGGATAGATTGTAGGCAGCCCTAATCGAGGAAAGTTAGAGGCTGAAAGAGGCCTCTTTATACTCATCTACTATATGTATTTGGTGTACAAAATGTGAGAGGAAAGTCTATAACCGAAGTCTATGATTGCAAAGATTTCGGTGCCAAGCTGCTTTGGGCGGCAGCCACCTGGGGCAGCTTGGTGGTTTTCAGGTTCCTCGTATCAGCTACCATGCTACCACTAACAGTCAACCTGGCTCACAACTCTGCCACAATCAATGATTGATTGCAAAAGTAGTGTTGACATTGTTGACAGTCACTACCTGAAGGTTCATGCTAGAGCTGGCCACAGTTGAATGTATTTGTATTTAGTCCAGTGGGCTTAGCAACTAAACCGCTAAAGAAACATAGCTTTATGATTTTGATTCATAAACTTTAATGCAATCAAACCATAAGCGTTTTCAGAAGGATTACTTTAGAGACCTTGTGTCTCATGAATGCTACCTACATGACCTATAGTCTAAATATAAAACTAAAAGGCCAGTTTACATTGGTTTATGCTGAAAAGTGACATCGAGAATCATATGTCGGTTACTCTCTGTAAATAACAAGTTTGTTCGTGACATGTTATACGTGACAAAGTTACTCTATGTAAACCCAACACCACCCAGAACCATATTGATACAGACGAGCTGAGACCTTGAAACTCACCCTACCATTCACTGAGTTGTATTGAGTTAGATCAGCCTCTTGGGTTCACCCTGTACTATCCCAATCCATCTTACTTTAAATCCTCCAATCTAAAATAGATGCAATAGTAACTTAAGACTGCCTTGGAATTGGCAACCCGAGCATGAAAACAACCACCTCAGATAAACTCCAAGAAATACGAACTCACCATCGACACCATACATGAATAGTGCTCCTAAGAACCTTCATTTCAAAACAATAGCCAAACTCTGCTCGCTGTTTTTCATGTAAATCTGTAAATGAGGAAACACCTCCTTTCCTAACAAGATGCACCTGGTAGATCCCAGGCAATTATCAAGATACACTGTATTCTCATATTTCCTTCAATATAACCGGCAACTGCTGATATAACCACAACCCAAATGAACTTGTAGGCTGCACAAATGATTTCTTAGACAGAGGAAATAGAAATGCAGACAAAATCTGAATCATCAACAACAACGAATTGGACAACAACTTCCTTTCGTCTGAATTATGATATAGTTTCTGGGGAATATTTCCCACTTCACCATGGCCATTAGAAGCCAATACCAAGCCTTTCCATCCACTTCACCATGGCCATTAGAAGCCAATACCAAGCCTCCACTTCACCATGGCCATTAGAAGCCAATACCAAGCCTTTCCAATGAAAAGACTTGGACATGACAACCTGGTTTTTGTACATCCACCCTGCTCAGGTGGAGGATGAAGCCCGAAAAAAAACACATTCATGGCTATCTTTTGCTTCTGCCATCTTTTTCACGGAAGATGTTACGTTAACCGGTTGGATTACCTAAACTGGTGTGGCCTAACTCTACCAGTCAAACTGTGAACCAAATCACCTGGAAAATTCACCAATCAAATGGAGGAAGGTAGATTTAAATTCCGTGGGATATCCCATCCGCATCTTAAGTCCAAGGCTAGAAAATACATGTTTGTACCTTCAATCACAGAAATGCAGGTAATTCCACCAATACTCACGGTGGATTGTATGGAATGCTGCCTCAAACCTTACTTCATAGTTCACCAACTCTGAAACACACAGAAGCTCATCTTAATTTACTGGATGATAAACAGATGCCCAGATGTCTGAGCCAGATTTTACTCAATAGGTGGCGATATATTTTATGAATCGATAAGCGATAAATAAATAGCGATGCTGTACCACTAGGCCTACCTCCCCTCCAACAAACAGATATGCAACCCCCTACAAGCCTACCAAAGAACTTCAAGTCCAGCTTGATTAATCCAAAGGGTAACATAAACAATCTGCAGGCCCAGATGTCTTAACCAGATGTGACCCAGCTGGTAGTTGGACACAATGATACATGTTTTTATTTGAGCAATCAATCAACAGAGAAGGCTCCTTCCAGTCATCTGGACACACAAGGCTTGGAGATTGCGAAGTCCCTTTGACGAGCCTACCTGTTATAAAGCCAAAGGTGGGAATAGGCCTTACTGGGTGAGATGCTTGCACTTACAGCCGACTGTTTAGACCCAAAACAGCTAACGTCTCTGAGTACATCAACCCCATATATCATATCAACTCAATCACCAACCAACACTTTCATTACCCCAGACATGTATTTATAATTTTAATTCGAGTTTGTTTGATCTCATTGATTCCTAAATGAAACTACACCAGAACATCATTTCAGTGGAGAGCTTGTGTTGTGTAGATCTAACTAGTTATTTACATGACTCATGATACTGAAAAATCAGCTACAGTGTCTGGTTCTCTGAGCAATCTATCATGAATAGCATTGTTTATAGTTTGTATTGATCTAAATATATCATGGTAGTCAATGGAAGTTTATTTTCTGGTGACGTCAGACAAAATGGGACAAAAAAATACTCACAAATTTATCCTAGCAATGCCGGGGCCGGGATGATCAGGATCACATTTTCGAGTCAGTGAAACAGGTTACAGACAACGACGACGGACGCTGTGGTGTTGTATATAGACGCTCCTACGGTGTCGGTGAGCCAAAAGTTATCAAGGACAAGTTATTTGTTTGCTATCAGCAGTTAATTCGAGACAGTATAGACCATTTGCCAGATACGTCGGTACCACCTAGGGTCAGGCAAATAAACCATCTTTACAATAGAGCCTCACGGTAAAAGACGCCAGACAATGGCTCGAGAGACATAGGGCCTATTCATCTCCATATTGCAGTTCTAATGATGGAAACGCCAGAGGAGTATGAGGGAGGTTACCAGGACGTGTTGTCCTTGATGTTAAGTCCTAACAGCAACATGGTGCGCAGGCGATGGATCCAGGAAGACTCTCTGGAGAGTCTTGTGGCCTTGGCGGTTGTGCCATCTGGAGCGATGTGCATAAATTCGAGGACGTGGATGGAGATGTCCTGGAGGCCATGGTGGTCTGGACTTAACATCAAGGACAACACGTCCTGGTAACCTCCCTCATACTCTTCTGGCGTTTCCATCATTTCATTTTCCGTATGAGCCCAGGTCACCTCCACTCTCGCATCAATACACCACTTGATGTTGTCACTAATCATGAAGTATCGTTACCACGCTCACAGCAGGGGTATCTCACAGAACTGCAGTCCATAAAACCACCTCTCCACGTCCATCCATGCTAAAATAAATCCAAATTTGAGGAGGCCCTGAAGACACTCATTTTTACACACACTTCAGCCCAGTGCAATGCATGGACTGACCCCCAAAACTGTTGGGAGCTAATTGCTCAATTAAGTGTCAGAGTCGAGTGACCCAAGCTCCCCACTTCAATCATACAATCATTATCATACTATAAACCAGTGCAATGAATGGACTGACCCCCAAAACCTATTGGGAGCTGATTGCTCAATTAAGTGTCAGAGTCGAGTGACCCAAGCTCCCCACTTCATACACTCATTTTTATACTATAATCCAGTGCAATGAATGGACTAAGCCCCTAAACAGTTGGAGTTAATTGATCAATTAAAGAGTCATGTGACCAAAGCTCCCTACTTCATAGTAATTCCTAATTATCATGATCAGAATAGATACATCACACCTGCGAGCATTCACCTCTCAACAAACCTGCAACATATCAAACCGAAAGGTCAGTAAAGGTGTAATGCAAGAAAGTGTTACACACGTTTCAATCTAACATACCTCTCAATACGAAAACTTCAATTGCAAAAACAAATCAACTGCGCAGACTCACAACACGTCAGAAGGCAAAAGCCGACTTCTGACAATGACCTAAGACATGGTGACCCTCCGTTCCGGTTGAAACGCAGTGCCCTAAAGTTTGAAAAGGTCAATGAATGGTTGAATGAACCTTGAATGAATGAAGAAGAATGCAAATGAATGAAGACAACACTCAACAGACAACAAAATGACAACCTACAAAATGACATATGATGGCCTGAAAACCCTACCAAAAGATAGGCAAATTATCATTGGCGTCAACTTACGCGTTTTGTTTAGCACTGGCTTTCTCTGCAGCCCTTGTTTTGGGTCCTGTCGAAGTTGACTGACCATTCTGACGAACTCCGCAGTCATTTTCAGTAGAATCCTCAGCAACCACGGGACCCCTGTGTCTACCTTTGGCTTTAGAACGCTTTTTCCGCGCTTGAATCGCAAGAACTGAAATACAGGAAGATATGGGGTATCAAAATGTTGCCTTAGATACACAGTATTTTAAATTCTATGATGATCTGGGTGAGAAAAAGCACCTTTTCTCGAACTCATTCTCTCGAAAGCTGAAGTTTTCAATCCAACTAAATCGCACGTGTACGCATGCGCTGAGAGGAAGTTCCAAAGCATTGTGGGGAAATTCCGCGCACTCTTCTGGCGATAATGTCAACTAATCATATAAACAAAAGCGAATTGCGGTCGTTTCGCTCCGTGACCTTTTCGCCCCAGTTGTTTCGCCCCAAATCGAAGTCGTTTCGCTCCAAATCGTCATCAGTATCGACCTTGCATCTATCCAAATTCCTGGACGATCTTTTTAATTTTGAGGCAACTGTTTCGTTGTTGATATTGTCAGGAATATAATCATTCCGGCCCCTTCAGCACCAACTGACTGCTCATCCACCCTGCATCACTTTCACCTTCCTTTCCTGCTATGCACCAAATCTGCAGGTATCCAATGAAAACGTCCCCATGCCAAAACGTCCTCGCTTTCAAGGTACCAAAACGTCTTCGTGTCAAAAACGTCCTCGTGTCAAAAACGTCCTCGTGTCAAAAACGTCCTCGCTTTCAATGAAAGTGTAATTAAAGTGATTATGTATGGGGGTAAAGATCCAATAGAGCATTCAATTGGCCTTGATCTCGTTGTTAATTAATATGATTAACTTTCACACAAAAGGCTAATTAACGGCACCCTTTAATCATTTTGAGATGATGTTCATCTGATCACATACGCAGGTTATGAACAGAAAAGTAAGATTTCGAGATGGTGTTCATCTCATTAGGCCCATCAGCGAGCTGTGTAAAAGGCCAGGTTGCTGAAGGCCTATCATTCAAAGTCCCTATCTGGCAATACCACAAGACTCACTCTTCAAGAAGCAACAAGATGATGTTCGGACAAGACCTTCACGGATGCATTGCCTGCCAGGAGCCAGTTCGAAAGAGACAGGAAGGTTTGCTCTGTGACGGATGCAATCGTTGGCAGCATCGGACCTGCGGGACAGGGATCAGCCGAGAGAGATACAGAACAGCCGTAAAAGAGGGAATAGACATCGAATGGAAATGCCTTCCTTGCCGACTTGACACCAGGCCGCCGACAATTAGCAGAAAGTAGCCGTTTGTCCCTGTCCCTGCTGAACGTCGAGCCCATGGAGATTTCACTGGAGATGCCCAGCCGAGATGCGCAGCAAGAGACAGATGCCGACACAGCCCAGTCAGCCAGCCAGGACGAGACGCCACCCACACCAGATGAGATGCAGCAAGCGGTAGATGAATACTTCGCCGAGAGAGACGACCCGCAGCCCAGACCAAGAGATTCGTGATGAGCTTGACATCTACTTTGCTGATGTGCGCGCCGATGAGTCCCATGACCCTACCCTGGGGGAATACCAGATCCCGTCTATTGTAGAAGTGTCCTCCATGGAAGACACGACCATCCGGCCATACGAAGACGAATCCGTTGCCGCTACGACATACCAGATCATCACTGATGGGTCCCAGAAGGGTAAGAGAAACTGCCGGACAGCAATGGCTACACATACTGCGTGAAGGCCAAGAGGGCCAACGGCAATCGGACGTGGACCTGTAGCGTCAGAAACAAGACGATGTGGTGCAAGGCGACGGTCATCCAGAAAGGCGCAAGTTTCACCCGTGGTAGCCAGGCGCACATCCATCCAGGGAAACTCGGGACCCCCTGGCGACGTCAGTATCCGCTCAAGTAAAGAAGACTGCCGCACGTGAGATTTTCACCTCAGCCGCCCAGATCGTGAATAAAGTTATGCTGGATGAAGGGATCCAGGACACCTCCCAGCCGCCGCTGGAAGCCCTGCCGAAGCCAGTTGACCTCGCCAGATCCGCAAACTATCACCGACAGAAGATCAACCGAGCCACGTGACCTGGATTTCGAGATTGACTACTCGCACATCCCAGATGACTTCCTAAGAAGATATGTACATGTCGGGAGTAAACGCCACCTCGTTTTTGCCACTGACAAGATGTTGCGCCTTCTCTCCAGAGCTAAGACGTGGTATACGGACGGCACTTTCAAGGTTGTGAACGTCCCTTTCACCCAGCTGATGTCTATCAACGCATTCGTTAGGAGCGGCGAACACATCAAACAGGTGCCCCTTGTCTTCGTATTGATGTCCGGGCGATGAAAGAAAGACTACCGTCGAGTTCTACGAGTCATCAAAGACCTGACCGTAACGCAACGTGTCGAGGAAGTCGATCTTGTCTCCACCATTAGGAAAGATGTGTCTCATTTTCACATGGTGAATACCTGATCATTTTCATAAAGGGATTGCATGAAATCAGAACACCCGACCTGAAGAGACAGCAGATACTGCAACAACCATACCATAACATGCTGCCACAACCAGACCTGATAATACAGCATATGCTGTCACAACCAGACCTGACAGACAGGAGATGCTGCCACAACCAGACCTGATGAGAGTGCAGACACTGTCACAACCAGACCTTGCGAGATAACAAATGCTGTTACACCTAGAGCCAAGGGTAGCACGAGCAGATCCACACCCGATAATCCATCTCAAAGCAGACCAATCGATAGTAAAGATTACTTCGGAGCAATCCTCAATCCGCGTTCATGTTTTGAAACATACTGAACCTATAATGTGACCAGGCCAATAAGAAGGATAGAGGCCCAATTCTGAGGGAGAACATGTTTTAATGATATTGTGACAGCTTATATTGGTGCTCGCTCATTAGAGTGTCTCGATTATTTGAGCCAGAGACGCAATCTTGTCTCAATCAACCTTATAAAGACAATTTATCCTACCGTCATATTCGAGCTCATTGATATCCTCGGTATAGTCATAGAGATGCTGTCCCCAGCCCTCTTCTCCCCATTCATCTGGCTGCGATGTTTTGTTCGATGTCATGACGGTTTCACGCGCGTCAAGGTGTGTCAGGGACGGTTCAATGACATGTGGGGCAATCAAGTCCTTTGGATTTGCCTTAGACACAAACACAAGTTTCGCACCTTGGGTGTCCTTGTCCTCCGAAAGCTGCCCTATTGAACCGCCTGGTTGTGCAACCAGCGGTGCCAGGATTGTTTGTTGTGCGTTATGTCGTTTGAGAGACGGTTTTTGAGCGGGTGGACCTATCAGGTCTTCCGGCTTCGCCTGTGAAACAAACACAAGTTTCGTACCGGGAGAATCACCGTCCTCCGAGTATTGCGTCGCTAATACGTTGTCCACATGCCCATCGCCATCGCCTGGCAGTTGCTGGTCAGGTTTTGAATCTACATCAGGCTCTAGATTTTGTCGGGGGCTTGTGTCGTCTGTTGAATGTGTGATGGCGTCCTTCTTGTCCCGTTGTCCCTCTTGTTTGCCTTTTGGATCATCAGACAAGGATGGGTTCACTTTATTGAAATAACTGCTGCACACACCCATCCCGTTAATCCGTGTCTTCCAACATTTCACAACGACACTGTTAGATATCACATAACGTCGTCTGCTCCTGGTCGTCTGCTGATGCCTCTTTCCACCGATTGTCTCACATCCTGCTGAAAGGTTACAGCAGCGGCTTTAGGTATCCATTTTATATGCGTATCCTGATACTTTCTGGTATTTTTTCCGATGTGTAAACCGATATACATGGGGTTTCTACCAAAATACTTCGGATTACTTAAGTAAATAACGCTACCATACTCAGAGACCTCTCATACTTCCGACTTCCACTTCCATTGCGTCACCGCATAGGCCTACTTGCAAAGAAGTCTTTTGTCCCGTCGCGTGTAGCGTGTAACAGAAATTATTGTTTGATCTCGAAATTATATTTGATTGCTGACCTATTTTATTATTATCGTAAGATCTCAAGAACAGATTATTGTTGCCGTCATTTAAATTGTACATAATTATTCCTCGCACTGTGGCTTTATTTGTAACTAATTTGATAAGGGATAATTTTCATGAGGAATTCATGATTGTGACATATTTGTCATTCATCTCAATTTATCACGGTCAATTGAGTTAATGGCTGTTTGGCCATTGGCGGCCACAGTAGGTGATGGTTGTGACCGAATAGAGTGACTTTAGCGCTCCATTGGCAACCACACGTACCATTGGCAACCACACGTACCATTGGCAACCAGTAGTCATGGTTGTGACATCTTGAAACTGGGTTGTGAAGGATTTTTACTCATGTATTGATAATGAGAACATTATACTGGGTTGTGAGACCATGCAGTGTGCTTTGTGGTTGTGACACCAGTAATATTGGTTGTGATCCTCACTCAGTTAATAATGACGGAGACCATCATATTTGATTGTATCAAGTATATCGAGGACCTTCTCCAAAATCTGATTGGGAGACCAGTTGGTTTAGTGGATGTGACACTAAGAGACAGGTTTATGTTATTGGAAGACCATCCTAATGGGTTATGGTGCCAACTCAGCAGCTGGTTGTCAGGCTTTATTGAGAGTTGGAGCACCAGGGCACCGAGTTGTCTTGTACGAGCACAGATAGCTACAAGGAGACGTCAGACAAAGGCAAAGCCTATAGAATATGTCACAATCTTGAACACACATCAAGATGGGGTAGCATGCCTCCCGACAGCTTTACCGCTAGACTATCAAGTGTGTCATACCCTTGAGGAGGGCCAGAAGAGGAGGCGATTATCTTGAAGGGGACTAGCTTTACCGCTGACTATCAAGTGTGTCATACCCTTGAGGAGGGCCAGAAGAGGAGGCGATTATCTTGAAGGGGACTAGCTTTACCGCTGACTATCAAGTGTGTCATACCCTTGAGGAGGGCCAGAAGAGGAGGCGATTATCTTGAAGCGGACTAGCTTTACCGCTAGACTATCAAGTGTGTCATACCCTTGAGGAGGGGCAGAAGAGGATGTGATTATCTTGAAGGGGACTAGCTTTACCGCTAGACTATCAAGTGTGTCATACCCTTGAGGAGGGCCAGAAGAGGAGGCGATTATCTTGAAGGGGACTAGCTTTACCGCTAGACTATCAAGTGTGTCATACCCTTGAGGAGGGCCAGAAGAGGAGGCGATTATCTTGAAGGGGACTAGCTTTACCGCTAGACTATCAAGTGTGTCATACCCTTGAGGAGGGCCAGAAGAGGATGTGATTATCTTGAAGGGGACTAGCTTTACCGCTAGACTATCAAGTGTGTCATACCCTTGAGGAGGGCCAGAAGAGGAGGCGATTATCTTGAAGGGGACTAGCTTTACCGCTAGACTATCAAGTGTGTCATACCCTTGAGGAGGGCCAGAAGAGGATGTGATTATCTTGAAGGGGACTAGCTTTACCGCTAGACTATCAAGTGTGTCATACCCTTGAGGAGGGGCAGAAGAGGAGGCGATTATCTTGAAGGGGACTATCCGAAAGAGTAGAAATATCCTTGTGATGAAGATCAAGGCGAACAAGGCAACTTCTCGTTGTTTCAGTATTTATTCATAATTGGTATAAGTGTATAAATGCGCAGCATACAAAGGTTTATTTACAGTTTGAACACATGGTTTGGTGATATCCCTTCATCTGTAGCAAAATAGTCAACAACAGTATTATGATCAAGTACATGTATACATGAAAGTTCAAATGAAGTAACGATCTATACACAATAATAACAAAACAAAGCACAGTGATTCTAAATGGTATCAAGTACAAGGTCATAAACTGACATGATTATCAAATGAAGATTTGTGTGCAAGTACAACATAACTTGGGTGGGAAAGATGAGCAAAGTGATGTGTTTGATTCTACTTGATTTGAATTTTTATTGGTAACATCACAAGACGTGGGTCTGAAAGCAACCCGAGATTCTAATTGGTAGGACATAGGAATGGGAAGGCACAACAAATTTTGTTTTCGCAAATCACAATTATTTGCAAAATCCGCAGAGACCTGGCAGTTACAGTAAATGAGATTAAGTAGAAGCAAATAATATCTTGCAACAAAATTATCTACAGAGCTCATGGAAAGGAATTATTTACAGAGCTCATTTGAAAATCTCGCCAATTCTGAATCCATCCATCGTGAATTTAAACTAAAGTAGGCAGCACCAGGCAGCACCAGGCATGATAGAGCACTCAATAGAGTGTTAGAAGATTTCTCCTCTTCTAAAAAACCCAGATTAGACAGGTTTTAAGGCGGGTCTTAGCATGTCGCTATCCATCCCACCTTATCAAAGTGTCTCATTTATAATGTCTGGATGATGAGTTTCTTTTTTGCGTCGTGTTGGAATCGATTAACTTGGAAGAGTTCACTGTCGAAGAAGGATGCAAGGTTGGTAATGTTGATCTGGCGGGCCTGCAAAATGAAGGATACCAAGATATTTAAATATGGACACAGCTAATTGCTGTCTGATATAGTTAATAGAGAACGGAGGTAATTGTTTCTAAATTGCTGCTGCCAAAACAAGTGCCAATGGCCTGGGCCATGATCACCATCAAGCACACATGTATGAATAGGCCTTACAAAAGGAAACACCATTGAGCTGCTCAAAAATGCACACTAAATTTCTTTTGAATGTGAATTAAGAACATCTTTCACTGTTTTGAACTCAAAACTCACCTTGTCCACAAAGTCTTTTTCAGAGATTTCGATCTGATCTTGGTCCACTCCATATTTATTCCTCTGAAAGGACATCTGGTCCTGGGCGAGTTGCTTCAGGATGAACAGAAGAAGCTCGTTGTTGTCTCGTCGGAAGCTAAGGTAACGGTTGAAAGTCTGAAATGGAACAGTTAAATGTATCAATGAGGTTTAGAAAACAGGATAGCTCCCGACATCATGGTAGAACAAGTTCTTACGTCTTCTCAAATGAGAGGTTTTCTAGGGACAAATAAAGCTGAGGATGGTGACAGCCGACAGTCACCACCAATAGACTTGAGAGGGAAGTTACCTTTTTCATACTCCTCATGATGCTGAACTTTTGCGTGCTGATGAAGCTCTCCAGCATGATCCGGATCGCCATGTTGACGTCGTCTTCGTTGACGTAATCGCGGAGGTGCATCTTGGCGTGGGACTCCGCCATTCGGATCACGGACTCGATGTGACGGACGGTGATTGGAATGCTGCCAGTCGCCTGAAATATCACAAGGTTGGAAATGTTCTTCTTTGGAGTCAAACACGGGCCTCATAGATCAAGGGGAGGACAAGTGCTTTGAGCAGAGCAAACTGGAAAGGTGCTATACTAACGCAAGCCTTTCTTAACACTTGCCTGAAGTAACTCTCAATGCCTTTACACAGCATCAAACATGTGCATAACGCCTATCAGGCTTGGCTTGAATAATCAGATCAGTGAAACGAGAGTAATTACTAAAGTTTTCCTCACCATGGACTCGCGCCTGAGATCTGAATACATCTTGGCCACCTTGTCTTGGTCCATCTGGTTGAGTTTCGGACTTGCCTTCTCCTTCGCATAGATGAGGTACTTCTTGAGCATGTCCTGAGGAATGAGCTCCAGGTCCGTCTGCTTTGGCAGTTCCTGGAAAGGTGAAGTGAAAAGTTAAAGTACATAGGTGCAGGCAAAGGGGGTTAAGGAGGCAGACCAATACCAACAATGAATTCCTTGCTTCACTGATTGATCACATTAAAACTGATTATGAGGTGAGGTTATGTCACTCCAGATCAAAGTTTAACAGTCAAAGTCACCTACCAGAGGAGCGCCGTTCTCGCCAGCGACCGCATTAGGATGATGTTTCTCGTGGCTTTGTACCACAAATCGCGCCAACAACTCGTCCTGAAATGAGACAGCAGGGTTCTTTAAATTCTGGAAAATACAGACTGAAGCCTAGCCAAACCTCGTCTGTAACAGGTATTCAAATCAGTTTTGTTATTCAAGAGTCAGAAATCAATCCGCACTATCCAAGCAGAAGACATGCCCCACTTGATATGTTGGTGGAGGTAGAGGAATTCTCAAAAGTCCATACTGAGCACGAGCAACAGGAAGTTGATTTGTTTACTTCCAGTAGAGGTTATGTAGGCTTATTCCTAGTCACCAAAAATTCGGATTTTGGAACGTTGGAGATAATTTTTCTGAGTTTAGAACCTGCTTGAAGAGTAATATTGTCTCTTCTGCCAAACTGGCTGAAGTCAGTTGTTTATCCGATGGTGATAAGTGTAAACATTACCTACCTGGACAGGGTCCACAGTGTCCCTAACCACGCACAGGATATCAAAACGAGACAAAATCGGCTCAGTCAGATCTACGTTCTCAGCGAAGGTCAGCGAGGGGTCATATCGGCCACCGATTGGATTAGCTGCGGCAATGACAGCACATCGAGCCTGGAGGGACGTCACGATGCCGGCTTTGGAGATGGAGATGCTCTGTTGTTCCATGGCCTCGTGGATACTAGTACGGTCGGCGTCGTTCATCTGGAATGGAGAGCAGACGCCACCAGCTGATTTCAAGCAAAACAAAAGAACTTTCAAATCTAGATGTTATGATTGACTCATGCATTCCATACCTTGTCAGGCCCAACTTATAAAAGATGGCAGCGCATATCACTTTATAAAGTGCTATATGCCATACGAGTCTTAAATTCAGAAACCGTGGCCGCAGTTTTATCTGTTGGGCAATTAAAGGGCTCATGAACAAGAATAACGAACCCTCACCTTATCAAACTCGTCAATCAAGCAGATGCCCTTATCAGCCAATACAAGAGCACCAGCTTCTAACGTCCATTCCCTCGACACTGGATGGCGCTGTACGTACGCTGTCAGACCAACAGCAGACGCACCCTGTCCCGTGGTGTACACGACCCGTGGCGCTGCCTTCTCCACGTACTTCAGGAACTGCGATTTGGCCGTACCAGGGTCCCCACAGGCAAGGATGTTGATGTCACCTCGTATTTTGTGTTTCCCACCTGGAGAAGGACAGCATATAGTACATTCTTTATGTTGTTTGGCTTGAAATGTTTGGAGGCAATAAACAATGAGGAAGTAAACTCTTGATAAATTTCTGCTGTTGGTTGTAGAACTTTCAGATTTGTTTTTTGGATACGACACTCACCTGGATTTTTTGGTACGCCACTGAACATGGCCAGAGCAATTGCTCTCTTGATGTCATCGTGACCGTAGATAGATGGCGCAATGGAGGCAAAGATCTGCAAAGAAACATTACTTCAATGAATGGATCATCTCGAAATTGTTTGATGCCATGATAAATGAAATGTTTCCATAATTGAAGCATTTCCCCTGTGGGATATTATAGTACTGCAGTTATCACGCACTTCATCCAGGGGAGTATTACTCCAAGTCACTACTCACCCTTTCACCGATTCTCTGATCCTTTGACAAGGCAATAATTGCACGGACGTCTTCGTCAGTCAGCGCCGCCACAGCCATCTTGTCGTCCTTCTTCGTGATGTAATTGGCTTGAATAAGAGTTGCAAACACCGGGAAACCGTTGGCGGTGTTCAATGAACCGTCGTAGTTGTTGTGATATATACCAGTCAGTTCCTGCAAAAAAAGGTTAGAAATTATTGGATAAGATGAGAACGAGTCTGTTTATTATAAGAAAGCAGTCTGATCAGAAATTTCAAGCCCACAAGGCCAGTGGGGACAACTTCAATAAGTTTTGACGACACTGAACTGCTTGTGGCTAGCGATAACTGTGGCCATCATTACTGGAAGAAGTCAAAGAGTCTTTGGACTCAGAACAGACTGACAAATACATCGGAAAACGTACAATTTCGTCACCAGGTTTACATGTGTCGACCAGATCGTCCAACAATATGGCTTCCTTTGATCGAGGCAGACGGCCAGCAGGTACTTTCCCAGGACTCTCTTGGACTGTCACACGCTGGTAGTTTTTATATAAAGTCTGAAAAGAAATTTGAATATCTCATTTATGATGTTTAGTTACCAATTTCAAGTCTACTGAAGGTTTTCTTACAGGGTTCTCTGCAGGGTTTTCTCAATGTAGGATGGTACTCATGATCTTCAAGAAGTTTTGCCAGTGTGCAACTCAAGGTAGGGTGGCCAGCAATTAAAGGTAGGGTGAAAACTGTCTTACCTGTTCCATATTTATTTCAAATGGTCCGATAGACTGACACTCAGGACAAGAGCCTGGTTTGACCTCTTGGTTTTGTGTCTGGTAGAACGGTCCGAGGATAAAGTTACATTTGTTACAGTCGTATTTGATCATGCTTAACTGAGGCAGGACACCTGTCGTACTCGTGACGACCCCGCTGGTACGGATGAGTTGGTTCAAGTGGAGTTGTCTGAAATATGAAAATTCATGGCATCAATCAATGTCGATGTCCGAATGGAATTATTCCATTGTACTGAGAAAGTGATATCAGACACCCATCGAGTTCAAAAAGATTGTCAACTCAATGCCGGGGTATTAACTTAGCCACAACAAACAACCATCAGAATCTTACCTTAGTGACCTTATGTCTTCAACTAGTGGTAACTCGGCAATCCGCACATGAATCTCGTTGACAATCTGGTCGTAGCGAGGGTACATTCCGAGGACTACTTCTTTGGCTGCCTTGAAAGGAGAACGCAAGATTACAAATTACAAGAATACAGCATGCTCCATGTTGACCTTTGTTTTCTTTCACTGGCCACCCTCAAGATACACTTACCTCGTCAAAGATTTTCAACATTTCAGCTGGAGCTTCAGGAAGAAAGTACGCTAAGACCTGTTCAGATGATGCCAGGATGTTGTAATCAACCACTAAACTCTCCTTGTTGGCTGAAAAATAGCATTTGGGACTTTTATACAACAGTGACGGTCAATCTGGAGTCAAGACTAACGAGAGATTGAACATCAGCTCCAACCTGGAGGGTTTTGTTATCTAATTGTGGACCCTCTACCTTGGGTTCAATTCCTTCAACTTCCACACTACAGAGTAATACCAAAGGTCATGATTTCGTATTCAAACTGATGAATAATCTATGAAGAACATGACACTGAAGTGACATGCCACCTGTCATTAAACAAGAGAATGACACTTTTTCCTAGAGGATACCGATTACTGTTACACTGGTATTAGATAGATCCTTACCTTCCACCATTTGGCGTATTTTTTCTTTATACAGATTATGGCCTTTTTCATTGACGAATGTCCGGAGGAAATTTTTAAATCTATTTTTGATTTCTGTTCTTGGTGCCATCATGGAAACCCATTCTTGTACTGAGTGGCCCTTCATATCCTCCAGGTTTTCAATACTTTCAATCATCTGGAATCATAGAAGTGAAAAGGTCTAAGTAACATTTCCTATTTCAAAGAACATTTCCCCATAAAGGGAAAAACTGCCTCTTTATGAGTTGATTTGAGAGATTCTGAGTAATATTGGATGAAAATTGTTGATAATTTTTTCATTTTACCTCGTCATCCTCCACGTCACCTTCAGCAGCTCTCTCAGCCAGACGTCGACGTCTGCTGGGGATCTCATCTTCTTCATCAGATTCCGCTGTAAACAAAAATAAACCATACTGAATTTCAACCAATAACAGAAAAATCCGGATGAAAATATTTTAGAGGAAATGGGATAGGATGTGCTCGAACATGATACTCACCATAAAGGAGACCTCTCCTCATACGGCCGCTAGCAAGACCAAGTTCACGGTCACGCTTTCTCATGGCGGCTTCAGCGTCTTGACGGTCCCCTTCCGACATGGCATCAAAGTCAGCCTCATCATCGAGGGCCTCTGGGTCATAGGTATCCAACTCGGCAATGGGACGGTAGTCTCTGGAAAATGAGAGGTGTTGTGATCAATTTTCTCCAACAATTTTAAGTATTTTCGAGCAAAGTCATCTTCCATCCAGCTGGTAGCGCCATTTGACAGGAGTCATTAATGGCAAATCTCCTTGATGGATTGCCATGGATACACACCTTTCCATATTATCGCCAAAGAGGTCCTCGCCGTCCACATCTTCCTCCTGCTCCCTGTGACCAATCAGGTCTTCCGATTCATCTTCAAATGGCGGCAGGTCACGGCCAGGACTTGACGTTAGCCCATCTCTCTGACTACCATGCCTCCCACGACCACGAGAGGATCGAGATGCTGGGCTGGTCGGAGCAGAGATAGGATCTGAAGAAGGTTCATCCTACAAAAAGATACAATGGAGTTGGGTTAGTATTCACAATCAAGCCTACCAATTCTGCAGACATGGCCTGTATGTAATGACAACAGCTAAGCTCAGCTGACAATACACCAAAACGGCCGCCACAGCGAGATAATTGTCAATTGACATGATGATGATAAAGTCGTCATGACATGACCCCCCCCCCCCCCAGTCATATTGACAAATCATATCCCACAAAATAATTTGCTTAATCAAATGCACTCCTGTGGTGGAAATGATCAAATCTCATTTGACATGAACCTGTACAATGGTTAAATTAAAAGAACTAAGGTTAAATTTCATGTGTAGGCTAGTACAATTGTTGAAAAAAAGAGGGCGCCGGTAAAAATTAAAGGGGTAAGCCACATTCTGCCCACAATCATGAACAATGAACACGAATTAAAACGATTGTGGAAGACGACACTCAGTGTTGACAAGTCCTACAGGTTCTTGGGAGGATTATCATATCATATGATCATACATGATGAAAATAAACGTTTGTAATATTGTACAAATGATGGATGAAAGTTGGTGTTGGTCTTCAATGAAAAACATACCGCCATTGTTAAATGTCCGTGATCGAAAAACGCGGGAAATTTTGCCGGTCAAAGGTCAAGGAGAATACACGAAAATAGGTCTTTCATGTTCTTGCTTAAAATCACATTACAATGGTACAGTGTTGTATAAGATGGTATAAACATTTACGAGGTACTTGTTTATTAATAATTACTAGAGCATATTTTAAAAGAAACCAACAGATTGCAGCGAATGGATACAAATATATCACTCCGTGTAGCAATCTCCCGGGCGCCGGGTCAAATGTCCAATTTACATGCACCCGCTGAACTTGTCACATAGTCCCTCTGCCACAGTTTGATCGTCCACACACTGATCCAGGGTTTATAGTGCGCTGCTTGTAACCTATATTGAAAAGCCTTCTTGATATGTTTCGATAAAAAAACATTTTAAGGATGTCATGATAGTTTTTTTCATAACACTGTGAAGTGTATTTGTGTCAAACAGATGCGTAATAAAGATATAGATTTTAACAATGAATGGCGCAGTCATGGGGATTGTTCCCATTGTTGAGAGGTGACTGGCGAGCCAACCGTGGCAGAGACAGTAGGTCGAGTGAGGCTTAACAGCGATTTTCACCATTGACGACGCTTGGAGAATGTCCATTTTGAGAAACCGCAGACCAAATTTGTATTCAATATATTTCCATCATATGTTGTTTCATGACAATATCATTCAAGTCACAATTACATTATAGAATTATTATATTATATTTATCATATCAAGTTCACTTTAATGCGATTTATTGCTTAAAAGTATAAATACATTTTGTCCGTAGACTAAGTCAAGTAAAAGTGTCTGCTTTCCGCTCTGTTGACATTGATAAAATTCTCAATTTTTAATCCGTCTTAATCTGCGATATTAAGTCATGTTATGAAACAAGAAGTTGTCAGTGAGAATCTATACAACTAAGACTTACAAGTAGTATCGCAATTTAGCTGCAAGAATGGACGATTTGTTGAAAAAAGAGTTAAATTCATCTACCATAGAATTGGTTGGCAAAACCAGAGGTGGAGTTGTAAATAACTCTGCTGTTTACTTGACAGATGATGGCACGAAGTACTTTGCAAAATTCAATACTAACCCAGAGGTTTGTTGATCTGTTGTTATCATAGGCTTAAGTATTGTGGTTAATAATGGGTTTGTATCATGTATGATTGTATGTACCCTGACTGAACTGTGGGGCCTGTACAAGCTTTAGGAAGGATGCTTTTAGATAGTGAAGTAATGACGTTGGGTGATATGAATAAAGACTAGCAAATGCTTTTATCTAAATCTCCATGTACATTTAGTATGATTTACACTAGGCCTTCCTGTACAAAAGCGGAGTAAAAGCATTTGCTAGTCTTTATTCATATCATCCATTAATGTCTCAGACTCAGTCGATGTCATACAACACATGTCACGGACTGTTGTGTAGGCCTCAGCAAAACACGTCAAAGGAGGTTGACGGTCTCAGTGTCCAGGCAGAGTACCAAGTAGAAGCAGAAGAAATCCTTGGGTTGAGGCATTTCGCGTCACAACAGCTCCGCCGTTGCACCGCATACCGTAGTGGCACAACCAAGGGTCTGCCACTGCGCTGTGTGATCCACGGTATCCAAGTTCATGCTCTCACTCACACTCCATCAGATTGTAAATGTTTTGCGGGGATGATCTTACAGTGTACCCTCTTAATCTTATTCTTAACTAATTTGAGTGTTGACATAGATGGTGAACAGCTCCATCACTGGGCTTCAACATTTGCATTGAATTTGAAGAACGTGGCTGTACTGAACTAAATGAGTAGGTGGTATCAAGAAAATCCACTAGTTGAAGGAGAAAATACTTCCATTGACATTGTCCTATACCTTATATCTAACTATCGGCTTGTGATCATCTGTCTTCAGACCAAAGCAATGTTCTTCGGAGAAAAGGAAAGTTTGTTATCCATCACAGCAACTGAGGCCATCCGAGTTCCGAAAATAATAAAGGTAGTGTAGCTCCTGTAGTTAACCTCTTTCATCACAGGGGACAAGGGGATAGATAGATCTGATGCAAGTGATAGTCAGCAAAAGAAGATGTGCCTCGGAGATAAGGGGCCTCCAGTTTTTTTCATCAATTTTCTGAAATGCATGGTCAATTTTAAAGAATTTTCTCAAATAAGGGCCAACCCCTATAACTCTTTCTTCACACCCTATCTATTTTGCAGTTGGTTGATCATCCATCGGGACATGGGGCCGTTTCCATCATGGAATACCTGGATGGGCTAGAGCGTCTTTCAACTGAAGAAATGTGGGCCCAGCTGGGAGACCGATTTGGCAAGTAAGTCTATCAGTTGGTGGGTTGGCTTTAAGTTGTTTATTAGATTGAGTAAACTATAGAGTCAGGGACATGGCGAGTTATTTAGATAAGAACAAATGTCGTCAGTTGTGAGCATTTAGTTTCTGGATATAGTGTTAAGCCTACGGTCGGCCATGTTGGATGGCAGAACAATGATTTGTCGTGCCTGACTAAACTGAATCAAATGCTGTCATGGTCATATGGGTTTGCTTTCTTTTGTCTGTCCCTCCAGAATGGGAGGTGATGACGTCAGGTGAAACCACTCTTTTGTATTGTTGATGGAATGGAAAGCATATGATGCAAACATATTTAAGTATTATAGACCACTTCTTTATTTCTTGAGCCTATGATTGCAATACTTTAGAAATTTGAGTTGAACAGGACAAGTGTTAATTAAAAAAATAATAACAACATAATTCCCTTTCCAGATTACACAGCCACAATATAAAGCTGCTTAAAAAGAAAGAGGAGAGCACTTCCACAGTCCATTCTAATGAAAGCGAGGCAGTACACAAGTTTGGATATCACTGTGATACATTTCTTGGAAGATTTACTCCTGGAAAAGGATGGTCTTCCAGCTGGCTGGTGAGTAATGACCCCCTGTGCGATCAGATCTGAAATCCAAAACGCTCAATCGACTGAAAGTGGAATTCCTTGCCATTTCATCAGCATGTTGAATGAAGCATCCACCAAGATTGTCTTGTTCACGAAGTATTGGTTCTGAGTCTTTAATCCATGGTATCTTTTGAGATTACTTGACTAAATGTGCGACGACATCTGCAATGAACTCAAAACGTTTTGTCACTTAGTTTATGTTTTCAGTGTTTCTGATTTCAGGAGTATTTTTCACGAGAAATTCTCAAACCTGTGTTCACTATAATTGACTGGGAGTTCCATGACCAAGAAGTGCGGGAGTTGTGGTCTGAATTACAGCTGTTGCTTCCAAAATTCTTTCAAGATACAGAAATTCTTCCATCTCTTCTTCATGGAGATTTGTGTGTTGTTAATGTGGGCCATATTGGCACGGAAGTCGGTAAGAAAATTAGTTGCTTATGGTGAAACTATTGTGACTATAGCACTGGCACTAACAGGACTGCAAAAATACACTTGATGACATGAAATTGATGCCAAATGGCAAAATTGATGCCAGATTGCAATTTTTTCAGAAAAGCAACAGGTCATAAAAACAGGTGGTCTGGTTTGTGGTGAAGGATGATTTCTGTTCTCCTTTCAATATGAACAAAGTGAAGTATTCAATTGTGTTGCGTCTGTCGCTCCCTTAACCTCATTCTCCATTTTCATTTCTAGTAACCTATGATGCTGCCTGTATCTATGGCGATGCTGAATTTGACTTTATTCAAGTCTATGAGGATGACTTCAGGTCGAAATTTCACGAATCCTTTTTCAAAGCATATCGACAGCACATGCCATTGGACAAGACGTCAGAAAATCGTCGTAAACTCTACCACTTGTTTAGTCTGGCCATCTATTGGATTCATGGTCATAGCACACTCCGTGACAAGACAGCTGAGTGTATGCACGAGTTAATTGCACTGGCAAAAACTTTGTAAGGGGACCCAGCATCTTGTAACCAGATAGGATGTATCACTCATTTAATTAGGCAACAAACGTTGTCATCTGGTGGAAATAGTCAAGATTTTGATAAGAGTGCAGGTCACCTGCTTCAGTGATATGATACATGTATGCTTGACATAATTGTATTTATGTGATTATCATTCATTTAAGAATTCTATCTATTTGATGCATTTTATTCCAGAAATGGAAACATTCCTGTAAGTTGTCTGATTTCAAATATGGTAATCTGGTGTTTTTAAGGTGGTATTGTAGTGAATGATTCATACTGATGTCAGAATGACATCATTGTCCATATATAATGTTACATATAGTGTATTCCTCTGATATACATACACCTGTGTGTCTGTACTTAATGTTATTTATCCTGGATGCAAGTATGAATATGTTTGTTGAGTTTACCTTATAACGGTTCTGCTGATTAAAGTCGGTATGTCTTTGTACAGTTGTTGATCCTGCAATAATGACTTTGATTTGTTGTGATGTCTTGAAGTTAATGTCTGTGTTGACACATGATTGTAAATGTTAGGACTTATTCTCAGCCTAATATTCTCTTCCTTATTTCGCAAGTTATTACCACGGTGAAAATGGATTATTTTCCTTTATTTTTACCAAATTTCATGAAAAAAACTGACTTGGAGTATCTCTTCATGAACTTATTTATGTTGACATATTGTTGTCTTCCCAAAGAACTTGATGCTATCAATAGTTTCAAATGGATAGTTCTAGCAGATGCAAGATTGTTTTTGAACTCCTGAAATGAATGAGAGGACATTACGTGCCACTGAATTGTGGGTATTTAGGAATCTATAATGTTGGTCAATTTCTTTGTACTGTGTAAGAATTTATTTGACATGGCTTTGCATTTATAACGTAGAACAAATGTGTCTTCAAAGAATATTTTCATTAACAAAGAGAGAGAGTGATTATTTTACAAGCTTTGGCAAAAGATCATGATATTTTTTCTGCATTTTTTTTTGCTTTATAGTGGTGCTTTGTAATTGTGGGGGGCCAAGTGTGTGAAAATTTTAAACCAAAGGAGCAGCATGAATTAATCATGCCAACTATGAAATGATGCTGTTCCTTAATAGAGGGTGCTAGAGGTTCAAGACTGGCGCATGTGACAGGTGGAGTAGCAACACTTAAACTGTTTCAAAAGATGAATTGTGTATACAAATTAGCACTGCTATGGGGCATGCTGGATGTAATGTTATATATTTCGTCAGATTTTAGTATTGTTTGATTCTGTCAGGTGACAGAGCTTCTTCCATTCCAAAAAATAATGACACTGGCAATATATTTATAGCTGTAGTTTCTTTCTTTTACACCGGAATGATTTATTAATAAACTGTTGAAATTATAGACATTTGTATGTTTTTTTTCCCACTTAATGCCAACCATGTTCTCTGCTTCTGCGTTCGACTGTGATCTAACTCTGAACTAGATCTCAGACTGGGCTGGGCACAATGTCTCAGTGTCTCTTGCCCCTCAGACACTTCAAAAATGAGACTGATATTGTTGTGACATTGTATCCTTACCAGACATAGGGTCAAGGGAGACGCTCTGCCGTTATTCTAATTCTAATGGGACATGGATTCAACATCCACCGTCTCCAGAATACATTAGTTTTCAAGGTTGAGTGTGACTTTTTCCCAAAGCAACAAGGATTGGTGTGGCCTGACCTCTTGGTTTGCAAACAGTTGCTAAAACATCTCAGTTTGATGGGTGGTTGTGACATTGTCTCCAATCTAACTGTCACATCTGACAATGGCATTGGTGGTTGAGACAATTCACCAATGAGGCCAATGATTCTTACTTCCCCTCAAGGGTTGGTACGACCTCTAGTATGAGTGGTGACAACATCTCCTATGGCATGGTTGTTACATCTTGCAAACGATGACATTTTTGGACCAAAGTGATCAATCCTATTTGCCTTGTCTTGTAAATAGTTGCCAAAATTTCTTGAATAGAACTTGACAGAACTTGATAGAACTTGTCTTTGATGTACCAAATGGCATGTGAACAATGGCTTCAGCCTTGCCTGCTGCTGCTGGTCTGACAAATTCAAAGTTTTTGATGGTTGAGACTCTTTAACCCAAACCCTTATGCATCAACTTACTGTTACAATTATGGTTGTGACAAATATGGATTTTTCTGATACAACATGGAGATATCCCAAAAATTCATATGTTTGTGACAATTTCCAAAGTGATATAGGAAAGTTGTGATCTCGGATGTGACGCTGTCTGGCCTGGTTACTCTGGCCAAGACAACTCGATCATGTTCAGACTTGCTTGGTTGTGACTTAGTCTTAGGACAATCAATCCTGATTGAGGAGGACAATCAATCCTGATTGATTATCCTTAGGTTGTAACAGGTCTTCTACTTTCTTTGCCTGGATGTTAAACATATAGGCTGCTTGAAACAAAGCACAAATCAAGAAAATAATAATTAAATCATGAGTGGGAGTGGAATGTCAATTGTTTAGTCACACAAAGACACTAGATAGTGGCGGCCTCTGACGGTCTTCTTAGTTAACAGGTGCCCGTTTTCGTCCACGAAAAGTCCGAAAATATGAAGTTCATTCAAATAAGGGGAAAGTGCTTCACGAATCAGATGACGATACAATATATGATAAAATTACAAGAGACAGTTGGATCTACTGAAAAGCATGTTTATTTCAGTCTAAATCCCAAGTTATAGTGGAGCACTTCTTTGCCACGCATGGATATCCAACATGGCTCTCACAAATATTCATCCGCAAATGAACTACTTTCACGTCAGTGAACGGCCGCCATCGCATATCGTGAGGACCGTAGTTTTGGATTAGGCCTTAATACTGAATATTTTCCTTAGATAGAACCATTTGATATAAAAATGGATCACATAAATAGGTAGAGCGTAGCTCGGAACGGTGTTCTGTGCCGTTTTGAAGCCCAGTTGTTGGGTTCACTTCGATTTTGGAGTATTATTTGGTAGGGATCGTTGTGTCTTCTATGCACACAGTGCATCAGCTGTACATTTTCACGACCACGACCACGTCGAGATCATGTCTGCTGGCAAGCCTTTTGTGGCAGATTTTGTTCTTTCGAACACAAACTTTGGATTAAAGGAGGACGTGACTGTGTGGTCAAAGATCTGTGATACGGATATATAGTTTTTGTAGTAGATTGTGATCACTTTTGCTTCAAACATCAGTGGTGTTTTGAGGAGTGTTGTGTTCACACTTCACATGACAAGTTCTCTCTGTCTGCAAACCCATTACCAAGTGAAAATGGCGTCGTGTGGTTTGCAAACGAGTTGTCAAGTCTTCCATACTGTGTTGGTATACTGTAATCAAGACCAAAGACTATAGCATAGCTTGGTCTTGTTGGATAGTGTTATGATGAGTAAGGGTGGTCATGCGCACCCTGTGAATGGGGAGGTAGCGTCAAAGAAGGATACTAGCGATAGCGAACATCATAGTGGAGAGTCTGAGGTGACAACGCCTTCAAAAACTAGTTCAAAAAGTTCAGCGAAGTTTGGAATAACGAAGAAGTCCACACCTGTCAAAACATCAAGTTCCAATGGTCATTGCTTAGATCGGGAAAAATCCACAAGTACTACTAACATCAAGTCTGGTTTGCCAAAGGGGACCTCAGAAGTTCGTCCGCAACCGGAAAGTACCATTCGTAGCGGTTTAGGAATAAAAAGCGGTAAAGATTTGAGGATGGCTACAGGAAGCAGTGCGAAGAAGGAGAATGGGACCACAAAACGTAATGAGCAAAACTTGTCATCGACGCAAACAATGGCACCTCCAAAGCCTGCCGGTAATCGCTTTGGTAGATTCAAAGTCAGTCGTGTCCCCGTACCATCTTATGACACAACTCACGACTCCAGCAGTGATGGGGGAGAAGCACCTGCCTACTCTGGAGCCATTCATTCCGGAGCCAAGGAGAGCCATCATAAAAGTGCATTCCGACCACCTACCGGTAAACGGGGGGTCGTCCAAAACATCAGTGATCGATCCGAGTTAAAAGCCCATAAGTATAATGTAGATTTTGCTCCGGAGCGTGCAAATAAGTCCGCTCTGCGTTGGAAAAGTAGTAATGGAGACGAGAAGTCACATGTAAAGAAACAGGTTACCATAATTGAGGATAAGAAAATTATCGCGGCCGGAACTGTGGAAGATGCAAAAATAGATAGCAGTTTGGACAAGGAAAGTAGTCCGCTGCAAGATGCATTGGATAAAACTGCTGATGTCAAGAAATTGAGTGATGAGGAGTTGGAAAAAAAGGAAGGTGTGCCGGAAAAATTTGTTGAAAAAGAGGAGCCAGACGAAAAGGCTGTTGCTGCATCTCCGAATAATACTTTCTTGAAGTTTGACATTGAAATTGGACGTGGATCGTTCAAGACGGTTTTCAAGGGCCTGGATACTGAAACTGGTGTAGCGGTGGCGTGGTGTGAATTACAGGTATAAATCAAGCCCTTTTTTATGAAGCGCCATAAGAGTATGAGGGAGGTTACCAGGACGTGTTGTCCTTGATGTTTAGCCCTAACGGTGACATGGTGCACAGAGGCCATGGTGGTCTGGGAGGTTGAAGTGATGTCCTTTCTGTGGCATAGGCCATCACTTCAACCTCCCAGACCACCATGGCCTCCAGGACATCTCCATCCACGTCCTCGAATTATGCACATCGCTCCAGATGGCACAACCGCAAAGGCCACAAGACTCTCCAGAGAGTCTTTCTGGATCCATCGTCTGCGCACCATGTTGCCGTTAGGACACAACATCAAGGACAACACGTCCTGGTAACCTCCCTCATACTCTTCTGGCATTTCCATCATTTCATTTTCCGTATGAGCCCAGGTCACCTCCACTCTCGCATCAATACACCACTTGATGTTGTCACTAATCATAAAGTATCGTTACCACGCTCACAGCAGGGGTATCTCACAGAACCCCAGTCCATAAAACCACCTCTCCATGTCCATCTATGCTGAAATAATTAGAAACCATTTTATTTCCCATTGCTGAGCCAAACAGCCACAACCCCCACAGGTGACGACATAAGGGACACCAGACGTCTCTCCAACAAGGTGGAGACGTCAGGACGTAAGGGACACTGCAACGGTACTCTGCCCGATTTGACGCCCCGTCAGTCACAACGGTATTATCCTTTGACGACAAAGCACGTAAAATCCGTCTCCGTTTCGATGACCACAAGAAAAAAGACGATTATCGTTGCATGTGATTTTAATCGCACATGTAGCAGGGATTTATATGTCAATTGCTTGTTTGTGGCTGCTGAAGTCTCACTCAGTATGTTACTGTAAAAGGCTTTTCAGTTTCACTTTCAGGCCAGGGTGAACGTAAGCGGGCCTTGTTCTGGTTCTGAAACTACAGAAGTGATATCTGGGATTTCCACGCGAAATGCAAAATGGAAATAACGGTGGAATAACCAACATGTTTTAATTTAAGCATTTTTTATAGTTTTTATAACTTTTTGTTTCAGGTGGTTCCAGTTCACATCAGAGATGTGGTTGAATAATGCACAGCAAGGCTGAATTGAACTCTCAGTTTATGGTCAAGACTAAGTACATGTAGGCCTACATAATGTGATGGAGCATGACACGTCACTATGTCTCAGTCTATTTCTGGAGACAAATGTAGGTCGGATCTAGTACTGTTATCAAGACATGCTCGATATGTTTGATAAAAAAGACCTGATCAGTGAGGTCAATTGCTGAATGAACAAGTCTTGTTAGAGTGTCTGAGAGAGCATGTACAGATTAGTCAGTTATTGACTTGGTGTTCCTTACATGAAATCTTTTGACCGTGTCAAAAGCACACTACAAATATTGGATATGTGACTTTAAATTGTTGAAAGAGAAAGGTCTCATCATTATTGACATTGATTGGCCTTTCAGTCCAAATTACCATCACATTCACCTGGTTTATAGGGGCCTCTTTTATCTATGTAAATTCTTGCTTCACATTAGTACCATGTTGGTCAAGTGGGCAATGTCGGTGATTTTGAAAGTCCTGATCTTGCGCTTCAGTCAATCAGTCGACACTGCCGAAACACGCCTTGTGTTCTTGAGCTAACATTCCCTGGCAAAGCTATTTTTGGCTCAACTCGTGCCAGACAGACAAGTGATGCTACGAGTACAATCGGTGTGTAGGCGATGTTTGGAGTACAGTATCATATTGGTCTTGCTTCCAATCCAATATTGGTGATGTCAGCATTGATGGTTGCAGACAGTTCTTTAGGGTGTTTATCGTTGAGACTAGTAAGAGTAAAGAAAGGGGTAAAAAAGGACCTGTATAAATACAATTTGTACGGTACATTGTACATATTACAATGTGAGCATATTGGCAGTGTTGCTCGAAACGTCATTCTTATTCAGTGAATTATTTGTTTTGATCTAAATTCTGGCCAAGCATACATGAACTATAATGGATTGTGATATCAGGTCCAAGGTAGATTATGGAACAAAATGAATAATTCCGTTATAAAACCAATCGTTTGTTTTTCCCTTGCAAATTGTACATGTAACATTTCATCATCATTTGCTATCACGTGCATGTACAGTCCCTTCATGTAGGTAGATGTACATATGTATGAGTCTCTGACTATCGATGACATCTGTGGGATATTCTGGGAAGTAATTTTCACTATATCTGGAAAGACCCCACCCCGCAGCATTCCGTCTAAAACAGCAAGCTGAGCATGTGCATGTTCTTAGCCATGTTATCTGCAGACTAATTCCAGTATGGTTCATTGGTTGACTTAGTGACCTTTCGTTTACCAACAACCTCATCAATCTAATTCAACATGTCAAGATGGGCATCTTGATCCTTCCTTATCATTTGAGATCTCTCTTGGCCTTGCTACTGCTCTCATCTCATCAAACTATTCATCAATCTCTTCAGAATTTCTAGTTTGAAAAATGTCAAATCTCCTCTGAGTCTTGGCTTGTTTACCACACCCATGTCATGAAATGTTTCTAAACAGAATGTAGTTTTTGAGAAGTTGACAGAGTGCTGAGGCAGAGAGAGAGAGTAGATTCTTGAAGCGTGCTTCATAGCATCAGTCGGTACAACATGGCCATTAACTGATTTGTCGTTTTCAGGAAATGGGAATGATTTTACATCCTGAAGGTATTAGCACAGACTGGCTTGACTTCAAGAGAATTTCGACTAGCTTAAAGATGTCAAAGCAAGAAAGGTTGTTTTACTACACTTGTACATATAGGCAACCATTATTCAGAAATTTAAAGCTACAAAATCTCCCTACTAATTTCAGGATAAGAAATGGAATAAGAGTGAGTGGCAACGGTTCAAAGAAGAGGCGGAAATGCTGAAGGAACTGAAGCACCCGAATATCGTGACATTTTTCGATTCCTGGGAAGAGTTGACACAACGTGGACGTAAGATTATTGTGCTGGTCACAGAGCTGATGACATCTGGGACGCTGAAAACGTAAGTTTTATGACATTTACTCTTTAGCTTTTTGGGTTGTCATTTCATGGAAATACGAGTTACTGTATTAACACAATGTAAAAAAGTGTGTTGATAATAAAAGAGAAGGACGATAGTTCAGCATTCCTTGTGTCAACTTGGTATGGGGTCTCTGATCGTTTACAAGTTAGTGTCCATGTGAAGGTTGCCTGAAATGCCTGTAGTTTCTGGTGTTTACAGTACATGACAAACTGTATACTCGGGTTGGACTCACTTGGTTATGATGACTCCAATATGGAATCAAAAGAACTGTGTATTTTCAGTTCATTGAGTTCTCCCAACCAATCTTTTATCTTGGTCTCAGTTCGGAATGGGTGGAATGTCTAGTAGATGATGTTGGACCACATTGGCCTGCACTGAAACTTACAATATATGCAAGATGTTCTGTTCTATATGCAGGAAGTAGGCCAAAAGTGGTTAACGAACCAATGGTATGGCCTATAAATAATCTGACATTGGATTAGTGTTTCAAAAGTTCAATTAACCAACACTCAACAAGCGGATAGCGGAAATGAGCTTCCACTGGTTGAGTTATATGTCTGACTCGGAATCATAATTGGTGAAAATTTGCAAGTAATCAAGAATCAACTGAACGTGCTTTGTTGTAACTTGTATGTAATTGGTTGGTCTGGTTCTCCATTTGCCTGCGGAAATAAAGGGGGGGTTTGTATGACGTATCACCGATCCCCGGAGTGCCAAAAGTGGCAACAGATCATGAGCAGTGCTGCCAGAAACTGGTGTATAAATGCCTGGCAGGACTGAATAACTGATTCTTGCCATGCCAAGACAGAATGGTTTTGGCTATAACTGATTTAGGGTTGGTGCCAAGCTTCTGAGGAGTCGCATTCTGCATACACACTGCTTCAGAGTCTGCATAATCTGGCAGTTGTTTGGAGTCGGTGAGGATAGAGAAGGGAACAAACTGTTTCTTGACTCTTCAGGGCTTTCCTATCACATGGAAGATTGTTGGTGTAGGGTGTAGCTTTCTGTCGCCTGCAGGCTCACTGGTCAAGCTCGTTGTCAGGGGAGAAATCAGCTTTCGTGCATTGGTTTAGGTATTGAGTGGTTTCACCTGACGTCATCACCGGCCATGGAGAGGCAGACAAAAGAAAGCAAGCCCAAATGACCATAACAGCATTTGATTCAGTCTTAAAATCTTTGTTCTGCCCTCCAACATGGCTGACCATGAAAATGCTCTGATCCTTCTGGTCTCATCGATCCCCCCTCAGTTCAGTGAACATTGCAGTATCAAAGATTCATAGTTCAGTCTGGTTTTATATCTGACAATGTTATGATATCCCATGCCCTGACAAGGGATATTCAAGTGGGATTGAGTTGGCTCTTGAGCGTGAGGTTAATTTGATACAGCCTATAAAATCTGAATATGAATTATTGATTTTGACACTGTGGATTTGTGCAAGTGTCTGGTAACACTAACAGACAAAGCTCATGATCCATGACAGCTGATCAGAATAGGCGCCATGACAATGGGCAGTTTTTTAATCGGTACTGACACTGACTTTTTATGTGCCGCATGGTTACAGGACAACACTGCTACAACATTTTCATCGGGCGAAATTGCATTCGTTCATTGGCCTCCGAGATCATTCATACGGTATCAATGAATCGGCTGGCTAGAACAGCAAGTACATGTATGATTTTGAAAAGGCACCTCCTCACTGAAAGTGAACCTCTGTCCCCATTAGTGGCAAACCTTCATTGTTGGGATGACCTGGTTGTCGTTGGTCACATGGACCTGGACATGTTTTCATATCATAATTTACGATTTGATTCCATGGCAATCAGGTTTGTGAAATGTGGGCCAGTAGTACACCACAGAGCAATAAATCTCTTATTATAATAGTGTGGCACAATTTCACAGGGATTATTATTCATGAGATTAAAATAATCTGCACGTGCTTCAGTGTTGGTTCATTGCCAGAGGGCTAGTGGCAGCAACTGCATCTTTCCAGGTTTCAAGAGAAACTGCTGGTATCCAAGTGTGACGAGTTTCCTTCTATATGTTTCCTTAGGTTCAGCTCCGCCTGTATGCCAGAGGCAACAACATCTCTTATCCAGTTCCTCAATGATAAGATACATTCCGCATGCTATATTGGTATCAGTACACAAACCTACAGCTATAGCATTGTCCTATCGTGCTACTCTTTGCCTTGCTACCTCAATAAAACACCAAGTTTATCTACCTTGAAACATGATCCTGTTTGTGGTTGATAGCCAGCTTTTGTGATAGGCCAGTAACTTTGACAATGTTTGATATCACAGTCAGCGCTGCTGACCTAGGGCCAACATGCTGCCCCTCCCCTGCTTTGATATATATTGTCATTTCTTGGCTATGAGCTGTCTGCCTAAGTTTTGGGATGGGGAAAAGAACCAAATGTCTGATCGTGTTTTTTGTAACCGAGCCCTATTTTCCTTTTAGGACAAAGGGTCTGGTCTTACATCATACAAAATATTATTCCCTTCAGATTATAACAACAGTATTTGATCAATATCATGAATTAGAAATACAAGTGTTGGTGACTGCTAATTGAATTTGGGTTTCTCTTTGTATCGCAGAAAAAAAGCATTTTTATGTCCCTGTAAGGAAGAAGTCTGAGGTGTGAAGCCTTAGGTTGGCTTGGGGTTTACTCAGTGATAGCAAAGTTTTATGGCAAAATCTTCATGTTCAATTCGTGCTGAGCTCTGTCACCATGAACATCAATCCAAAAGCATTCCTTGGGATGCGTTTAAACCACTTGAATGGAAATATCAACTGATTTGATGATGTCATCTTGTAAATGTTGGTCTGTGTTGCTGACGCTGACGCTGGATGAATGATGCACACAGTTGTTGGTCGTGATGATTGACAGTTATTGATTGGGGCGTCCGATAATCGGATAATGGCGTGGAGTCATAATTGCTGGAAGCTAGCTAATCCATTCCAGTTGAATCAGTTGTTTTTTAACATCTTTCTTCAGTTCAGTAGGGAAGCCCATTGGAAATGAGAAAGCAGCTTATGAAATATCGTATTAGACAGCGCTGACACTGGCCATGAACAGTGTCATAAATGAAGGGGAAGAATATTCTATTCTAGGCACGTGTGCATGTCACTTGGCCTAGTCTATAAATAGCCAGAGTGGTTTTATTACCATGCCCTGGCATCAATCCAGCACCTCATTTATTGTTGCACAATGTTATTTCTTCACTGCTTTCCTACCAATATGACAGTGGAGTCATGTAACAACCACAACCTCGCCTTCTTCAGACCACCAGAACAGATTAGGTGGGATCATCCACCTCCACATTCAGCTGTGGTCTCAAATCTCGCACCGATCTCGGCACTCAAAGAGGTATTATACGGTGACAAAGCTGGTTGGCAGGCTTTCATAACGGAAACTCACGCATTATATCAGCATTCAGCTCATGTGAATTGAAATAAGAAATTATGGTAGTGTGGGTGGGAGACGGATGTTAAAAGTTCATGGCTGATTGATATGAATTTTAAAATGACCAATCCTTGTTGTGGGCTGGCCTGTGTAGAGAAGGGCGTAATGTGAATGGTCTTGTGCATGTGAATAACAAGTCAGTCCCTGGTCAATGGTGCACTATTACTTTTTGGGAGTAGGTCGATGAACAAAAGATTAGAAAGAGGATTGGAAGTGCAGTTTCTTCCAGTTGGCTAAATGCGTAGGAGTTTTCAAGAAGGAACAATGTCAAAAAAGGAGCTACATTGACATCAGTGGATATCAGTGTGGTTTTTAGCTGGCACCAATTATGGGCATTGACCTGGACTTATGATGTTACTAACGGGTCCAGTTTCCTAGCCAGATATACGTCAAAATTAAAACGCACCACATGCAACCAAGGCAAGGGTTGCCTCTTGCTCACATCATGTTCTTGAAGAGTAGAGCATTCATGTGCAGTTTTGTGAGGCATGTCGGCTGTCTGCCAAAGCCAGGTACACATGTATCGATATCATTGAAAAGAGATATTTTCAACAAGATGATGTTATGCGGGTTTTGAGAGTTCAGTTATACTTTTATAAAAAGTAAAAAGTGTTCTAAAAGAGATCCTTTGAAGAACTGACTTCTAAATTTTATTCAGATATCAACAGAAACTTGTCCCTCCTTGTTCGAACAGGTTCGCCAATCTATTGTTGTTGTTGAACGACATTGTAACATATTGAATATTCATAAAGACCTCTTGAGTGTAATGGTTTTTGATGTGGTATCAATTCAATAGGTCAACATGCCCAGAACATTGGTGACTTTGCTCTTCAGCTGCTCCAGAGCCTGCGTTCAAGGAGCTCAATATCTTGTTGAGAGTGAATGATTTTGAAAGTTCGACAAGTGTTTCTGAAGTAAGTGGTGTGCTTCACAATCACATCATTGGATTCGGGGATGGAAATACTCAAATTTTCACTCAATATTGGAATTGTGAAGAAAAAAAGAGGGGATTTTTTGCTGCAGGATGATGTCTGTAAAAAAAGTGTAACTGTAAGCCTTGTACTCCAACTCCTATTTTGTGATCGCAGTGGTTTCAATTAAATTATCATGCAGGTCACTCAGTTACACCAAATTAACACCAACTGTGTGCCTAAAAAAACACCTTACTCATAGTCGAGTATAAAAAATATCCAGGAATAAATACATACCTTGTTATGGGCTCTCCTCACATCAAATATGTCATGTACATTTTCTAAACCTGTTGCACAAATCAATATGGGAAAAAAGTGCCAGACTAGCAGATATTGATAGTTTGCTGGCAGCTTTCCACAAAGTCGTATTTCAACTTGGCTGTAAATACTATTGACTATGTGCTTCCTCTATGGAATGCATGAGTTTATGCAGTCGAGACTTAAAAATAAGTCAACAAGCCAACAAGTCATGAACAGTGTGTAATGTACTGGTCAGATGTAACATCCCCCATTCGGGGTTTGCAAGATCTGAGTCTGCGTGTAGGAATGTGATATATAAGATATGAAGCGACAAACCACCCTGGCGCTGGCTTGAGAGGGCCGTTGCTAATATGCTTGCTATTCACTGTGCAGATGTGACCAGCTTCATGATGTGACCGATCCGGTTGAGGTCCATCCTGCGTGCAATGTGGACTCGTGGCTCATTCCTCCGATTGATCATCAACTGATCGTGAATCATTGGAGTCTTCATACACAGGAATCTCAAATTGTAATTGATCGATGTCTGATTGAGTACATTATCAATGTTGTCTCTTTCCCGGTGGGATTGCCGAGTTTGCTCATATTGATGGATGAAGCGTGTGATGTCACACGAGAACAATGTGGAAGACACAGTAAGATCGAGACCCACGATGGTCACGATGAAACTTCCTTGTCTTCATCATCTTGAGAGCAAATGGAATTCACAATTTGTTAGAGGATTTCTTGAGATAACAGGGCTGAAGTTCCACAATGACCATCATTGCCATAGACGGTCATCAGAGGCAGAGTCATCAGTCTCTCATCTCCCTTACCAATTTGCATGTTTTTGGCATGTCTGGAAATCTCACAAAATTGCCATGTAGAGAGTAAATTGCAAAATTTCACCGCTGGTTGGTCAAGCCAATTTGTGACCGAAGCAGTTGACCTTTTACTGAACCTGATCAAGCCATGGTGCTGAAAACAAGCCGTAGAGCATCGGAACCGTCTGCCACTGACCGACTGGTAGCTTATTTCAGGGGTAGATAATCAAAGGACTGTGCACTGCAAGTATTTGAAATGCACCTCATCTATCAGTCGTCACCTGATGTTTGAACGGTTGGAATCTGGCTAGACCTACCTGCTTGTTCTTGCCCTGTAATTTCTCGTTGAGTAAGTTCTTTCTGTGAAAAATAAGTTGATGAGAATGGGAAGCAAGTGTATTTGCTTAGTCAGACAGACTCTCAATGAAGGTGTGTGAATTGAAGGTACAAGCCACACGAGTTGAGATGGTGATAGACTGAGTCATCATTGGATGGTGTTGAAAGTGGTTGAGGTTGGGGGGGGGGGCAGAGAACTCTTTCAATATGATATAGAAATGACTGAGACCTGTCTGAAACTGTGAGTTGTTTCTTCCTAATTCCCAGAGCAGACGATACAGCCTTCCTTGGCTACTGGGCAGACGATACAGCCTTCCTTGGCTACTGAGCAGACGATACAGCCTTCCTTGGCTACTGGGCAGACGATACAGCCTTCCTTGGCTACTGAGCAGACGATACAGCCTTCCTTGGCTACTGAGCAGACGATACAGCCTTCCTTGGCTACTGAGCAGACGATACAGCCTTCCTTGGCTACTGGGCAGACGATACAGCGGTGTTATGGTTACCTTCCTTGCATACTTCACAGATAACCTGAATCGAATCCAGGTGAATCCCGATGAGAAATTCTGAGATACATCACCTGGTCTGTCTACCAGAACATTTTGGCAATTCGGAGAATTCGAGTGATGTTGCCCTCTTCGATGTTCGATAATTATCATTATTATTCAGGTCGGAGCTAAAGACTTAGTGAATTGCTTGGCCTATGTTTGCTGTGAAAGAAACAGCAGTAATACGCATGACCACATTAGAGTGAATGCGTAAGAAGAACTGTAGCACTTTCCTTTAAGCTAACGTGGGTGAGAGCCCTTTGCAACAAGTGTCATGATTACACTTGCACAGAAGTTTTTGGATAGAATAGAAGGAGTCTTCTGATAGATGTAGACTTATACTTGGTACTTTCGATCCATGCATAGGTTAAATGTCTTTCATCTTGTCCACATGGCAATAAATTTCGACTTCTGACACAGTGCCAGACACTTTGAGTAGATGCAAGATGTGCTTCGAATCGATATAAGGCAATTTCATCATGTTTCACTCCAATCTTTGGTCTGAAGAGGCAGCATTTGCGGATAGAATTTTAATGTTGACACAAGATGTCATCACTCCTTACCATTATATCTCAGCGCATCTTTATTGGGAGACCAAACTTTTCTTGACAGTAAAAGCAACATCTTTTAGACGGTAGGCCAATATAATTGAGTAGGCTACTATAACATCAATTTCATAAACAAAAAATTGCCAAAACTTAAATGTGAAATGTAGTAGTCGTACTGCGTAACCTCAAGCAGTCGCTCGTCACTTGAAACCCTCGTGTTTCAAAGACGAAAAATCAACAAAAGTCATTCAGACAAAAACCATTGCAACACTGTTCATAATGATTATAACGCATCTCGTTTCATCCATATAAAACACATTTGCGTTTAAAGCTGAAAATAACTGATGACACCTTATAACTGTCGCGGATGGCATTTCAAAATATCGCTATAATCATGCTCATTATATTGTGTATGAACTTCTGTTTTTGGCTCGGGGCTCTCGCAGTACGATATATTGATATTGTGTACATGTGGATGGAGTACATACTGCGATTTAAAATATCATCAACATCTAATCTATACTTGTTATTATCAATATAATCCTGTCGATTTATTGGTTTGTTCAGCTAAATGGAGACAAGTTGGTAAAAATATGGATTTTTCACAATAAAGTTATCGATAGTGGGAGCAATTGTTTTTTGACTGTTAAGCGATATTACCCAAGCCAGGATATAATTACAGTGGAACCTCCCTTTGTAAACACCTATGAAAGGTCTGTCTGTTTATCACATCATGCGGGAAAACTTTGTGCAACCCCAGCGGTTCGCTAGTTCAAGTCACCAACTCGATTCAGAACTGGACCCCATGGCTTGAAATTGGGCCAATGTTAGATCAGGTAACCACACCTTATGTGTTTAGTTTTGAGAAGTATACCCTCATGTGTATTTTGCGAGTATAAATCAACATTATGATAAAATGGATAAAAAGTTGTGGAAGCATCACCATGTGATATCACAGTGGTGTTGTGACTAATATCTGGTTGACAACACTTTTCCACCTGCCGAGTTGTGCATTGGGAGGGTAGGAAAGCATCAATTGGGGACCATTTCATGAGCCTTCATGTCACAGAAGCAGACTGGAAGTCGTTTAGTGGAGCTGAATGTTGGCAACTGTAAGACTTCAGTTGCTATTAGGGAGGTTTAGAACAGCGACTTATCACATATCTTTTATACGTATCAGGATGTGTGATAAGTCCCTGATCTCAACCTGCCTATTGTGTCAGTGAGGAACTTGTTTGGGAACTGACAGTACTGGTCTTTTATCAATTATGAAACCGACATGGCACTGGCAAACCAACACTCTCAATGGACTTCTATAGTGGGGACACCTTATCTACAGTGTTCAAAAAGCTCTCATAATGTTCTTGATGACCTATCACAATCCAAGAATAATTTCTCTGCCCTTTACACTTCAACTAATGACATCTTCTACATATCAATCAGACTATGTCATAACAGATATTTCTTTGGCTAATTACTTGCCCCTCGGTCTCTGCCATTTCTAAAGACTCCTTCCAGAGGATTGCTGCATCTATATAAGGAGACCAAAATCAATAATTTCGTCTGCGAATATTTATGGAGCTGTCGGAAACATTTACAAAAATAACAACATGTGGTTGAATCGCACCAAAATAACTATGATGACGCTTGCTAGAATGCATTTTCTAATTTCAGTGTCCGAGTTGAGATTACTCTCTATCAATCACGAGTTAACTTTCGACATTTCTGCTCCAGAGAAAAGAAGAATGCCATGTCTCCAACAAGTTTTCTGGTTTTGAAGATGGAGACAGAAATGTCTGAGAAGTAGCTTTTCAGTGGGTCTGGCAGAACTGGAGTGTTTGTTGGTAATTTCTGCGGGGCCAGAGACACGGTTTATAGGCCGTCAATTTGAAACTGGAAAGCGACCCCTTAAAAAAGAAAAAAGGTTTCATATTCTCAAAATATGTTTCACTCTTCATATAAAAACATGAACAACTACTGACCTGATTGCAATTCGTTTCTTAAAAGTCATGGAAAACCTTCGAGCCACCATCCACGCTCAGCCATCTTGAAGCTTTCCGTGAAGACTTCAGGCTTGATTAGATATCATATCACAGTTGGATGACGCTCCCCCATCTTCCTTTGTGAGAGTGTCGAGATAATAACCTGTCCTGCTGAGGGATATTAGCAAATGACAATTCAGATACCACTCTAGACGTGAGGGAGGTAGCAGGATTTCAGTTGGCTTTTTTACGAGTGTGAAGATAATAATTCAATTCCATGGGTAGATTGGAGTGCAGGGAGAATGGCCATGATATCTGTAGAACAAATGCGGACAATCACATAGGTTTTATCATGTGACATTTCCTTGACCTGGCAGAGAGTGTCGATTGGCGAAGGGAAGCAACCGAAAGAGCTACACCATAAGTAGATTGGAGTGTGGGGTGAAATGGCAATCACAGATGACACTGCATCAGTCTACTTAGATATTGAATCACATCATCCTGATTTCAAAATAAGGTTTTTTCCCACCCTTTCCCCTGGTGGTTCACCATATACCGTGATGAGAATATCGCTTATTCAGTTTTGAGTAACTGGAGCTTTGCCTCTAGCCAGAGCTGTCAAGACTAAGCTAAAGTGTAGCCATGAAAGTCTAAGTTTGAGTCTGGCAGCTTATGTAGTAGGAAGTTTACATGCTATTATGCAGTAGAGAGTAATCCACTCTCCAGATGAGATCGATGGCTTGAGAAATGTGCTGGCAAGACAGAAAACCAAACTGTATAGTGATACTTATATGGTGAATTTGTATGCTGGAGCATGAAGACTGCTCATTTGGACACAAGGGTAGGGCTTGGCTAGCTACCAGCGTGTATTGGCACTTATCCTGTTGCCTGTGGCACTCTGGATGCTGGTATGTCTAAAGACTAATAGTCGTCTGGAGAGATGGGAAAGTCATTCTGTTGATAGGAATGACGAATTTGTATTCGTGAGGAATGAACTTGTGTCTAGCATGGTTGGCACTGGGCTTGGGGATCTCTGATGTTACCAACGTCTGGTATTGGCACGTTCCTGTTGCCCGTGGCTGTCGAAGGCTTTTAGTTGTCCTGCCAACCAGAGAGGCTTTGTTGAAACGTCTTGGTTGCGACACTCAAACATGGAACCTATGAGCAACACGGAACACACTTTGCATTCCAGGGCATCAAATCCTTGAAGCAGTCTTCGTCTATGATCAGAAGTAGGTTCATTGAGTTTGATACACTTGAAGCTTGAAATCACTTGTTGTGGTATTTACTTATATAAATTCTGATATGATGAGAACTTGAATGTGAACCTTGATTGATGATGCTTGAATCTTGGAATGTATATAAACGAAACATTCCACGACCTAGGCAAACGTTGTTCATTACACGGTTTACAGACAGGAGAGGCTCACAGCGATTTGTCTGCTTGGCCAAAATCACTTATCAGATTTTCGATGTTGGTGTTGTTATGCCTTGCAGATTGGTTTGTTTAAAGGGCGTGCAAGCTGTGGGAATTGAATTTGCATGGGCAAAAGATGATTACAAACTGGACCTTTCACTCATTATCAGTCCACAAAACAGACAAGATGTAACACCATGTTGGTTGATGAATTAGCAATATCAATCTCTGTTTTGCCCGCCTAAGACGATAGACATCTGATCTAACGTACCGAGTGCATGTCTCTCCATCCATGCTCATAAAACAACTTGTTTTTAATTGGCGAGGTCCAAAATATCAGGTCACAGGCTAAGTAAATCCTTCTCTGATTAGGCTCCTTGAGTGAAGAATTCCTTTGATACCGACAAAGGAATGTATTACTTCTGTGAGTAGACAAGGTGAAAGCTTGCAGAGGCAGGGACCCCATGAAGCATGAATTACCAATCCTCTTGCTGGTTGGAAGGGGGCAATCTTCAAATCGGAGAGTAAGCCGAAGAAAGGTATTGTTACCTCCGTCTCAGGTGAACCGGCTGCTGTAAGCTCAGTGGGTTTGGGGCGGCTACCCATACCGTACCATGGGGCAGAGATCAGGCAATGCCGATCAGTTTCAAAGTGCAGGTGGAAATGTTTTTTGATTTCAAGGATTCCTTGCTCACTTTCTTTCCTATGAATGAGATGTGTTTGTGAATTTTGTTGGCTGACTTTAAATGTATATTCCATTGTGATCCACTCTGCTGTCCGGTATATGTCACCCACTGTACCCTGGTTATGTCATCACTGAAGGTCATTTCACTTTGCTTTTCTGCTGGAGTTAAATTGCCTGGAATCAGTTGGAGCTAAAATCCCAATATTACAACAAATGCTAACAATGACAACAATTGACTATCCAATCCATTTGGTATGTCCCTCCCCTAATCTCTCCAGGACACAATTCAAACAGTTCCACCCCAGCTTGAACACAAACATGTGTGCATTCTATACACATGACACAGATCAATACACTTGATGAGTGTGGTCAGCTTATCGTGATTGGAACAGAAACTGATGTATTGAATGTGTCATTGATTTTGCCACAAGTGGATCTATTTATTTACTCCATACCTGCAGTTTGTATTTTTCATGTGATTGACATGTCATCAGTATATCGACTTCATTACCAAATGTACATGTGATTCAGGGTCAGGTTAGGTTGGATTAAGTTTGCTATTTGCATAGGCTTCAGCATTATGACTTGAGTGCTACATGTACATGTAGATATTCTTCCCTGTTTACTGACAAAAGCAATTGCTGATCATGTGTACTCTTGTGTACAGTTAGCAGAGTGGATATATCTTAACTGCCACTTTTACTTATGTCAGATCAGGAACAATTCATGTAATGCTTTTCAAGCTTTCTCTCAAGAGATGAGCTAACATAAGATCTGTCTTACCATTGGCTCACTGCCAGGTGGTAGATTTAGTTGTGATTTTCGCCATGGCAGTGCTAAGTAGTTTCACCAAGGTGGAAACAAGCGAGATCCTTCTTGAACGTTGTGAAGATATGCCCATGAAAAAAGCCCCCCCCCCACCCCACAACCATAATCAGGCCTACGCTGATACCTCTGCCTGCCAGGTCAGAATGCAAGTCCTCGATGAGCGTCCAGTTTTAATGAGTGTGTTGGTGAAAGAGCTTGTAAAGATGGCCATCTTTCTTGTGTGGGGTTTCCCTGTTTGAAACAGGGACGTCTTGACTGCAAGCCTGAAGTCTGTGCGACTAAGACAATGGTGGCTGCTACTCCTACTCTCTAATGAGATCATACTCATCCCAAGCATTCTGTGATGAAATGTGCTTACAAGCCTTACGTTCTGGTGTTAATCTTGATGGGTTTAGCGTGCGTGTGGCCACTTTGAGGCAGACTATGTCAACTGGGCTTTGTATCAGCATGTTCTTTCTGGAAACCAATTTCTCTCAATTTGGGTAATTTCCTGGTCATGTCAGTATTAGTCAAGTGGCTTCCGCAGAGTTGCAGTCATGTTGACATGCCATGGCTCTTTCAGCTGATCCGGTTCGTGAATGGGAAACTCACGATGACAAAGTGAGGAGACCTGCTGGCTCTGAAATGCATTGCATCCATTATTATCGCAGCCTGCAGCATTGCCACTGCTCTTGGTCAAGGTATCGCCCGTATAAAATCTGGCTAAACACGACCCATACCACTGCAACACTCCATCTATAAAAAACAATTGAAAACATATGTTCAAATATTCAGGAAGTCCTCATCAAATATCGTGAAGGTGGGGCGAGAATTCTGTCGCCACCCAGAGAAATTTTGAATAGACTGCTTGCTCTCACAATGGTGTAGAGTACTCGTTGACTGTATTGTTTAGGTACAAGTGTGAAATTTGAGTATTGAAATAAAATCCAACTTAATATGAGATCTGGCAACCACTGATTATCGATTGGGTTGATTATTGACAAGAAAAAGCTATTGTTGTTGCCTGTAGGTACATCTAAACTTGTCCGGAACTGGGAGCTGTACAATGATGTATAGTGGCTTTAGGTAAAATAGGTTGCACCTTACTCTTTGTATTGGAGAAACTTATTTGCAGTTTCTGGTGAAATGTGTCTGCCAGGCGTGTCTTCATCTTCGGGTCCTGATGATCTCATCGATAACCTTGTCTCCAGGTGCGCAAGTCTGTTGTAATGGCATTGTCAAGATGGGACAATATCGCCCTGCGGGGAGGAAGTGACAGTGGTGGATACTATTCCCATGCAGGGTTTCTAGACCAACACTGTAACCTCATCAGTAACTCGGTAACAGCTGGTGTCGTGTTGACCATAGGACATGTTAAACACTTTTTTTCAACATTTAATCACATTTCTATACATGTACCGGTATTCCAATTTACTTTTGGTCACAACTTCATTCATTAATGTCACTTCTCCCTGATTCAATTTGACCAAAGGTATGACTTCAAGAGCCATAAACGTTTATTTGAAATCCAAAAATTGATAGAAGTTGCTTGGTCCTGCTTGCAGAATGTATTGTATGTCATATATTTCCAACGTTCAGCAGTCACATTCTGAGCTCTCAGCTTAGGGTCATTTCCCTGATTCAAGAATGATTGTATGCTGCAGTTTGTTTTGAAGAACCGTTTCAGAAAAAAGGCTGCGCCGGCAATGTCAAACTTCTGTGGCAAAAAAACCCTCTTCAATATTTTCCGCAAATAGTATATTGACATCATGTCAGGTCAAGCATGATTCAAAACACGACTCATGTTTGTGCCAGACGGAATAATACACTGGGAGTCTCATGTGAAGCATACAAACAACTCTTCACATGTTGCACTCGGTCAAATCTCCACCGAGATGTGCATAGCTATAACGTTAGCTGTTGAGGGAGTTTTTAAAAAGTGCTGACTCAGTGCGTTGGCAGCTCTAGTCTCTTGTTGAGATGGATCACATCGGAGGAGTCTGGTTGTTATCAACTGGAATGTTGCTGGATGGTTGAAACGATACAAGTGTGTACAACCACTATATTTCAATCTTTATGTTGTGTCTTGACATACATTTATTTGCAATTGTTGTGCAGATAATGCATGAATCAGCATGCATGGTAGCAAGCTCCATGTCAAACATTGTGTTTATTTGGGTTGCTCTCGTGGAAGAACTTCTGAGCGAGTTTGATGCATTTCTTATTTGATGATTTAGAGAATGAAAAGGAATGCCAGCGAGAGTTTCATACCCAATAACCTCGTAAAAGGTTTCTTGTAGCTGTGGAGTGTTCCCTGGTATGGTGCCAAGATAAATGGTATATAGTTTGTCTAACTTCATTACAACACCATATCAGTAAAATTGCTGTCATAAAAAAACTGATTCAATGTTAATGTGTGTCATTTGATGGTGACTATAGTCACCACCAGAGTTTTATGCAGACCCTAATAGCAGAAAACTGCATTAAGTGCTGAGAGATAAAAATGACCCTTGTGGGATTTTGATAATGGTGTCGAATGGATTCGGCATGAAAAAGCTGCAAATACGACTGACTGTATTCTTACGAATCAAATGAATGAAATGGTCGTAATTGCGCACTGATTCTCTGGTACAGTCACAATAGTGATCTGTCATCATGGATGTTTATTGATCTAATGTGTGATGCAGACGTGTGTCTGCCGTTCATTAACCCTTGTTGGCCACATTACCACATCGAATGTTGCGTATTCGAATCCTCAATGCCCTACCCAAAGGAGCTGCGATTCGACTCGATTCAGATTGATCTTCCCTTTGATGACTGAATCATATCTTTAGTCATTCCTCAGTTGTCTAATTGATAATATCACATCACATCAATCTCACAATATCTGTAAACATGATTTGATGGAAGAGCTTCCTTCACACAGTAAAAGATTTCAAAATCAAATCATTTGCTGTGAATTTGTCAGAAATATTTCTGATCAGATATCAGGCTGACAGATTTATAGACTACGGACAAACATGCAATATTTGTCATGATTTTGATGGAAAAGGATGTCCGGTCTTTGTTGGATATGTCCAGGAGATGACTGTTAACTTCATGTTTTGGTAAACAAATGCCTTCTTGCATCCCAAAATATGGGTTTAATGGCTCGAGCTGATTCTTGGAGTAATTACTGGTCCAGCAGTAGGCCGGTAATTACGTGTTGGAAAGCTTGAACCAAACTATAGTGTGAGGGGGCCTCATCTGTGGGGTACTCAACTCTCTCATGAAGAAACGATTCAGAGCTTGTGTTTTCTGCTATCACTCTCAAACCTGCACAAAAACAATTTCACAACCACATTATCTGCCGCATTTTTTCCCGGTATTAAAAAGATAAATTGGGGCTTACTATTATTATTGCGCTGGAAATGGATCGTTCCCTTAGCGCTGGAATAATATGCTCTTGGGCTGTTAGCCTAATGTCCTAATGATAATGATTTCCTCTGCCACTGTCACGATTGACAGTTTACAGCTCCAAAGAGGCGGTTTATCACATTTTACTTTGAAGATCAATTACTTTACAGTGTAAAAAAGTCTGGAGTTGTTTGAAAATACATCCGAAGTGAGTTTACATGTGATGGTCTTTTTAGTGGCTTATCCATTTAAAATGATGAATTGCATGTTATTTGGGGTCTGGAAGTTTCATTTGATGGAGACGATGTTGGGAGTCACTAAAAGTGGCACTTGATTTGACTGTTACTCTTGATTATCAATCTTGTTATATAGATCGTTACTTTTGCAGCAGAAGTTCAAGAATCTCCTACCCCTCCTTCTACTTCTACCCCTACCCTCAACCCCAATTGTAGTGCTGGTCGTCAGGCCATGATTTGGCTGGGTATAGATATGATTGACATGTCTCATGTCATGCTTCATTTGTCATCGTCGCGTGTCACAAACATGTCCATTCATTGACTCATGTGACCAAAACTGATCCTCTCCATCCATTATCTTGTTACAGGTATATCAAACGATTCAAGAAAATCAATCTGAAAGTGCTAAAAAACTGGTGCCGACAAATCCTGAAGGGCCTGCACTTCCTCCACACGCGTGATCCACCAATCATCCATCGAGACTTAAAATGCGACAACATCTTCATCACCGGGCCGACGGGGTGTGTCAAGATAGGAGATCTGGGACTCGCCACGCTCAAGAACAAGTCCTTTGCAAAAAGTGTGATAGGTAGGTCAAGTTTTAAGACTGGCAATTTCAAATTTTTATGATTTTCGGGCGTGTTTGTAAACAAAACAAGAAACGAATGGCTAAAGTTCAGTCATCCGAAAACTTTCCAGTCAGAAACAGCGCTATGAACGCGAGATTCAATTTGAACTCTTGGCTATTAAGCCCTGTATGATGATTATCGCCGCTGCAATTGGAAACCGTCAACTGGAGGACATCGAATGGTGCCTGCAGATACTGGCTATTGGTGAAATACCACTTACACAGGCAGACAAATAGATTGTCATGTAGATTGCACATTGCAACACTTGATGGGAAAAACAAATTAGTGTCAGTATATTCCAAGGTTATTTAAAGGCAACAAAAACAAATTCACTTATGACCCTATTGTTGTATTTGGCCATTAGCTTGGCTATCCTTATGTCTGTAGTCTGGTTGGACAAAGTCAGGACATTCTTGTCTATTCAGGGGTAAAGCCGCCAGGGAGATAAACCTATAATGTGGTAATCAGAGAGAGTCATAATCAGTTCCTTGCTATAGGTATGTAATGTGAGGACAGTCTATGGCTAAGGCTAGCAAACAGGATATAGGCCCTAAAGCCATGAACAACTATTGTCACCAAAAACAAGCCATGACAAACTATTTATTCAAAAGGGTAAACAGCCGTAGGGCATAATAGTGGTGAAATGACTTACCAGGCCTATTGACAAGTTCACAACTTAGCATGCTGTTCTTCAGTGAACCAACCTGGGAATATCAATGACCATTGCAGTGGTGGTGTCCAAATGTTGAACAATACATGTTGTAGTAAGGACCGCAAATTATGTAACTGAAGAATCGTAATTCCGCTTATTGTCATCATAAAGATGCCTTTACAATTAGCTTCTCATCCTGTGATTTGATCCTTGATGATGGGTGTGGCCTATCATGCAGTCAACTAGTACAATCAGACTCAGATACTGTCAACCAAATTATTCTCATGATCATATTTGTTCAAGGAAATGTTCTTTGCAGATGTTGATGCCATTTGTTACTGCGAATGGATGCATTTTCCAACGATTAAAGCATAAGTTGATTGCTTCTCTAAAACTTGCGATTGTATGTTCCCCCTATCGTGAAAATATTAGGCTTGGAAACATAGAGTGACATACAGTATTTGACCTGCTCTTATAGTGCAAAGCTGATCAATTTCCTATCAGGGGTTGATTGGTACGCAGACCTGATATGAATACTGAGGTATGAGCTGTTACGATATTGACAAATATGGCTACGATGGAGGTATCAGAGGGGCATTTGCACTTCTAGTTCACATGGTGGCTCTGCTGGCAGGTCTCTATGTTGACAGGCGAATAGCCCCCAGTGAATAGGAGGGCCTATTTCTGGTGCCACCCATGCCAATGAAGGCTTTTCATATGATTCCACTCATCAGGAGCAGGATGTTGTAAGGTGAATAGCCTGTTTGTGTACATGGCTGTGTACAGTGTCTGACCTTTCACCATCCTTTCACCTCTAATTACACCAGTCCATTTCCTCCTGTTTATTAAGCGATCAGCTACAATGTGGCTTGTTTGGTATTGGTCATGGTCTAATTGGGTCATTTTGCCAATTGGGGGTGGCTATACCTTGTGTCAAGTCATCAACTCACTGTATTAATTGATTATCAGCTATAGACCGATATTGGATACAGGGCCTGTGTCCCAAATTATTGAGAATTGAAAAGTTAGATGCCAAAAATAGTAATACAGTTCTGCTGTAAAAAGGTTCATTATATAAGTACTTCCAATTCATTACACTAATTCCAGAGTGTCTTGCAGTGTAGTCATAGATCACAACAGGAAGTGTGGCGGGTGGACATGCTCATGGGACTTGCTACGAGACAGAGAGGCATTTGATGCTAGTCATTTCTATTAGGGGAAAATGCATCATCAATCCTGGTGTGGGTGAGATGGAGCAGAGAAACCACGGTGTGACAGTTGCTCTACAAGTTAGTGTAGTCGGGGTAGAGTGGCTGCCTCTGACATGCTTGTAACTCGATCACAACACTTAGCCTGTCGCTTTCCGAGGGTAAAACATGCTCATGGGACTTGCAACTAGACAGAGGCATTCGATTCTCCACTCATTCTCCCAGCCATGGGAGTTTTGGTGCCGAGAATCACAGCAGCCGATGGTACACAGTCAAAGCATGTCTTTTACTGTTTGCTCTGTCCCTGTGAGGTCTTATATCACACCAGCTGTACTTATTAGCACTTGTCATATATCTTGTAAGGAGTTATGAACAGATCTCAATCTTGTTGTTTCCCTGAGAAGGAACACTGTTTGTATCTATATGGCTTCACACTCGCTACCATATACACCGTGTGTACACCATGGAAAGTAGGAGTTGGTCTAGAGTGTTGGTAGTCAAGGCGTGGTGACCCATCTAACACCTCCAACCTGGAAGCACAGGTCAGAGGAAAACTTTGCCTTCAGTTCGGGAAAGAATGCTCGGGTAGGCGAATCAAGTAAGATAGTACATTCATAAAAGATACTTTTTGAAAAACACAGAACTACTGTACTTAACCTGGTCATTTGTTCCTCTAGGTGCCAGTCCCACATGTGTCTGTGTCCCTGGGAGGGTTCAAATTTACGAGCAAGGTCGTGTTGATTGAATGACCTCACGTTGGATATTCAGCTGTTACCAACACATTTTGCTCGACATGGCGCTGTGCCAGTGCAGCACCTGTGACAAAATCGATATAGGCCTTTGCTGGGATGAATCAATACTATGAATAGAACAATGATGTCATGTGACCTTGGCCCGAGTGTTAAAGGAGAAGTATGTACCTGTGTGACTACTTAAGACTCCGAAGTCAACCCAGGCTATGACATTTGGGGATGGCGTACGCAATTCAGCAATTCAGCATATGCTCTCGGTGATGATTTGAAGGAAGCGAAGTCAAAATTGGCCCTAACAGTTTTAATCGGCCCAAAACCGAAAAAACACTCACTTAGTCATGTTAAAGTAAACAGGGTCAATGTGACTTACCATTGACCCGGTCACTTCAAAGCGATCTACTTTTCCATCTTGACCCGATTTTCAAGCTCGAAATACAAAACTTTCTTTATCTGTTTCAAAGTTTGCTTTCAATGATATTTTTTATGTGGGGGCTTTCTTATGATGTCCCAGTTTAATGAATGCGAGTAGGGCACAAAATCAGATCAAGATTGTGGGGTTCAGGCCAACACAATATTCTGCCTGAAAAATGTTGTATCCCTGCTGGTGGAGGACTGGCTTAAGTGACCTTGTTCCATCAAGCATTGACCGGCTCATCTCCAGTGGCAATGAGCACAATAGAAAGTTGTGAATCAGAAACCGTGAAGCGTCAAGAAGACAAAAAGTTTGATTGAAAGAAACATCCTGTTAAGTTTATTTGGCCCTGAATGATTTACCCTTGACAGTGTGATATTGATCTCTTCTGTAAGTCATAAATTATCTTTCTGCACTTGTTTACCTTTACCACAGAACTTTGACCTTGTTTGGTTGTCCTTCAATATGGTCATATAATATGTCATTTTATGATGATGATCAAGATACATAGGGCTTGTATTCCATGGAGACCTGAATCAAGGCCAGTTCATGTTTGTCTACCTGATGAGAACCAATACAGTAGGATTCAAGATGCCAGTCACCTCTAAAAAGTGGCTGAATGCAGATCCCCTATCATTCCCTCCTTGAGCACCACAGTTGGAAGTTCTCATAGAGCAACAGTCAATGCATTGTGGTACTGATGCCTTGCTGAGTCATATCAGATTACAACCACTGCCGCTTTATGCTGCCCACAGGTTAATGATAATCAAGAAATATGCTGAGTCAGTAGTCTATTTACGGATGGTGACACAGTGACAATCTCGCCTCAATGAGGTCAATACATATCTACCTGTCTAGACCTGATGATCGTCACCAAAAAACCACCAGGAACACGAGCCATGTACTTGAGTAGTATTTTATGCCATGAGTCATGTCTGCAGGCGTCAGTAATGATATCAATTAGTGTGATGATTTTCTGTCTTGTTTGAAAAACAACATGGAGATAATCGGTGGTCTAATCAGGTCTATGCACTGTTTTTATCCTTGATGCAACATGATACCTAAACACAGTGAGAAAAGTCACTAAAAACGTTTGAAGACCTGTTCCTGGTCGTCATTGATTAGTATTTTCTGGGGAATCAGGATACCAACTTGTCACTAGCTCCGTATCAGACTGCTGACTCCGCTTCTGTGTGGCTAATAAATGATGTCCATATGGGAGTCTAGGAGCTGACCATCGTTATTGATGATTCACTTTATATCATTATCTGAACCTATCCATACCAGTTGGCCTGTCAAATTAAATCGGAAAGACTCGTTTTGGATCAGCATCAGTGTCGTGATTAGAGGGGGAGTCTGGCATACAGACAGATGTCAAACAGCGGAGTTTCCGCTGAATTAAGATATGAACATTCAGTAGAATTAAGAATTAATAAAGACTATTAGTCTTTATTAATTCTTGATAGAATGTGATGCTCAAAGCAACTGTTCCTGATATGGTATGCTAAAACATGCTGAGACATGGAATTAAACGGGAGTCATCACAGCACGATAGGGAGTGGACGAGACACCCACAGGAATCCATGTGATTTATAAGACCAGCGCAGAAGCTGCTTAATTGCTGATTGAGAAGGGATAACCGTAGAATAGAATGCGCTGGTGGTTGGTGTTTTATGAGACGTCTTGAGCTACCTGATATGGCCAAGACCGCAGGCAGTTTTTTGTGTGGGGTGGTTTTGGGATGGTGCAAAGTGCGTCAATGCTCTTTCAATCTCTCATCTATCTCTCATCAACCTCTGGATAAAAATAGACTGACAGTTTCATTAGCGTAGACAGGGAAGGGTTGGACTGTGTGGTAGGGTTTCTGAGTGGGAGTGTATCGTGACATCTATAAACTAGGCCAGTTTGAATTTGATAGCGGTACTTTTAACAGGCCCTTATATCTGTATCAATTGATATCTGAAGCCAGCTGTTTCCTCATCATTTACTTGCTATTCATGTCAAGTTTATCAACTCTTTGTGTACATTTCAGTGCATTGGCCTTATATAATGTAGAGTAATCCTGGTCAAGTCCACTTGAATAGAGTAGCCAATCCCATGCAGTTACCATTAAAAAACATGAACAGATTGCTTTTGACTATAATAAAATGCGCTGAAATTAATTTCAGGAGGGGAAAAAATTGGATGAATATTTGAATATTTGACCACTTTTCTCCTACTTGTCTCCTACTTCTTTTGGGTGTTCATGTTGGGAACTTGTAAACTGACTCTCCATCTCAGTATCGACAGATAAGATCTCTCTGACTGACTGAGGCATCTTTGCGTTCTATCTCTGTTGGGAACTTCCCTGACCACCCGCACTGAGGCAAGACTAACATCTCCTCCTTGCCTCCTATCTTTGCAGGAACGCCAGAGTTCATGGCACCCGAGATGTATGAGGAGCACTATGATGAAGCCGTTGATGTCTATGCCTTTGGGATGTGTATGTTGGAGATGGCCACCTCGGAGTATCCCTATAAAGAATGTACAAACGCTGCACAGATCTATCGCAAAGTTACAAGTGTAAGTATGTGTGAGGGAACTGATGGTCAGGAGTCAATGGAGAGCTGGAGGAACCTGGCAACCTCTTTGCTCCCTGGAGGATGCACTGTTCTTGATAAAGGGGTTGAAGCAGGTTGGGAGAAAGTGTCAATAGAATGAACTGCTGGCCTGGATGGTCATTGTGACAGTGACTGATGGGAAGTATCAGCTGTTCCGGGTGTAATTATGGACATAATGAAGAATCCTGCTTCCAGAGTTGAAATTAGAGCAACTTGTCTGAAAACCAATTAATTTCCAATTGAGTAGTATTAAAACTGATAATGTCAAATAATCTGTAGCATTTGAAGAATATTGGAAGAATTTGATTGCAATGACAGATCAGGCAGTCTCTGTACTAGAGTCATTCACATGCTCCTGTCTGTCGCAGTGTGGATGGGTATCCAGTCTATAGCTGTCCTCAAGAGAGGAATCCATTCTGTCGAGTGTATGGCTGGTCTCCGCAGTGGAGAGGATCCACCTTGATCTACTCATAGAGGGCTGTCCTCAATAGAAGGATCCATTCTATGGCTGTCCTGAGTGAGAGGGCCTATCTTCATGCACACTGTCTAAAACACTGACCAGCAAAGAATGCGACCTCATCCTAAAGCGATAATGTTGGTATGTTAGGTCAAGTAGCTGTGAAGAACTCTTTGATATTTGATGTAAGGACCACCAATGTCACACTGTAAACATTAAATCTGATTTAAAAGGAGTGTTCTGGCTATCGATAAGTGGGTCATTTCCCATGAATGCGTCTGGTGTCCTTGTCGGGTGAAATTGTTTCCTGTTGGTGACCAGAGATCTTTCAACTGGTCACACCAAACACAAATCAAGTATCCCAAACTATTTGCCAGTGGGGTAGGTGGGCTGGGTTTAAGGAATTGAACCCGAGGCGGAGGACCTTGGTTGAGTTACCAAGACACTCGAGGGTGGAGCTAAAATACAGTCCAAACCCGAGCCGACAGGCGAGGGTTTGGACGAAATTTTAGCTCCACCCGAGAGTGTCTTGGTAACTCAACCAAGGTCCTCCGCCTCGGGTTCAATTTCTATTCTAAAATACCTCAAACTTAAAAAGATAGGCCAAGAAATAACTTGAATATGTGCGAATTTGGCAAATTCCATCCATCGCCTGCCCGGAGCGCCGGTAGCGCCATTGTTTACATTATGTTACGGCAGCCCGTATAGGAAGTCCGGATCGGCTCGCTCAAGTGACGCTAAAATCCGCGCAAATGGGCTATTTGGAGCGTTTTTCTCAGCAAATATGTGTAGTGCTCATTAAAAAACTTAGGGTGGTTGATGCTTCCTTGGCTGATTTGTGTTTGAAGCAGTGTTTTGAGAGCCTCAAACTTCTGAAGTGAGCTGTGTGCATGGTTCCACATTTTAGTGCAACCCGAGGGAACTTTGGTAGAGCATCTTGGTTGCGTGTCCAAAACACTCCACTCTCAGAACGAGGCTTATGCATTTTCCATTTAAAAGTTGACTTTACGGTACCAAGGTATTTTAGAATACATTGTCAACATTGACACTGTACAAGCTGAACATTGGGGTGGGAATACTTACGTCACCATTAACACAGATGTTAACATCAGAAAATGTTAATCAAGAGCTTTCCAATGAATGGTCATGTCAATAGGTTTTGAATACTTAAGCTTATTGGCCAATTCTGTGTCAATAATTCAACAGGAGCTGTGCCATAATCAGGTGTGAAAGTGTTAATGTAGTCATGATGGTCTCTAGTCCTTTGCATGTACACCATGCATGTCCTAGTTCCAGGTCCCATAGATCAGATGTTTAATAATAATAATGGCATATTAATTGGTGATAAATAATCGGATATCCTGTTGATCACGAGTTCTATTAAACTTTTCATAAAAAAATATTGGAATCAGGTTGGCTTGAAGTGCAGACTAGTAATTCAAAAAGCTAATTTTCAATATTTCAAAGTTCACTTCCATGGGAGTACAATATAACCTCTATAAAGAACACCCTTCATACCAACTAATGCTGTCCGCAGTAGGGAGGTGTCCTGATTGTTGAGGTCAAGTTAAATGGAAAGGTCAACTTTGGGACAATAATGGGGGTCCGCATTAGATAGGAGTCCTGTTAAGAGAGGTGTCTACTGAGAGAGTTTCTACTGTACTGCTGTGCGATGTGACAGGCATCTGTGTTCCCAGTCTACTGAGAGAGTTTCTACTGTGCTGCTGTGCGATGTGACAGGCATCTGTGATCCCAGTCTACTGAGAGAGTTTCTACTGTACTGCTGTGCGATGTGACAGGCATCTGTGATCCCAGTCTACTGAGAGAGTTTCTACTGTGCTGCTGTGCGATGTGACAGGCATCTGTGATCCCAGTCTACTGAGAGAGTTTCTACTGTGCTGCTGTGCGATGTGACAGGCATCTGTGATCCCAGTCTACTGAGAGAGTTTCTACTGTACTGCTGTGCGATGTGACAGGCATCTGTGATCCCAGTCTACTGAGAGAGTTTCTACTGTGCTGCTGTGCGATGTGACAGGCATCTGTGATCCCAGTCTACTGAGAGAGTTTCTACTGTGCTGCTGTGCGATGTGACAGGCATCTGTGATCCCAGTCTACTGAGAGAGTTTCTACTGTGCTGCTGTGCGATGTGACAGGCATCTGTGATCCCAGTCTACTGAGAGAGTTTCTACTGTACTGCTGTGCGATGTGACAGGCATCTGTGATCCCAGTCTACTGAGAGAGTTTCTACTGTGCTGCTGTGCGATGTGACAGGCATCTGTGATCCCAGTCTACTGAGAGAGTTTCTACTGTGCTGCTGTGCGATGTGACAGGCATCTGTGATCCCAGTCTACTGAGAGAGTTTCTACTGTGCTGCTGTGCGATGTGACAGGCATCTGTGATCCCAGTCTACTGAGAGAGTTTCTACTGTACTGCTGTGCGATGTGACAGGCATCTGTGATCCCAGTGGTGATAGTCCAGTTACAAAACGTAAACAATCATACAAGCGTAATCTAAGGCCATGGTCTCTCTTACCATAAATCTCTGAGCGATTGTTGTGGATGAGGTATAATACTGTAAAGCCACTCATCCTTCTATTCACATGTAGTTTATTGCCTGGGCTAAACATTTCGGCTGTGAGTTAATAGGTGACTTAATCTCTTTTGTCATTTACATATTATATGCCTGTAAACATATAACATGGTCTTACATGTAGTTTTATTGACTCATTGTCATCTGAAAACACTTTGGTCACTCAGGCCCCTATCTTGAGGCCAAGTTAGGCCAGCAGTGCCAACAGTTTATTAAACATAAGTGTGTAATACATAATTGGGGTGTGCTTATCAGGTAACATGTATGATGTGGGATGTTCTGAATGTAATTTAATTATTTGGTATGTCAATAATGGGAAGTGTTGGAAAGTTTGTCACTTTGAAGGTCAAGTTCATTTGTGTAATTGGTGAATGGCCAGCAAGAAATGTATAATCCTCTCCTTTGGGGGCGCTAGTTGTAAAATACATACAGAAAAGCACCATTGACCTCACCTAATGAGTTTTGGGATCGTCTAAAAGTACTTCTCAAACGGCCTTTAACATGGTCACGACAACATGACCATTTATTACGATTTCACCAATATGTCACCACTTTCTTGTCACAGTCGCTGTGTTGTCATGGCTACGTCGCCAGTCGCAGTGACAACAATTGATATATCAGTGTTTTAAGTGAGTGACGACAGGTATACAAACATATTCATGGAAAAACCATTTAATTTGATGAAGATGACAAAAACTGCTTTGCTCATTGTTTGTAAAGCACCAGAGAAAACCTGTGACTTGATGTCTTGCTGTGTATTTTCAGGGTATCGCCCCCGAGGCTTTTGAGAAGGTGGTCAACCAAGACATCAAGCAGATCATTGAAGGGTGTACCAGGACCAAGAGAGAGACAAGGTGAGTGTGTCATCATGGCCACAGCTGCCTTGACAGATGGACGATGCTGGTTTGTTTCCGCAGAGGAAAGCTAGAAGTTGAAGCCACAGAGGAATGGAAATTTCTGGATGATGGAAAAGAGCCATGAAAATGCTTGCACACAGCGCGTCTGCCTAGCAATCAGCGAGTCCACAGTTCAAGTCCTGGGTCATTTTGGCCAAAAACACCCTGGCTTATTTAATCGTCAATTGGATGTATCTGGTGTCTTTTCCAGGGAAACTGAAAGACCCTGCAAAGGTAGACAGTAGTCTACTAGAAACATACTTTTGCTATAAAAACATGGCTGGCCGTTCCCACACCTCACCTCAGGGACCTAATCTGATCAGCGCTGGTCACTAACAACATTGTGGTGTCCAGAGATTGCAATATTTGATCATTCAGAGCATCCGTAATGAATTGGTGGCGGTTATTGTCAATTCTCCATTGGCCAATGGATTGACACAAACCAGCCATGATGGATAGACCGTCTGCTGTGAGGTCAGGGTCACATGTATGTCTGGCTGTATCATTGTTTTCATTTCTGAATCAAGCAGAAAAGCTAGTTTGGTTTGTGTCGTTCTGATATATCAATATTGGCTCAATAAGTGACCAATGAGGTTGATGGAGACGACTGGTCACCACCTTGGCCTTGTTTCTCTCCTGTAACCAACGTCCCATTCATCCCAATACGCCTGACACGGACACTGAATGAAAAGGTGCCCAGGTACAAATCAAATGATCACCACTGTAGCCATGGCAACTCAATAAGGCTCGGGCGGAAGATTGAGTTGGAGGAATTAAATGGCTGCTTCATCAACGAACAAGACGATTAACTATTGACCTTATGTAAACATCATCTGAGCTATTGGCCTCATCCGTGTTGCAGTGGGAAAGAAATCACACAAAGAGACCACTTTAAACAGAATTTCCTGAAAATTCGAAAAAATATCACTTCTTAAATAACGCGGCACCAAAGATTAATGTGCTGCATATTGTAAACAACATCATAATTGTCTCATTAGAAGCAGACCATGCAATCATGTCTGTTTCCACGGCAACTGAACTCCTGTGTTTGAATTCGGATAGATTGTTTGATCAACTACCTCGGCTGTTGATCATTTCGCTGTCTGGGCTCAGCATCAAAGATTACCAAGATTGAGACGAGATCGATTGATAAATTGGATGCATTGGGCATTTCGTTTGATCAATTTAGATCCAGGGGTCAAGGTCAAAGCATTATGTCAACATTGTCTCGATGGTCAACTTTGTTAGACATTTGCTCAAACTTTGGTCCTAATATTGAAATTGATCAAGTGAGACAAGAGGGAATTCACAAATTGCTAGGAACCTCAGTTTAGGGCAGATGAATAGTCTGAGAGCAGATGCAAGATGAAGAAGATGAATAAAAAAGGAAACATATTTTGATCCCTTGACTCTACACCTCAACTACTTTCCCCTCTCTTCAGGTACAATGTAAAAGAACTTCTACAACACGACTTCTTCTTGGAGGACTCTGGTGTGAAGGTTGAGGTGGTGAAGCCAGAGGAGGGTGAGGTTGAGGGCAGTATCGTACAGCTGAGGGTGAGGGTGGTCGATCCCAAGAAGCGCAAAGACAAACACAAAGAGAATGAGGCAATCCAGTTCGATTTTGATATTTCTAAAGACATTCCTGAGGAGGTTGCGCAAGAAATGGTAAGTGGTTGATATCCCTCCCATCAAATTGTCCCATAGGAATACATATAGTTTTCATAGCATTGTTGTTGGAATCGTACTGTTAGCGACAAGAATGTTACAATCAATACAAGATGGATGTAAGTGTGCATCGTATTCTTGTGTGTCTGATGCAGTCATGCAATGAAGTCATTTGCTGCGATAAACTACATTATTTATTCATATGATTGGCACAGTTCTGAAGAATGGTTTATTAGCACCAACCAGAATAGAATGGTTGTGACTTATCTCAGTTGTGAAATCTGTAGTTTTTCATTACAATCAGTGCCACAGATGGAAATAGAGGGCGTAAGCTCCATCCCCTAACTATCCCAATAAGTAATTCTGTTCTCCATCAGGTCAAGTCCTCCCTCCTACCCGAGGAGGACATGCGTGTCGTCGGCAAACAAATCAACAACTGCGTCACCCAATTGGTCCGAGAACGCGACCGCAAGAAGGAAGAGAAGGAACAAGCGAATCAACAACAGCAACAACAACAGCAGGCACAGCAACAACAGAATGACGGAATGCCCCCTGTCACGTTACAGCAACAGTCGTCATCGATGTATCCTGCGAAGACGACCGAAACTTCGAGTGAGTTTGGGCAGATTGAGACTGATTTTTGCGGGTCAAATTATGACATGTGGACATGGTCAGTAAAAAATGGGGAAAATATCAAAGTCTTCTGACATAACCATTGATTGGAGAGCTCTGCATCAGCACGTCCTGGTAGAATAATGGTATTGCTGCTTGTATTTCTGTCGAGAGATTTTGTGATATTTATGAAATGATTTTGATGTTTCAGATGTGAGCGATAGCGGTGTGAGCAACCTGTCATCTGAGTCGAGTCATCCAAGCAGTCAGATCTTCTATTCATATCAGCAGGTAAAGTATGATAGACCTTTGCAGACGGAAAGAATAAATTGGCACCATATGACATAGTTGATGGCTGTGTGAAATGATTTGAAACAGTTTCACTTGTGAGAACTCTTGTTGCAGTTCATCAGATCATACCATCTATCATGCGTCGATCATCTGAGGCGTTCTCTGCCTGTCAGTGTGTTAGTCAGCGCCCCCTATGACCAGTTCTGTGTTAACTCTTTCTGCGCCTACCTTTGAAGTTAAATATGTAAAAAACTTGTTCAAGTTTCCAACTTGTCTTAGGTCTGCTTGTGGGGAGGCAACATTTGATTCTGTTGAATCCGTTCTAAGTGGTCAATGATCAGACCTATGACTTGGATTCATATCATAGGCCAATTTACTGACAGCTCAGATAGGAAATTGAAGTATTTCACTTATACCTCTTGTGGAAATGAAAATGGGTTTTTTGGCCTGTCTGAGGCCAATCACAGATTTGTTGTTGAGACTGACAAGGGTAGGCCAGGGAAGGTTACGTTTGATCACTAGAATGAGTTCAATGATTAATCCGCATGGAGTTGATGAATTTGTTCACTGAGCATTCCCCATTTGATTTAATTGCATGACATTTGATTGGCCCTTTAGTTTGAGATGTGTTCATCCAGATCCTGTCGGCTTGAATGATTAATTAGTATTTGATAGACCCTCTTTGATTGTTGAATAGCCTAGAATTGACGACACTGGAGGTGTAAAAACTTGAATCTGAATTCGAGGGAATTGAAAAACAAGTGGTATGAAAATAATTGATAAAAAAGTGGGGAAAATACGACACAAAATCTGCCATATTTTTATTTCGGCGCGTTTATTTGGACGTCCATTTTCCTCCACACAGATCCCACCCCAACCGTACTCCCAAGCGTTTTCTACCGGGGGTCAGTACCCTGGCTACCAGCAGATCCAAGGCCAACAGTTCGGCCAAATGCAGAGCACTAACATTCCTCCGGCGACCACCGGTCAGATGTATCAACAGTATATGGCATTCCCGCAAGGATTTCAATCACAGGTAAACACGCACATAGCATTTCAGACTTATTTTGTAGGAATGATTTTGGGAGATGCGAAGTCGTTTGATTGAAGTGGATATATCAGGGTGTTTGATAGTAGACAGAGGTCAAACTTGAACTCTGGGATGATAAGCTGTGGCTTTCTTCTCATTTTGATGCTTGCTCGACTTTTGTTTGATGTTTGTGGATCATGTACATTGTCCCAAAGACTAATGACTTGTCAGAACTGATTGGCCATTCATTGTAAAGGTCTAGATGCAAACCGTCTGATCAGGTTGAGTCATGGTTGATTGTTTATACTTCATCATTTATCTATCGTATGATGTAGTAGTGAGTGTGTTAGTTGACACCGTTCGTCAGGATGAAACTCGAGCATCGATCGAAACTTTTAGATTAGTAAGCCACTACATCACCCAGAGTGTCAGTTTAACCTCATGTACTCAATATTTCATAAGAGCTTTTTTGTGCCGTCGCTGCGAGCATTATTGTGGATGAAGTGTCGTTTTTGGTTGTGCATTTTTTCTTCCAAATCCATCGTCACTTCTTCCTGTTTCTGTCCACCTCTACTTGACTGATCACTTCCATGCTTATTGTGTGTGTAAATACAGAGTTGTCACCCAAACCGCAAACAGAGACGCCATAACAAACAGCTTTGCTTCAACTTCAATAAAAAGGTACCGATGAAATACAAAAGAATTTACTTGTACAGGTTTCAGAGAGGCATGTAGATTGATGTAAATTGTTTTGCACGAGTAAGGCTGAAAATATGTTTTCTGATTTCTAAAAATGTAGCTGGAATCTCCACCGTTTGTGAACAGTTCTGATAATCCCTTTGTCAACTGGTTGATTTTGAACGCGAATCAAGTGAGTTCAAATTACAAATTACGAATATGACCTCTCCGTTGATACCTTGACACTGGCAGTAGGGAACTTGACTATCTTTCACCCGTCTTATTAAACTCACAGTGACGTGTTTGCCCTGAGAGTAAAATCATTGGTGGTAGGAGAACTTATTTTACTAATTCTGTCGAAATCATATGCTCTCCAGTGTGTGAACTTGGTGGAAGATTTCTGATTAAAGTGGGAAATAACAAGTTAACCTTGTCAACATTTACCTGAATTATACTAGAATTAACCTTGGAACTAACTGAAGATGATGAAGAGATTTTGATTATTGGAAGCTCTAGAGCTCTGAGATCGACTACTTCAGTCAGTACATTATGGTTATTGCTGTATTAGTGACTTAAGGGCTGCTGTTGGTCACTTGAGTAGATGGGGGGTAGTCTGATGACAGAGCTTTGTAATGGTGATGGTGTAGATGATTCAGACATCTCAATCAATCTTAAGTTTCTCGATGTTAGATTTCATTGAATAACCCTCAACTTCCTTAGCCTTAGCCGTGACCCCTAATTACCCTAAACTCAGCTGACAATATCATCGAGACATTATTACATGCTGCCTGTGTATAATACGTAAGAGATGGTGTCATTCTTGCGCTGGAATCGACTTCTAATTGCCTCATATCATCATCATCATAAGAATAAAGGTCATTACCATTTCCTCGATTCCCCACTGTCAATAATTAACCAGAGTATTCCACAGCATGACATAACAAATCATCACTGACTTGACGCAGTTCTCATTCAAATAACATCTATCATCAAATACATGATGAATACATTATCATCAAAATTGGTTCATTTATTACATAAAACATCTGGTACATTTAGTCTTGCCAGAAGATGAATCGTTGTAAACATTATATTACATTCAGTGGTCTAGTTAAACCTCCTGTTTATCTGTCCTGTTTATAGTTGTAATGTTGTTATTTGAGGGTTTTCCACTCCATGTCTTCATATGCTGTGTCGACATGTTTGAGCCAGTTGATGGTGCCTCTACGAAAGGCTTAGTTTACCTGTAGTACGCCTGTTTGTAACAATCTCACTTCAGCTGGCTTAAGCTCATCGACACAGTATGTCTTCAAAGTTATGTTCTCATAACTTCGGTGTCATGAAAATGTAGGCAATTTATGTCCGTTTTTATTTGGGGAGTGAATTTTTATGACTGCTGTATTATTACTACAGAAATTTTAGTGCAAACTTTGGAATTCTACTCGGTGGTTAAATATTTGGAAATGATCTGTTTGAAATATCAAGATCTGTTCTGACATGTTGGATATCGTAAACTTGCCAATGGTCCCTTTCGGTGTTTGCTGTCACCCAGTCTGTGAAATTTGGCCAATTTTGACCATTCCATAGCATAGCACAGCCTCACATAGTATCAAACTAACAAATCATAGGTGCTGCTACTGTCAGTTAGAAATTATTTTAGCATGTCAAAAATTGCGCGAATTATATTCTGTCATTGCTAATGAACTTGGTGGAGGGTGTCAATGTTCAGTGTTGCAAACCATGTGGGAAAGAACTGTCTTTTACCGACTTTGGCCCAATTAAAGTTCGGGGTAAAAGGGGAAAGAAAAAGTGTTAATTTCTTACTTGTTAGATGTGATATCCCAAGTATGGTGTGGAGCCGTATTGTTTCTTGGTTGGGTCCTTGTGTTGTGTACCTGAGTATTTAAAAATGTTCAAGCTTACCTGTTGAAAATACTTGGTAATTGATGCATGTCCACCAGAATCCAGGGCTAGATGAGTTCACATTAGTTTCTAGGCTAAGCTGTGACTATTTACTAACCCCCAGGTTGGAGGACCCATGCAGGCACTGTACAATCAATCAGCAGTCCCGTTCCATGCGGGCATGAGTAGTGATCTGAGAAGTACCCCGCAGATGCCGAGCCAGCCCATGTCACCACCAGTCTTTGTGCCAGGATCGCAGAGTACATTCTCACCGGTCGTGCAAGCTGCTCCGGTCGCCAGTCAACCGCAGGTACCTATAGCCACGCAGACCGTCCTACCATTGGTCAGCTCACGGCCTCAGACACCTAACGCGGGGACGAGCCATCCAGCAACTGTCTTATACAAACCAGTGCCTGTCTATGGAATCCACTTGTCTGACATGGTCATGGGGCAGATGTCACCGTCACAGTCTTTCTCTACTCTTCAACCTGTCGACCCCACTACTGGCCACGCATCCACGGTCTGCATGTCGCCGATCCCAACGAGTATAAACCAGGCACCGACGGGCCAGATCCACGCGGTCGGCACCTTCCACCCTGCTGTGTCTCAACCACTTCCGGGGACGGCCACGCCACCTATACTTGCTCCTCAGGTCCGTTGTAATGCATGGTTTGCTCTATCCTGTTTCCCACACTTTGCCTTGCTTGTCTCTAATGCTATGTTTGCATGACTTGTTTCTTACACTCGACAATGTCTGTACAATATCCTCTCACCACGTGAATGTTCTTTTGGGAGGGTCCGTCCAGGTCCCACCAGCCTGGAACACTTTCAGAAGGGGCATAGGGGTATTCAAGTAAAAAAGTTCTTTGGACCTTTTGGGGGGAGATTTGAAATTGGAAGAAACAGTCAAAATAATGACTCCACGAAGTCAGGCATTTTGATGTGTTCATTGCCTTGAATGGTCTGACCAGTATTTGAGGTACCGTGGCCTAACCAAATGATCTGGCTTTGGAACGGTAACTTTCTGAGTTGAAATAAGTTTTGCAATTGTGATGTCTGCGCCAGCCTGTGGCATGCTTAAGTTCGTCCTGGAGACATTCTGTGAAATGGAATGAAAAACTTTACACGGTGGGAACTTGGCATGTTAAGACTGCTTGCATGATAAATAGGGATTGTCGACCTCCCACTTGAGTGTTCTTGGTGGATATGACAATGGATTAGAGTTTGGCTGATTTCTGTGTAGTCTAATGTTTTTGCGTTTCGTGATAACTTTGTTGTGGTTTGACTAATTATACTGCATTGTGTCCTGTTTGTTGAGTTCTTTATAACTGAGATTTGTGTTATGATGAAGGAAATATTAAGTCTGCAATGACTCAGGGCCTAATTCTTTTGTGGAATACAATTGGTCCCAGTTGGTCCTTTAACTTTCTGTTGTCCATTTAAGACTTCTGATGTAATGACCCTTGCAGTGGTTAGAACTGTTTCTGCTCTGTCAGCTCCAAAATACTTTCTTGATTCACCTTGGAACCGTAATTGTCCTACCGATGTCACAAATCAGTGGCATTGAGGAATTTTAAGTGAATCTTGGAATGAACATTTTGGCTATGTTTTCCCTGTTTATGTTGCTTGTCAAATTGTCCGTTAGCGATATTATCTTATCTGGACATTTGTGTCAATCGTTTTCTAAGACAGGTAGATTTTGCTGTTAGTTTCACATTATGTAAAATGTACATGAAGTTTTCAAACTATTGTAAGCGATTCATGTTCACCATAACATGAGAGGACACAGTTATGTGTTGATGTGAAGGAAATGAAGCCAACTTGAAGAGAATCTGACTTGAACCGTGGACAAAGCAGTTCCTCCTTTAGATTGCTTTTGTCGTCTGCTTGGCTAACTGTGCGTGAAAACCTTAAATCTACACTTCACAGCTTAAGTTGTCAACAGTGACACTTGGTGTAAATATTTGAGTCGGGCCTTCCTGTAGTTTTGTGAGATAAGCTGTTTGCACCATTTTTTCTCCAATAAAGTTTTGCGTTTTTTCCGAACCTTTCTTAAAAAAGACTGATAAAATTTATAATTTTTTTTCTCAATTTTTATAAAATGTTCACTATTTTATATTTTGGACTATGAAATTTCTTGATTTTTTTCATGAAATTTTTTTCGATTCACGTTTTCACAGTTTCACAAATCAATATGGTATTATTCACAAAATGCAAAAACTCAATGTCTATGGGCTGTTTGGAGTGAGTCATTTCTTCTGTGGTTTGAAAAAATTGTAAAAAAGAAGTTTTTTGGTGGAATTCTCTCTTGGCAATGGGTGGCCTCTGGTGGGTGCTGGTGGTGCTAATTTCCAGACAAGTTCTCCAGCATTGGGCATGCTCAGATGGCAACGGAAGTGACATTGGGCACGCTCAGATGGCAACGGATGTGACATTGAGCACGCTCAGATGGCAACGGAAGTGACATTGAGCACGCTCAATTGGCAACGGAAGTGACATTGGGCACGCTCAATTGGCAACGGAAGTGACATTGGGCACGCTCAATTGGCAACGGAAGTGACATTGGGCATGCTCAATTGGCAACGGATGTGACATTGAGCACGCTCAATTGGCAACGGAAGTGACATTGGGCACGCTCAATTGGCAACGGAAGTGACATTGGGCATGCTCAATTGGCAACGGAAGTGACATTGGGCATGCAGCATTGTCTTAATTATATTCTTCAGTGGTTTACTTGAGTTGAGTTATTTCTGAGGGTCTCCTCTGGCAGAAATAACTCTTCCTGGACTTCATAGCTGAAAATATGTGCGGTCTAAATCGCGACTTTTATAGACAGGGAATCGCTGCCAGGTGGCAACATGACTCATCCAGGTAGCCTACTAATGCATGGTACCAGAATGTATAAGGCTAATGCACTATGAGAACCTCTACCTGAGGCAATGAAGGAGTGAATCGTGTCAGATACACTTAAGCCTCATTTTATTGCTGACTGGAGTCTGAAAATAAGGCTACAAGTGTATTTTTGTTAAAAATTTCTCTGAAATCTGACAAAAATTTGATTCACTTCTCTTGTTTGGAGATGCATGGTTTCCTAATGAAAGCTCAGTTGAATGCTTTCCTTACGAAGGCCGAACTGAATGTTCACCTAGGGGAGGACAAACAGGCTGCCCTCCTTGAAAGACCAACTGGATGTTTCCCAAGAAATGGCCCACTGAATACCACGTTTATTCCCAATATTTTCTCCGTTTCCAAATTGATCAGTAGGTTCCAACGTCCAGCCTAACTTTGATTTTGTCTCAAAAGAGTCGAATTGTTCTAATTTTTTCCTAGTTTTTGCATGAGTTTCATATTGAAAGATTCCCCTTGTGAAGTTTTGGCTTAGATTATTAACGTTTCCTCTTTCTAACTGTTTTCTTCTTGGTCCCAGATAATTTTGAAATAAAGTTTTGAAATCTTGTATATAATGATTGTCTAAAATCTTCTCAAAAATAATTCTTTGTTTATTGGTGTGTTAGGTATAATCCACTGAGCGTCTGCTTTCAAAACATTTTATACCAACCAAGAGGTTCTGGTTGTCTCACCAAAACCTCTGTGGTCAAAAAGAGGCTGATACATATCATTTCTAAAAATGAAACATTGCAACGAAGGTGTTTTAGAATAAGCAATGACACTGTATAACCAGTCACGATCTGTACATATAGTTTAACCCGTGCAAGCAGAAAACCTTTCTCTTCAGGACACCAAATTTCATTCAAGGTTTTTCAATGTCTTATGTTGACCACAGTGGGGAGGGGACAGTTTCTTTGACAATTTTCTCTGTGCCTGTTCCTGAATAGATGGGTTTCAGTAGTGTGTTACGAAGAGTACAGTTACTAGGCAGCTTGTGGCGATGTTTGGTGGAGAAATGACAAACTGCTTCTCAATTGTATGCTTTCTTGTTTTCATAGACAATCAGCTGACAGAGAGGAATTCAATCAAATTGGTTGGTTCTGCAGTATTGTGAAAGAATAAGGAGTGGGTTGAGGTTTTTTGCCAAGTTCTTATTTGAAATGGCAAAGCTTTCATGATATAGTTAGTGTTTCATTTCTCGCCAGATTGTTTATGAATCATCTTTTTGTGCTTTCTAGCATGGCCAAGTCGACAACCAACAGCAGTATGGTCAGCAACCGGTGCCATATCAAATTCAACAGATGATGCCGCAGACATCCTCTCAACAACAGCCTCAGCAGCCACAACCACAGATGTCCCAGCAAATGCAACAGCAAGCCCAGCAACAGGTTCAACAGCAGATGCAACAGCAGATGCAGCAACAGGCACAACAGCAAATGCAACCGCAGACCCAACAACAGTTGCAACAGCAGGCCCAACAACAAATGCACCTGCAGCAGCAGATGCAAGCCCATGCCCAACAGCAGTTGCAGCAACAGGCCCAACAACTGCATCAGCAGGTCCAAGCTCAGCACATGCAACAGCAGGCCCAGGCTCAGCAGCAGATCCAGATCCAACAGTCTCAGCTGCAATCTGGGCAGGTTCAGCAGCCTCAGCAGACACAGCAGCAGGCACCAGCCCAACCACAGGGGCATCAGTCTTCAACAGGGCTTGCAGGACAGACGACGACTGCTGATGGTGAAACACAGATTACGCGTGACAGGTAAATGATGGTCCTCTAGCTGCTTCTGTTGAATGAAAAAGGTCATGGAAGAAGGATAGTCAGTGTTGCATAGGGCCTTTCTTGGTTGCTGCAGATAAAGTGCTGAGTGAGTGTGCCTTGGTGTCTACTTCTGGCTGGATTCAGGTGGATGAACATCTGTCTGTCCGTGAACTTAAGGCCATCCTGCATAGACTTGAAAGGCACACAACCTACAATATACAATTTACAGTGTATTCAGTGTTAAACACTTTGATTAAATGGAAATTTTCTTTTTCTCTGTTCAATGTTGAGAAAGTTTTGAATGTCTCTCTTCAGTGATGAAGGAACTACGGTGGAGAAAGTGAAGAAGAAGAAGGTGAAGAGGAAGAAGCATCACAAGTCTGACCTGCCACATCTTACGGTGCTAAGTGTCCAAACTGACGAAGGGGAACAAATGGTTGAGTGTCGGATGGAGACGGACAAGACCGTCACGTTCCAGTTCAATCTTGAAGATGATCAGCCGCAGGATATTGCAGATAATCTGGTGAGTGGAATTCAGAGTTGCCCTCAAGTTGTAGCTTGTCCCTGGCCTCATATTAGTGTGAAGTCTTGAGTAAGAGTTAGAATCACGGTTTGATTAAGGAATCTTGGCTAATGATCGCTCAATGGCAGAATGAGCATTGAGGACACGTTTGAAACTGCTTTCTAATACTAATGTATGTCCTCCCACCTAGGTGAATGAGGATTTGCTGCGACTTCAACACGTTGACATGTTTCTTGGTCAAGTGAAGAATATGATTGGCCTGGTGAAAGAGAATCCCGAGGCGTCCATCGGCACGGAGCTCAAGGCTGCAGAGTCACCACAGAGTAGTCCAACGACGCGTCGCAAGACCGAGGGGGACATCAATATCAAAGGAGAACAACAGGAGTACGAGAGCAAGAAGGTACAGTGTAGTCTTCTCATTCTTGATGTTGTCCGTTTCGGGGCTGCTCCACCTTGGAGCTGAGCTGTTATATCTGAGGTGAAATATGACAACTGACTATTGGGGCTGGATACAGGAGCCTATAAGATTGCGGGGCAGCTCTTAGGGTCGGCCCTCAAGTGCTCAATTCGATTGACCCAATGCAACAGTTTACCCGCTCCTTCCAATTAATCCTGTCTGACAGGTTACATATTGAAAATGCTGGTCTCAAAATCCTTTTGTTCATCAGAACATCTTCTTGAAAACTGTTTCTTCCTTCTGTTAAGTTCTACTTGACCACATTTTAAGTCTTATATTTGTCATCATCATACTTCCACCAGGCATCATTGATTCTTTGGCCCTGATACTTATAATTTATTGCTTTTGCTTGTTTTCTGTTGAGTATCATAATCACTCATCAATTTGCACTCTTATGATTCTGCATGGAAAATCTGTGGTTTATTTTGCGTCTTTGCTTTGACTTGATGACCCTCTCTTTTCAGAAACTGAGCTTCGATGGTCAGTTAGACTCGGCACCTGTGGAGAAGGATGAGAGCATGCCACCATCACCTGTCCAGCCGTCAGAATCGACCGTTGTTAAAGCTGAGGGCAGACATAAGAAATTCATTGTCACCCCCGTCACAGAGTCGTCTGCTCCGCAACCTGATCCAGGATCGCCGTCCATTCAACATGCAGAAACTGTGGTATCATCAACTCACTCACTCCCGTATCCTGATGGTAGTGCCAAGCAGATGACCAAAGCACAGAATATCGGGTATCATCGGTCGACGTCGAGTCCTAATATGACATTCGAGGATCCTGTGACAAGTGTACAAATGGAGAGTGTGAGACAGAAACTGAGCCAGCTCGAATCACAGCGGAAGACTGTACCGGCGGTTGTGGAATTGCGGGGCGAATCTTATTCTCAGAATGTCAGCGGGACGCAGACGCCTGCTTCAGATGTTGTTAAGGTTTCCACCCCAACTTTGAGTGTTGCTGATGGGATGGCGATGCATCAATCAACAGCACCAGGCGGAACTGTGGCACAGCCGAGTCAGCAGAATCTCATGCAGAATCAAATGCAAGGCTTCCCGGTGATATTCCAGAATCAGTATGGACAGTATGTCCAGGCGTGGTATCCGTCAGGAATTCCGCTCATCTCACCGGGTCAGTTCATGCCGTCGATGCCTGGTCAGGGTGCTGGAATGCCTGGGCCGCCATCATCCCAGCCAACGTCACTCACTTCGGCACAGATTCAAGCCCAGATGATGAATGCACAGATGCCAAATACAAACCAAGTCCAGCCTCCAAGCCAACAGCCAGTGCAACAGTCGGGGATACCAGCTGGTTCACAAGTCCCGGCCCAGGCCACTACGACGATCAGTGCAAGTTCTGTGCCGAGTACTCAGACAACCATTGCCACAGCTGTGCCGGGATCAACGTTGAATCAGCTTGAGGGCTCTACACAACCGCCTGCTTCTTCTTCCATCACTCCAAGCCAATCCCAGCAACAGCTTCCACTGCCAAGCCAACCACCGAGTCAAGGAGTGCCCCTTTCACCAAGCTCCCAGAGGAAATTCGAAGCCACCACATCAGAGGCTGGGCCGCCTGTTAACACACCGAGCATTCACGGTCAACAGTCACCTCAACACATTCCAGCTCAACAGACAGTTGCAACCACTGGGACCAAACCCCAGACAACCAACACACAATCTGATAACTCGTCTGTCACAGCACCTACACCTTTGAAACCCAAGGAGATCAAGCGTCCACCTGATTTGGCTAACCTCGAACAGGCGCTTATAGAGAAGCTGCACACTAACAGAAAGCAACCTGGCTCCATGCCTACATCTTCCAGCGGACACAGCGGGCATGAGCTTCAGACACCACATCCACCGCTTCTGACGCCCACACCTAACCAGCCTCAGCAGTTCTTAGTACAGTCAGTGGCTGGTGGGCCATTACAAGTCGTCACATCGAGCGCTCTGCCAGCTGGTTTCAAGCCTGTACCCTTGCCCACGTCTACCAGTTCGAATCAGCTCCTAACTGATGTAAGTGCCATGAGTAATATTGTCCTGTGTGAATATGATTCAACTGTAGCAGGAGAACTTCATCTCAGTGAGGTCCAAAGAGTCGAAGAGGGTAGATTCCTGATTACACCGATCATCGATGAAATTTCACAGGGTGTAAGATATACTGACCAGGACATAAATGAGGGCTCACCAACATCATACTTGAATGAAAGGGGTGGATTCACCATCGCTCTCAATGCTTCAGGGGTTGCGAGTGGCCAAAATGAACCAAGCATGACCAGTGCATCGACTGAGGGTTCCTCCCCAGTCCCTGCTGCGCCATCTTCTCCACCTCTGTCCTCTGGTGCACCTGGCTCTATCCCTCCTCCCACAACGTCCGGTCTCCCTTCCACTTCCTCCCTGCACGATACCCCCACCCCCCCTGTCATTGTCCCTCCACACCTCCAGCATCTCCTCCCAACCTCTATGACTGGCAAACTTCGGCGCGGGTCTGTACCTGCCATCAATCTTCATGCACAGCTTGCCAAGGTGTTACAAACACCACACGAGCATGTTTTGGCTAATGTACCACATCTATCTGAAGCGATCGGTCTAACATATGAGACGAAAACCGTTGGTGCAACCGATGCTCCCAAAATGACCTCTCATCCTGATCTCTCCCACCCTAACCGACAGCACATGCACAGGCACTCTGTAGCAGTTGGTCCTGGACTCAGCCAAGTAGGTCTGTCCTGCATGCAAAGTGGTCAAGTGGAGTCGTTCGAGGCTGTCGGTGTACCCTCACCGTTATCATCATCCGTACCAATGACAACATCTCTCTTGGCGATATCATCTCCCTCTGCTGCCACAGCTCTGTCTACTCTACCTGAATCCGTGTGCTTGGATGCAACCACGGTACCAGACAATCTGGGGCCGCCCGGATGTGAACCGTCGACTGATACCTCTAGTGGGACAAACCAGGTACAGACCTTTGTCCACTCTAACGCTACTCTAGACTCTATACACTTCACAAAGTTCATCCCCGCTGACATAGCTTCTAAACAACGCTTTGTAAATCGCCGTAGGACAGAACCTGTCATGTTAGAAGTGGCTCTCAAAGCTCTCTTAGGCGGCAAAAGCACTAAAGGTAACCCCGAAACCCAGCCACCCCCTGGCAGTCCTTTGAGAGATACTGCCATGCATCCGACTAACTCTAATTTCGTGTATGATGAATCCAATCCATGTGTCTGTCAAACTGTGTGTGAACCATGTGACACTGTCTTAGCACCTCATAAACATGACTCGTGTGTAACTGATATTCACCTGGACACTCAACTCAAACTGAAACCTTCCCATGAGAGTGAAGCGCCGAACTATCGAGGATTTATTCAGAACCCTTCTCCACTGGTCCACGCCCAGGACATGTCAATCCGACGACCCTCTGATCCACTTCCACGCAGCACGATTCACGAGAGTAGTGTGAGTCCGATTTCTGAACTAATGCATGCTGCAATTGAGAGTTCCCCATCCTGCGATGACTCAGTGCATGCGACATTGGTAAGAGGTCTTTCACTCCCTAGATTACTGCAGTATGCATGCAGCAATCATTACGCAAGCAAAGTACCTAGCTTTCTCATCATCAATCCATCTCATTTAGGTGTTCAGTAAACTTCCATGCGTAGCATTCATACTAAGTCCATACACCATCAGTGCTCCTAGTCAGTTCACCAGCATGGCCCGACTTTGCAAGGCCATAGGTAAAACAGGGCCAAGCTTTTAGACATAGGCTTTCACATAGTAAGAGTCTTAAACCAATTAGACCTATAAGGAATTAACTAATGTCACGTGAGAGCAATTGACTTAAGCTGCTGTATAAAGGCTTACCTAGTACTGTAGAAACTAAATTGCCGAGTCTTGGGCAAGTAGAGCTCAGTACAGTTTATTATTTTAGTCATTCCCAGATGTGCTTTCCTGAAATATTTCAACAATGCTTCTCGTTGAAATATCCAGCGAATGTGTGCAGAGATTCGGTATAAATTTGATTTATTTCTGCTGCCTAAATTGCGCTCTTTTAAAATTCACCCAAATTAATTGGTTTCGTTGTTTTCGATTAGAAATCATCGAGCATTATCAGTATTTCATTCGAGTGCATTTTATTCCAAAATTTGTTTTGAGTGCAAATAATGAAACTTTGTTGAACACATCGAATGCTTTTCTCCATCCAACCAACTAGGATTTTATCAAATTTTAGAAGTCTGTTAATTTCAATTTATGATACCATCCTATGTGATCTTAATGGGAATAATAATGACGGTCACCAAGGTTTAGGTTGCGCATGGATGATTTCGCTACCTATTATGATTTGGACATATTTTGCATCGGAGTTTTTCGTGGATGTGAATAGCCTCTGAAACGCCTTGTTTTCACTGCACCTGGCCTTGTTTTGACACCAACTGTTGCCGCACTATGGTTATGAACCACTTTATTTAAAACAACAGCATGTGAATGAACCTATTAAGAGTCGGAGGAGAGTTATTACTTGGGCGAGGGCAGCGTCTACCAACTGAGAACACTATTGTTGTTTTTAGATGTATAATGAAGCCACGTATGTAGACAAAACTGTTTACTTGGGTTGTCTTAGACATGGGCCAAGGATCTTGCAATCATTCAGCTTCAAGTTTTACTGCAGAATGAATCTTTAGATGCTGGTCAGCTTTAATGCAATTTGGAAATCCGGGGGAGGTTCTGTTAATACTGGTGAGCAAAATCTTTTGTGGGCTGCGAGAATAATTAAGTTGTCGAAGTATTTCATGCTGAAAAGATATTGTTGACTTAGTTGGGAAAGAGAAGATTAAGAGTGTATGTTTTATACTTGTGTTTAAAACCATTGAAGCTCTTCTCCTAAGCTCTTGATAGGTCATTCTCTAATGAAAGTGTTCATTCATTCTACTAATCCTTGTTTGCCAGCTCATTTTGAGTTCCATCGTTTCATAGGATTCATTTTCTGTTGATCTTTTTGCGGCTTTCCTTTGTTATATTTGCTCGGGTTTATTTGGTCTTGTGTTTCTTCACTTTTATGGAAATTCTCAATTGCTTGGTCTGCTGGCTGTTTCTCCTTAGGTCCGCTGGTGGGGCTATGCCACATTCCAAACCGTCCTATCGGGTGGACACTTAGGCTTGGCCTATATTCTGCTAGATTTGGACTGGGCTCTGTCCGTTCTAGAACTTGAACTGGACCTTTCCTGCAGAGGACTTGGACCTAGGCTGAGCCTATATTTTGTAAGAACAGGGCCGCAGAAGTAGAGGGCTCAACATTCAACTTCATGCAGATCTACTTCATCACCATGGTTAACTTGGGTCATTGCCTATGACCTTTTGTTGGTGTTCAGGATTTGTAACACTTGTGTTGGACACTGGTCATACAAGCGCGGTGTTGTTTGACACTGTGGACACCTGAGATTTTTGGGGTCAGCAGATATGTAGCGTTTCACTGATTCTGGAAACGAACAACAAAAGTTATTCAAGGGGATTTTTCTTCAAAAGTTCATGAGCAAGTGGGATGGGATGAGGGTTCAAATTCACTTTTGTCTTATTTTTTTAACGCATTTTAGACATTTTTATGGATGTTTCCCTGCATGTTGTGATGAGATGTACGTCGACTGAAGACATCTTTGAATGCTTCCTGCCCTCAACGAGGCACATTTTACCCCAGAGTAGTTTGCCGTTTGACTGGGAAAAGAGGCGTACAAATAATTCTTTCCACAGTACCAGTTAGATTTCTGCTTCATGTGAATTCTTGACGATTCAATGCATCAGTTGTCAAAGATGGAACTGGCTCATGTTTTGCAGGCGTCAAACTTTTTTCCGCGAAATATGCTATATTTGAAATTGACATGTCCGGATGGAAAATTGACATGTCAGGATGGAACTAAACTATGCTGTACGAGACATATTTTTGGCCAGATTTTGAGCTTTTCCTTTTCTGGGGCTGCCCCGATACTAATGCTGCTTGTGTTCTGAATACAGAATGTTTGAAACCCTGGACTTGTGTTACTTTTATCAAAATCAAATGCATCCCTTTCGTATTGCGGTTAGGAATGCCCTTAACAACTGCTTCAAAATATTATCACATGCTATCTTTATGGTCCTCTGCGCATCAAGAGTTCCATATTTTGTCTCTTAGGTAACGGTTTCTATGGTCAAGATGTCTTCAGGCCTCTATGTTGTCTGTACGTCTTTGAGAAATGCTCAGTTCTTTAGCCTAAAGCCGAGGTTTCCTTTGGTGATCCATGAGGCTAGTGCTAAAGAACTGAGCAGATATGGCTAGGATGCGTTTCGTTAGGTCACATGGTTTAAATTAGTGGGATGAAATTTTGAAACTCGTATAATTCAAGGAAACACATCTTTCCAAAACTCCAAATTGTCAGCGACATGATACATCCATTTGTTGGTATCTAAACTGGCCCTGTGACCTTAGGAAACCATACTTGGAGGTTAGAAATGGAATAGCTCAACTCCATGTATTTGTCAGTCTTGTTTTTTTTCGACGTTTTCCCTATTTTTTCACTCTGGGCTTTGATTTGAGCAGTGCTGGACAGCATTCCAACAAATCACGCTTCAGCTTTTAGCAGCGGATCATTTTTGAACGGCCATTGACTGACATGCCTAAGTGATAGGGTGATGAGAGTAAAGTCTGATTGTTGAACAGAGAAACAAAACATCATTGAACTAGAGGGTTGGATCAAACCCAGACAGCATTGTCCATTTCAGTGCAATCTCCCTTTGTTATCATGAAAACCAAGGCATTGATTAATGGGTGGTTCAGATGGCTTTCCCCCTTACAAGCAGCACAGAATGTTAGAGTGTTGAAACAGTTGATGATATGAACCTGTGGTATCTGATGAGTTTCACATGACATGAAGAAGTGGTACAACTGGGAATTGAACCCATGATCTTGAGGTGACAATGCTGGTACGAATTAAAACCGCTATTGAGCCCCTGGTAATTTTTCGTGGAGCACAGCTGTGGTCGTACTATAACCAAGGTGGTGTTGTGGTAATAGTTTGAGATGTGCATGTTAGGTGATGTTGTGATGGTCCATTCCTTACCCACCGATGGTCCATTTCCCACCTCTCTACGCTATCGCCTTCCAAAACATTCAGAGAAAGCAGAGCCACACAGAAAACCTTTCATAAAGTGCTTCTAAAAGGAACAGGCCTGACTACTTGGTGATATTTTGGAAGAAATTTCTATGATCCACTATATGTGTAACTATTGGAAGAGCTGTGGAAAGCTACTGACTTCAAATCACAAGTTCATGGCAATTGACGTATCATGCCACGCAACTGTGGAACTAGAACAATGATTTATGTGTTCTTTGTGAAGCACGAGATGTAAACAAAGTACTAAAGCAGATGTAAACAAAGTGCTAAAGCAGATGTAAACAAAGTGCTAAAGCAGACGTAAACAAAGTACTGAAGCAGACGTAAACAAAGTACTGAAGCAGACGTAAACAAAGTACTAAAGCAGACGTAAACAAAGTACTAAAGCAGATGTAAACAAAGTACTAAAGCAGATGTAAACAAAGTGCTAAAGCAGACTTAAACAAAGTGCTGACTATAAACAAGGTTCACCCACTGTCACCCGCTCTTCAACCTTCTGCACCAAACTTCTCTCAAACTCTCAATAATCTGCAGCAGACGACAATCTCAATGGAGCTTTTCGATGGTACGGAAAACGATGCTGTTGTTCCATCGACAGGCAATGGCGGGGGACGTCTTGTTGCTTGAGCTGTCATGTGACACATCAACGCTCTGATTGGACATAGGCGTTATATGCCAGGACGGACATTCTGTACGGAGATTGACAAGACGAATATATCTCTGATGCTGTTAGTTATGATTCGGCCCTCTCACGAAGGACGTTGTCAGTCAGATTGTGCCATGAAGTTCTGTTTCAGTGTGTGGACATGCCGCAGGGTATAGAGGTCGGTTGTGGTTGAGGCAAATTGTTGATTCTCAAAAAAACTAGATATTGAGCTGTGATACATCGCAGAAATGAAGTCTGCATATTTAGCCGTGTTTTATCGTGGACGTGATGTGGTATTTTTTGCTGTCACTGCTGAAATTAGAAATGAATAAAACAGTTGCCTAACCACTCCTGACACATGACATTTTGGTGATTTTCGAATTGCTGAGATTTCATAACAAAAGGGTTATTTCGTGTAGATCAGAAAGTGTGATTGATTAACAAGCACATCAAACTTCTAATAGATTTGGTAGATTTTTGTCTCATATCTATCACAATTTCAAATATGTGGTAATTTCATATAGTCAATGAAATTCAGTGCTGAAATTGTAATAAATTTGAGACAAAAATCTCCCCCAAACTTTATCATTTTGTTTATTCAGTGAAATTCATCTAAGTTGAAACTGATTTGGAGACAAAAAATCTTCCCTAATTTAATGAAATTCTGATGAAAAGATGTTGACACTTTTCAGTAAATATTCAATTCGGAAAAACTTGCATGAAAACGTGTGTGACACATGCTCAAGCTTGAGACTGACAACAGCATGTTTGGTAGTCTAGCCACACATGAGAATCCTCTTTTCATTTCCCGATCGTGATCCCTGTCTTGTCGGTCATTTCAGGTTGGTGTGTATGATCGGCCTGGCTCCGCTCCCATATCTGATGGTGCTCCAAACCTTAGTGATGATGAACTAAGTGATCCTGATTTGCTCAAGCTCAAGCTCAGGTTTGTTATTTGCAGTTTTCTCTGCCTCCCGGTGTTACATGATTCAGTTGCTTTTTGCCGAGATTACTATGCCAATGACGGACTTTATTACCAAAAGGTATATGTATCAGTAATATAGTCACCAATGCAATACAGAATCTTACTTGGATGACTTCCTGTCCGCAAGCCTAAGACTGACATTTCCCTAAACCTGGAAATGCTGGATGAACTTTTTCCAGTCCCTTCCAAATGATGATTATTTTTCACGTTGCGATCTATAATATGAAACTGCTCTCAATTCCAGACATAAACAAGAGGAAGAATCGTTAAAAGGTCGCCAAGCCCAAGAGATTGCAGACTACAAAGCCAAGAAACGGCAACTAGTCAATGATAAGCCGCTACAGTCTTGCCAGCCTGACGCTACGTTGTCTACACAAACAACGACAACAACGGCAGTGGCCTCGTCGTCGATGTCAACCGTAACCGCAGAGGAACATCATCGCACAGTGATGAATCTCAGCCGCCGGAATTCTGATAAGGATGCTGGGTCAGGCGCATCTACTCCTTCTCCTCAAGATAGTCCAGCTCACCTTCCCCTGCCGAATCCATTGGTGCACGCCTCAACATCACAACTGCACCTTGAGCCCGCTTTAAACTCGGCCGCAGTCCTCCCTAGTCACTATCCTCATGCTCAGCAAATGAAACCGGTTATGGACGGCATTCCTAAGACAAAGACAATTACGGAAGACATGTTGAAGTACGTTGATTTAGGCAAGGAGCGGAGTAAGTCCGTGTCAGAGCGGAATGAAGCCAAGCCGAATTTAAACCAGTTGAAACAGATGCAGTTACAACATGATTTGAAGAATAGTTTAAAGCAACAACAGATGCAACAGCAACAAATCACCCGGCCGCCTGCTCCTTCACAACAACAACAACAACAACAGCAAAATGTGCGACGGACTCAAAGTTTGAAAGCTGAAAGTCGGACTGTGTATCAACATAATTGTGAATCGGGCACGAATTCGCCGACTCCACAGTCAACGCCGAAAGGACATCGAAAAAATGCTACGCAAACGCAGTCGCCCCAGCTTCAGGCATCTGAAACGGTGGTGACGCCACCAGCGATGGCTCAGCCTGCTTTCGTGAATTTTCCACAAAATTTCGGTAGTCCTACTCATTCTGTGAATCAGCAAGGCCAGTTCAGTGGTCAGGTGATACCGTATGGACCTTATCCTGCGTCATTCCCCCAGCAACTGGGACCTGGCCAACAGCCCCAGATGCAAGGCCCGTACTTCCTACCCGGAGGTCAGGGCGGGGGGTTTTGGGTTCCGCAGTTTGTGCAACCTAACCAAGCACAGATTCCAGGAACACAGCCTCACAGTGACAATCCATCGAATAAGTAGCAGAGACTCGGACAGTAGCTTGTGCAACTCTTTACGGCCTATGCCTTTCTCTACAACCAAGTGCTTTCAGGTGTATCATTATATCTCACTGTGTCTCTGTATCTTGTCAGCAACGCACGCTGTTAGTAAGTCTCAGTCATGAGGGAGGTATGCTGCTCTTGTAAAAGGTGGCTTTGATGCTGAGAGGAACTGATTGCTCCTGTGAGGGATCAGTGATCGCATGAGAAACAGCAAGGTTGATAAAAACAGGTGCTGTTTGTCACAGTCAGCTAAGACTCTGGCAGAACGTCACAACTTATGCCAGTGGCCAAGTTGGGGTTCAGTTTCCCAATCGTGATAAATGAGCAAGTGATTCTAAGTTGTATGTGTGTGCCTCTTAGGGGTAGACTGGGGAAAGTGAAAGGCTCATTTCATCATAGTTATGTTGAGCAGTGACAGACTGTGTTACTACTGGTGTTGGTGGCATTTGGTGAACATATCAAGTTCGTGTCGTTTGAGAAGTGATGGAGAGCAGTGGTCTCTATATAACGAGAAAACTTCCTCTGGACCAGCTGTCAAAGTGACCAGCTGTCGATGAGACTTACTAAAAGTGGCTATTGTAACCATATTGCTGATATAGAAGCTTGAGCTGCACACAAGAGGTTGTGGGGGAGTGGTATTAGTGGGACTTTTGCTGAAGTTCAAGATCATTCCATGTATTGTATAGTGGATGGCATTCAGTGACTATTAAGCAGATTTGTAACAGATGTTTTGCCGAGAATTCTAGAAGTGTGTAATCTTTGATTCTTCAAGCTTGACTGTTCGGATGCTTCTAGAATTCTCGCTTGGTGATACGGCCCGATTGTAAAGTTACCAATTCGGCTGTAAATAATCATACACGTAAATATGCACATATTAAATTATTGATACTCTGATTATATTCTACGTAACCGAGGATATATGTCGAATCTTGGCACAGATTTAGGGATTTGAATCGTTCCTGCTTATTGTGCTGCTGACTTGTGCATATCGCCCTACGCCGCATATTTGACCTCCTATTGGCAGATCTCGGTATCATAAATACGAATCGCATTATTCAGATATCAAGCAAGTATTACCTTCATATGTGTACATTTGGCAAAAATAAAATGTTCGAGTGGAGCATTTTGCAGTCTGATCGAGAGGAACAAACTCTCTTCTCTGTGAGAATTGGAAAGTGCATATTTCAAATTGAAATATTTGGTGCTCATTATCCTCTTTGATTTGGAACGCTCATCTTTTATCAGAAGACAACGAAGTGTTATTTGGGGGGGGGGAGAAGGATGGAGTTTTGTGTTGATATTTGGCGGCGTGGGTTTGGAAATGAAATGATTTTATAAAACTAGATAGTCTGTAAGGAGTCTAACCAAAGAGGTGACTGCCAATAAGTACTCTTTTTGACAACAAAAATGATATTCCTTGATGGATTTTGCAAAGTGCGTCAGGAGCACATTCGATGTTGGTAAAAATCACCAGCAGACTCCAAAATTGGAGAAAAATATTTACCAAAAAAAAAAGGGACTTTTTTGAGGTTGGCAAGCCATATTCCTTACTGCATATCAAGTAATTTCGTATGGTTTGTCTGATCTACTTCAGTATTTCTTTGCCTTTGCATGACGTGTATTTCGAGAAGTAGACCTACAATGCCAGTAAAATCATTTTGTTTCCATAGACCTGTCGTTGAATGTCTCGGGATGGATGGAGATTTTTGTACTTTCTCTGGCGATGAGGGCAAAAATGAACATAAACACTACATCTTTCATTGACAGTTTGGTGTGAGTTCAGAATTGTAAAAATCTTGATGATCTTACACACTTTGATGTGTTGCTTCCTTTGTGCTTGCTGGTTCTGTTTACGTGTGAACGTTTGTTTCTCATCGGTACCAATGTTATTCGAGGTCTGCTATTTAGATATTACATCCAGTTTGGTGTGTAGGGACACCACATCAGTCGGCAGTGTTGCACCCGATATATGACTGAATGCGGCATACTGATACTCCACACATTGCCTCCGTGTAACTCGTATGTAGAATTTGCCGAATGTCTTTCATACGGAACTTTATGCACTCGTGTGGTTTCCTTTTGTGGCGTGCTGACGTAGGGGATACCACCCACAATAGTCAACATCTGAGTCGACTTGTGTTTGTCAGCTCTGTTCCGCTAGCTTTCTTATGATACTTTTGAGCCACAAACTTATCAATAGGTTAATACCAGATCACAAGCGCAATCATCAACCTCTATGTGTTGAACTTGGGGCTTACGATATCGAAAAATGACCTGACCAGAACAACATAGTTGAAATGACTTGATGTTCTGGCCCTTGTTCAAGGGCAGAATATCTTGAAGCCCATCAAGGTCGAGCTGTATTCAGGTTTGTGTTCACTGAGGACAACTCTGATATTGGTGAATATGTAATGAGGGAGCCACCAGTAAACCAAGATGGTCAAGGCGCTTGAGTGTTCACTTGTAAGATCGGTTGATCAACATTACCACTGTGGCCATGTTTTGTGGCTCAGAAATATTCAACAAAACAATCTTGACGATAGAATGGTCAGCACGTTTTCTCCTTTGTAAATAAACATTTGATTAAAGAGAAGTCGGCCTGTATTTTTTTATGGACTTTGGTTGAGCGACGAACTGCACTGTGACTTTTGTTGTAAATTTCATGTCAGACTGGTGCTTGTAGCAATTTCGTAGCCATTTTTTTGTTTCGTAGAGGATATTAGCCGTGCGGCTGGACCTTATTTATGGAGCTTTATGATGCCACAATAGCGTATTAATTTCATTTAATCAATTTTCTACCTCCTAATTTAAGTTGTAGTCTTGAGACTTGAAATTTAATCAAAAGTTACTCTTGATTGCATCCCTAAGGACAAGGCTGCTTGGCCTTAGGTCAAGGTTACTTGGTCTAAGGTCAAGGTTACTGGCTGCAAGAGGGTGCACAGTAGACAGGGCCCAATTGATGCCGTTGGTGGGATGTGAAGCTTCCCAGTTGAGATTTTTGGCCGAGTTAACTTTATTGAGCTGAAGATGAAGTCAGGCTAGCAGAATATGAGCCATCTATCGAATTTGTAACTGATCTGAACGTTGTTTTTGAGGAAATGGCCATCCTCAGTTCAGGAAGTTATAACTGGTGGGCAATATTTATGTGAAACATATCAAGCAAAGAATGCCGGGCTGTTTCTGGTTTATATCGATATCTGTCGTTATTTGCTAAGTGCTGGTGTGTGTTACCTTCAGCTTGAAATGCTTTGTTTCACGAGTGTCCGAGCGTGTTCTTGTCGGAAATGAACTAAGGTGTGCCGGCCTGCGACGGAACAGCCGTACCTCTCAAACTTGTAAGCTGTAAATAGAATTTTTAGTCCCAGGTAATTTTGAAGCATATGAAATGTTTGTGAACGATTCTTCATGCAGACTGCATTTACTTAATCACTCAGAATGCTCAATTTTTGAATAAAACTCTGCTTTGAAACTTAATATCTGAAAACGTCAGACGTGACAAAAATCAATTTTTCGTTGTGTTAATTTCACGTGACTTCTGTAAGTATTGATGTTGTAAATTTCACAGAAATGTCCGAAAACTCGGTAAAAAATTCGCCATTTTAAAGATTGGTAACAAATCATACTTTCGTCAGTTTCGATTTTCAAGTGCAGTATGGCTTCAGGTGAATCTTTCAAGAAGGATCAATTTGTGTTGATTTTACAAAATAATACATGGTGTCCCAAAAAAGGTAATCCATATTTCTTTAGTTTGTTGTACCAAGTATTACATTATAGGCTTGATGACCTTTATCATGAGGTTGGAATGAAGATTTATTAGCTTGCCATGGCATTAACTTAATGAGGATACCTTTGGAAAGTTGATAGTCCTGTTGCATAGTTACAGACACAGACGCTATGAGGTGCCACAGTAGCTGGCGGATGAGCTCCCCGAAGGGAGGGATGATATATCGAATCATCTTACTAACCTAGGATATATGGAAAACCTGTTTTTGGGTCACCCTGTACTGTGTCCCATCGAATGAGTAATTAAAGGATTAAGTGGTTAATTGGTTTTGATTGAGGTTCATATTTCGAATGTTATCATCATCATTATGTGTGTTTAGTTTGCACGAGGGGCATTTCACAGTAGTGGTATAAACTGGTCATAAAACTCAAGAATCTGATGTAGATTCCCCGAGAAGTTGAATACTCTTCATTCTACCAACAAGATTATTTGGCAAAAATTCACCAGAGCTTTCGAGAAACATCCATTCCTCGGTGTCATTGATCTTAGGCTGTAGAACGCCGGTGTACACCGATTCACAGAGCATTGTGATGGGGTGATATCATGAACATTCTGATCGAGTTCACTTGCAGATGTCTTGAAGATATGTTCCAACTGCTGTGAAATGGTCGCGTCTCTTGATGTACTGATTGCCATGTAGACGCATAATTCATATAGATCATCTTGTATAGAACTGCTGATATTACCCTTGCCAGTATAATGGAATCACTTGATTGACACATTACGCCACTTGGTGATTTCTTTCAAGACCCAAGAACAGCACTTGTAGTGCAAATCATATTTTCAGGTGCAATAAACTCCTGTCTTCTAAATTTTGCCTATTTCCTGTAATAAGAAATTAATCAAGATGAGCCGTTTTCAATTTCCGAATCATTCCAGAGGTTCTCATAACAGTATTACACCAATTTTCATGATATTTCAGCCAAGCATAACAGCCTTATTTCAAATTAAGAAGGATACAGTTCATAATCACTCAATGAATATCGTTGTAATTAGTCATTGTAATTAGGTTTGATAATATCTGCTTTTGAGTTATAATGTTCAGCACTCAATATTTCCAATTATTCATGTTGTTGGTGTGGTGTTCTGGTGTTCACCTTATCAAAGGGATGGATAACCTCAAAGCTCTTACAGGACAAACGTTGTCAGAAAAATATTTCAATCCCAAGTGGGAAGTTAACGTAAAATCGATCCTCGGACTCGAAAAGAAAAGTTGTCATAATGAAAAAAGGCATGTTCAATTGAGACAAATTTTTGGTGTGGTTATGACTGTCTGGAGGAATGTTTGTGCTGATAATCAGCAATGTTAAGCTGATATGGTTTGAAAGCTAGTAAGCAATGTATAACATTTCCATTCAGGTATTTACTCCAATAAATGAATCATTTGGAGAAATATCCGTGTGTTCTTTAAGAGTTGAGAGGGTGATTCCACCTGTTGGCAGATGTGATTCCTCCCTGTGTTTCGTATCAAGTTGTATGGGAGTGGCTATTATATAATCTGTATCAGATCAGGATGGCTAATGCCCAGAGCTTACTGAAATTATTTTTCTACAGCTTAGCCTAGAAACAGCAGTCCATTTCATTTCTTGGCAAACTTTGACTGTTAAATGGAGTTTTGTTTCGACAGCTGTTTTAAAACTAGTGTATAATCACTTAAGTTCACATCAGTTTCAGTTTTGATAGTGAGTGTATTATGGTTGTGAAGATCAAACTGGCATAGGTACATAATGTCTGTGGGGTGGTCTGTAAAAACCCTTCAAATCAAAGAAGGCCAATAAAGGCTAGAGTCGCGGCCACACTCGGTGAGACAAAATGACTTTAGATACTGAAATAAGTGACTTTACAGATGCGTATATTGAGACGTATGTCGTGTTTTCTGGGCTATGCTGTATGGTGCTTGTGTACATACTACCTGTATGGCTTGCCTGAAGTCGGTGTCACCATAAGTTGGTCTGTTTCAGTTGGTCTGATATGAATTTGTGTATGTTGAGGTCCCGTTGGCATCGTCAAGCTTGAGGTGGTCTCTGTTGGCATTAAGGTATAGTTTGACTTAGTTCCCGTTCATTCATGCTACCAGGAAGAGTTCGTGATTGGGTAATCTTAATGATATTGTTGTGTGGCTTTAAGAGTTGCTTCATTTTAGAAATATGCTAAGACCACCTGGGGCCTAAGTTGTCTGATGGGTGCATTCATATCATAAGCTTGGAACTTTTCGCTCATTGCATATTTTTGCTCATGCACTTCAACTTATAAAGTAGAACGGAACAGAATAAAAGAACAATTCATTCATTTGATTGAAACAACTTCAGACGATGTTGTGTCTCAGCGAAGTGTGCTTGAAGATTCCTTAAAGAAAACAGCATTTGAGGAGTTGAAAGGTGTGTGTTGTTTGGCGATTTAATACTATTGTGTCATTCAGGATGAAAAAAAACCATGGTTTGTGGTATAACTAATAGTCAGGAAGCAGAAATAACAACAATAATATGCCAGAATGTTAAGATCAATATTTAATTCATTGAATGCTAATATGTCCAGTTATCACAATATGTATGAATGTAAAAAAGTGTACAGATTTGGGACTCGGTTCTTGTAAATATTGAGCACCGAACGAAGCTTTGAAATACATGGGGCATTTTCAGCAGTTTCTTGGTGCTCGCATATTCACACACAGAAACTTAGCAGCATGAGTTGTTTGTTGTGTAGAGAACTTGGGGGATTTCAGGTGAATAAACATATTATACTAACAACTGCAGACGTGGTTTGTTGATTTTGGTACAAATGTATCAAGTCACTGATGGTAAACGAGTTTATATGTTGATCGAAAAAGATGAAACCAAAAAAAATTTGCCATGAATGTGTGTGCACCAAGACTGCAGCAAATGCATCGAAGTCTGTGATTTTAAGTTGAAATAAGATCCATTGCCTTTCTTTCTTCACTTTTGTATTTCTTGGCAGTTACTGTGATGTTGATATGTTGATATGTTCATGACTTTCCACAAGGAGGCTTCAAGACAGATTCCTCACAAACTATCAATTTGAACGGGAGGTTTTCCGTCAGACACTTCATAAAATACAACAGGAAAATTGAATTTCTAAAAGTGTTTTTATGTTGTGCTGTCAAATCACTCAAATGTCGTAATTTACCATTCGCTATCTTCGCCTTCGAGGGTTAACATTCATGAATTGATCTGCTCAATCACAATGAGCTCATCAGAACTGTGATTATGTCAACCTGGATGGCCATTCAGTCACGTTCCCGTTGAGTATAGACTTGAAATATCAAATAGTTGGACTGAGGTGATGTTGGTAAAGCTTTCACTTTTTTTGGAACTGCGGAGTCTTGAAGGTTTCATGTTGGGCTCATTCGGTTTTGGGATCACACGTTCGTTCTATGATTCAGTTTCAATTCAACGCTTGTCGAAACTGTGTATCATTTTTGTACACAATCCAAACGTTGCATTTCCTAAATAAGTAAACTTGTAAAATATGCACATAAGAAAACTGGAACCATCCAATTAAACTGTTTTAAAGCAACGAATGACTCGGAGTTATCTTCTGATGGTCAAGGGGCATCTGTCCTTTGACCAGGAAATTAAAGGTATGAGATGAGACAGTCACAACCAGACTGAATAAGACCTGGCAGCTCCACCATGTCGCCAACATGGTGAGATAGATGAAGCAGTCACAACCACCATGCATCGGGCCTCTCAGCTCCACTGTCTTGCTAACACAGTGAAAGAGATGAGACAGTCACAACGAGACTGAATAAGACCTGGCAGCTCCACCATGTCCGTCGCCAACATGGTGTGATAGATGAGGCATTCACACCACCTTGCATCGGGCCTCTCAGCTCCACTGTCTTGCTAACACAGTGAAAGAGATGAGACAGTCACAACCAGACTGAATAAGACCTGGCAGCTCCACCATGTCGCCAACATTGTGATATAGATGACCATCATAGCACAAGGTGTAGCAACAAGGTGTTGGTAAGACTGTGGACTGCCAGGGAAGATTCAGCCTGGTTGTTGATGTCTCAACTGCCCCTCATCGCAGGGATGAGTAGCATCTCTGCCTCATCTATCTGACGGGACGGCGATGGGGCATACGAGGCAACCACAACCATACTGAATTCCACCTGAAGAAGTTGACGTGGTCTAATCCGATCTTGTTGTGACTGTCTCAACTCTCCGACTGCGTGGGGGAAAGACAGATGAGCAGCCAGGTCTAATTTGGTATCGTTGCGACTCGTCCCACCATGTCGGCAACACTGCGTTGATACCAGGTCCATTCAGTCTGTGATCACGATTGTTTGGACAAGACGGTTCACCAGCATAGAGTACATCCCTACCCAAAGAAGGGCATGTATGAGGTACTGCCCTGCCCTTCAGTTTTGGCTGAGGTATCATAGATGATCAGTGGAGTAGAGCCGGAGAAGCCAGGTCCAATTCGGTTTGCTTCTGTCGACTGTCTCAACTCTCTTACCATGAAAGCAACAAGGTGGAGCTGCTGGATCCGATCGGTTCGGTTCTGATTGTCTCAACTCCCTCACCGTGTTGCCAGGCTCCTTTCAGTATGTGGTCATGACTGCCTGAACGTTCTCGACATGTTGTCAAGACGGTGGCGCTGCAAGGCCTTATTCGGACTGGTTGTGACTGTCTCCACTTTCTTACAATGTTGACACCGGGATTACAGTGGCACCACAGGTCCGATTATGTGTGGTTTTGACTGTCTCAATTGCCCTAGCGCGTGGACAAGACGGCGGGGATGTCAGGTCCAGTCCAATATGGTTGTGACTGTCTCAACAACGATAGCAGTAAGGTGGAGTTGCTAGATCGTATTTGATCTGGTTGTAACGTTCGCATCTCCAACCGCAACAAGGGGAAAGCCAGTCTAGATATGGCCGGGTTCTGACTGTCTGATCCCTCTCACGGCTATGGGGGCACAAGAGGCAGCCACAACCAGACTGCTTCTGACCTGGAAGCTCCATCCTCTTGCTGACATGGTGAGGGAGTTAACCCAAACCCGATTGGTTTGGTTGTAGATGTCTCAACTCTCTCACCCGACGGGGTAGGCGTTGGAGCTACGAGGTCCGATTGTGACTGTCTCTCTCAGTGTTAACAACACGAGAGCTGCTCATAAGACGTTACCTTAAATTACAGCGCGTTTCATGGACATTACTGTACTGAAACTGCTTTTAGCTCATCTGTCAATACAGGAACCGGGTTTAAAAGTAGACAGGGTTGTTTCATCTAGACTGTAAGTGCAGCATGATGAACACAAAGGGATCGTGTGTGGAGAAGGAGGCCGTTTTCGACTCCTGAATGTACCTTGTACCGACTCTGATATCATTGCAGTACGCCATCAGCGGACGAGTTTCGTTGTCGAGATTGGCTTAGGTGCAACTGCCATCAATTTGTATTTCACAGAAATAGTTGCTGCGCATGCGTGGGCTGCTGAAGGATTGCTTTGAGCGACGACTGCGACGCAAGCAATTATGTCTCAGGATGGATGGATGAATGGTGGACAATCAGTTGGGCGGCCATTATCAAATTTCGACTTTGATATATCTTGATGGCAATTTTGACAGATTGGTACGAAGTGAAAAATGAGGCAAATAACACCTAAACCTGAAAGAAGAAGAAACCCATAATTCAACTATCGATGACGTGGCTTTATTATTCGAGAAGTTTCAGTTCGATGTGAGATTTACAAAGTCTAATTCACAAACTTTTCTATTCAATCGATAAAATGCTTATAAGTTACATTAATTGATGGCAAATGTCATCTTTTACAATACATACGACGAAATACTCAAGTTCTTCGATAAGCTGATTCGATTTGACAACGACGAGACCTGTTAGTCTTGATTTTGAGAGTTAAAACTGGATGTCATGTAACTCTTGGGTCACCAATCTAAAGTTCATAAAATCTCGCATCTAAATATTTTTAGGGCTTATATCTTGGACAGCCTGGCACGCCTTGTCTACCTCTATGATACTACATGTATTCCATCGTTATATACTGGATGGAGCTTGGCCAATATCCTTGATGACGTCACGAATGTCGTCTGCTTCGCTAGGCTGTCACTGGTTGGAACCCACGTCTGGAAAGAAATAGATCTTGTGACTTGTTCAAATCGACCAACCATTGATAATAGGGAGTTTTCGCAAATCCCCAAAAACGCCAACTTGAACGCCTAGCACATTGTATGACCTCCTGAAAACGAGGTCCAACAATGTGACAGGCATAACAAAAAATGTTTCGACACTGCATACTACGGTGGCCCATTAGGGACATCATGTTTTTTTTAGATTCAAATACGATTATTTTTTCTCGAATTTTCTCCACGGAATTAAGTATTTTCTCCGCGGAAATAACATTTATCTCCGCGGAAATAACATTTATCTCCGCGGAAATAAATACTTTTCTCCACGGAAACAACATTTATCTCCGCGGAAATAACATTTATCTCCGCGGAAATAAATACTTTTCTCCACGGAATTAAGTATTTTCTCCGCGGAAATAACATTTATCTCCACGGAAATAACATTTATCTCCGCGGAAATAAATACTTTTCTCCACGGAATTAAGTATTTTCTCCGCGGAAATAACATTTATCTCCACGGAAATAACATTTATCTCCGCGGAAATAAATACTTTTCTCCACGGAATTAAGTATTTTCTCCGCGGAAATAAATAATTGATTCCGCTGATATGATTGGTCCTGCATTTTAGAGGACGAGGTCAAGGTGAAACTATTAACCCTTAAACCCCAACCTTGCGGTAGGCTCGGGAACCAAGCTGTACAGGCGCTGCCCGCTGGAACACGAGGCCGCTTGTCAATCCCGTTTGACATTGTCAAATCTGACAATCATCGTGTTACTTACATCTTCCACAGTCTTCATGCCAACACTATACACGTATAGTCAGATCTGACAATGTCAAACGGGATTGACAAGCGGCCTCGTGTTCCACGAGCGGGCAGCGCCTGTACAGCTTGGTTCCCGAGCCTACCGCAAGGTTGGGGTTTAAGGGTTAATAGTTTCACCTTGACCTCGTCCTCTAAAATGCAGGACCAATCATATCAGCGGAATCAATTATTTATTTCCGCGGAGAAAATACTTAATTCCGCGGAGAAAATACTTAATTCCGTGGAGAAAAGTATTTATTTCCGTGGAGATAAATGTTATTTCCGCGGAGATAAATGTTGTTTCCGTGGAGAAAAGTATTTATTTCCGTGGAGAAAAGTATTTATTTCCGTGGAGATAAATGTTATTTCCGCGGAGAAAATACTTAATTCCGTGGAGAAAAGTATTTATTTCCGCGGAGATAAATGTTATTTCCGCGGAGATAAATGTTGTTTCCGTGGAGAAAAGTATTTATTTCCGTGGAGAAAAGTATTTATTTCCGCGGAGATAAATGTTATTTCCGCGGAGATAAATGTTATTTCCGTGGAGATAAATGTTATTTCCGCGGAGAAAATACTTAATTCCGTGGAGAAAATTCGAGAAAAAAAAATCGTATTTGAATCTAAAAAAAAAACATGATGTCCCTAATGGGCCACCGTAGCATACAGCATATCCTGATCCGTTTTACCAACCCGTTTGGAGGGAATGTTCCAGCCTGTTCCTGGCTTACCAAACCCCAGGCGACATTTTCAATGAAAATATGAACTGGTGCTGCACCCTTACGGAGGAATTATTAAGTCCCAGTTCACATACCTTTTTAACGCCTACTATTTAGAACATATCTTTTCGCACGCTGCCTTCGTCTTGAAATTATTCCGGTTGCCACCACAACCACCATAGAAGAAGCGTTGGCAGCTACGCGTCCTGACGTTGTAGTAGTACCTACTGAAGCGAGCCATGCATCGACCGACCACCTTAGGCAATTTGCAGATAGCTGAAACAATGACGAAAGTTGCCATCAGACATCACAGGAATTCTCATTGGATAGCATGTACATTACACTGGACACTTCTAGAAAACAATGTATTGAACTCATTCATGCAAAGGTATTGCGCAGTTCAAGTAGTTCTCGTTTATTGACAAACTCGGAGAAGGTGTGGTAGTGCTATTCCACGATTCATGAGTATCAATGCTGTACATACATATGTGGAACTTGTTATACTACGCTGCGATTATATAGAGCTCACGTTTTCACGTAACGTGTCACTGTTCACGTTTCATGCGTGGCATGAAGAACGAACAAGTCATTTCCAAAGAGCGGGCTACATACGATTCACGAGGTCATTTTTGACCCTCACGTCGTGTTTACAAGCCTAAGTCAGTTAACTCGTGACAAGTGAATCATGACATGTGACAAATGTAGCTACAATCCAACCTTGCGTCTGGAATTGGCGGAGGCACAATATGACTTGGGACGAGGCTGCATGCGTGAGCCCTATATATCTCCGGTCTTTACAGGAAAGAACATTCCTTGGCGTTCTCTCAGATCACATACCTTTTTTAGGCCTACATAGCTTTTCGCACGCTGCTTTTGTCTTGAAATTATTCCGGTTGCCAAGACAACCGCCATAGAAGAAGCGTTGGCAGCTACCCGTCCTGACGTTGTAGTAGTACCTACTTAAGCGAGCCTTGCATCGACCGACCACCTTAGGCAATTTGCAGATAGCTGAAACAATGATAAAAGTTGCCATCAGACATCACAGGAATTCTCATTGGATAGCATGTACATTACACTGGACACTTCTAGAAAACAATGTATTCAACACATTCATGCAAAGGTATTGCGCAGTTCAAGTAGTTCTCGTTTATTGACAAACTCGGAGAAGGTGTGGTAGTGCTATTCCACGATTCATGAGTATCAACGCTGTACATACATATGTGGAACTTGTTATACTACGCTGCGATTATATAGAGTTCACGTTTTCACGTAACGTGTCACTGTTCACGTTTCATGCGTGGCATGAAGAACGAACAAGTCATTTCCAAAGAGCGGGCTACATACGATTCACGATGTCACTTTTCACCCTCTCGTCGTGATCGGTTAACTCGTGACAAGTGAATAATGGCAAGTGACAAATGTAGCTACAATCCAACCTTGCGTCTGGAATCGGCGGAGGCACAATGACTTGGGACGAGGCTGCATGCGTGACCCCATTTACTGGAAAGAACATTCCTTGGCCTCCATCTTTGTTATTAAGGTTGTTTTATCGACCAGAAAAAACGACGAGTGGAGTGAGGTTCTCGTCTGCTTTAGTGTGCGCAACGCAATTGCTACTCCCGCATTACAGTTCTGACTAATTATGAAGACTATACGAACCGACGCATTTATATCTCCAGGGGGGACATGGCCATTTTTTACAAAGGATTTTCAGCAACTTGCACACGTAACCAACCTTACACTTGAGTGGACACACTGTAACAACAAGATAACGCCATCAACATACATATGTTACTCTTTAAGTCATTTCCAAACCTTTTTGCTGACCAACAACCCAGTAATGTTCCCAACGTTGACACCGCTGTGAGTTCACAATGTCCAATCAAAGACAAAATTATTTCGTGCATACGCGATTTTGCTCATGTCCAACTAATTTTGGTTGCAGTATTTGCAGTTAACGGGAGACGGGTGATTACACAATACGCTGCTACCCCTGCTGTCTTCGCTGAACAAATCCAAAAGTATTCACCATGATTAGTTATGCGCGAGCGAAATTTCGTACGAATGAAATAATTTTGTCTTTGATTGGAGAGCGTGGTTTTGTTTCAATGTCGGGCGATGGCCTGGCTTTTGATTTTGGTGTTGGCAATGACACACAATTGGGCCGGTGTAGAAGTTTAAAATGTCCTAGGATAGAATGCCCGGGAAACAAAGGATTATCTATTATTCGCTTCAATCTCTGAGCTATTGACGGTCAGGGTCTCTATAGAACCATATTGCAGAATACAATAGAGCCGGACACTTTTTCCAGGGGGGCATTTGTTACTGTTACACCGGCTCAGGTGAAAATGTGTCGGAGGAATATCATCTTCTCTCAGATCACATACCTGTTTTAGGCCTACATAGCTTCTCGCACGCTGCTTTTGTCTTGAAATTATTCTCGTTGCCACCACAACCGCCATAGAAGAAGCGTTGGCAGCTACCCGTCCTGGCGTTGTAGTAGTACCTACTTAAGCGAGCCATGCATCGACCGACCACCTTACGCAATTTGCAGATAGCTGAAACAATGATAAAAGTTGCCATCAGACATCACAGGAATTCTCATTGGATAGCATGTACATTACACTGGACACTTATAGCAAACAATGTATTCAACACATTCATGCAAAGGTATTGCGCAGTTCAAGTAGTTCTCGTTTATTGACAAACTCGGAGAAGGTGTGGTAGTGCTATTCCACGATTCATGAGTATCAACGCTGTACATACATATGTGGAACTTGTTATACTACGCTGCGATTATATAGAGTTCACGTTTTCACGTAACGTGTCACTGTTCACGTTTCATGCGTGGCATGAAGAACGAACAAGTCATTTCCAAAGAGCGGGCTACATACGATTCACGAGGTCACTTTTCACCCTCTCGTCGTGATCGGTTAACTCGTGACAAGTGAATAATGGCAAGTGACAAATGTAGCTACAATCCAACCTTGCGTCTGGAATCGGCGGAGGCACAATGACTTGGGACGAGGCTGCATGCGTGACCCCATTTACTGGAAAGAACATTCCTTGGCCTCCATCTTTGTTATTAAGGTTGTTTTATCGACCAGAAAAAACGACGAGTGGAGTGAGGTTCTCGTCTGCTTTAGTGTGCGCAACGCAATTGCTACTCCCGCATTACAGTTCTGACTAATTATGAAGACTATACGAACCGACGCATTTATATCTCCAGGGGGGACATGGCCATTTTTTACAAAGGATTTTCAGCAACTTGCACACGTAACCAACCTTACACTTGAGTGGACACACTGTAACAACAAGATAACGCCATCAACATACATATGTTACTCTTTAAGTCATTTCCAAACCTTTTTGCTGACCAACAACCCAGTAATGTTCCCAACGTTGACACCGCTGTGAGTTCACAATGTCCAATCAAAGACAAAATTATTTCGTGCATACGCGATTTTGCTCATGTCCAACTAATTTTGGTTGCAGTATTTGCAGTTAACGGGAGACGGGTGATTACACAATACGCTGCTACCCCTGCTGTCTTCGCTGAACAAATCCAAAAGTATTCACCATGATTAGTTATGCACGAGCGAAATTTCGTACGAATGAAATAATTTTGTCTTTGATTGGAGAGCGTGGTTTTGTTTCAATGTCGGGCGATGGCCTGGCTTTTGATTTTGGTATTGGCAATGACACACAATTAGGCCGGTGTAGAAGTTTAAAATGTCCTAGGATAGAATGCCCGGGAAACAAAGGATTCTATTATGCGCTTCAATCTCTGAGCTATTGACGGTCAGGGTTTCTATAGAACCATATTGCAGAATACAATAGAGCCGGACATTTTTTCCAGGGGGCATTTGTTACTGTTACACCGGCTCAGGTGAAAATGTGTCGGAGGAATATCATCTTCTCTCAGATCACATACCTGTTTTAGGCCTACATAGCTTCTCGCACGCTGCTTTTGTCTTGAAATTATTCTCGTTGCCAAGACAACCGCCATAGAAGAAGCGTTGGCAGCTACCCGTCCTGACGTTGTAGTAGTACCTACTGAAGCGAGCCTCGCATGGACCGACCACCTTAGGCATTTTGCAGATAGCTGAAACATTGATAAAAGTTGCCATCAGACATCACAGGAATTCTCATTGGATAGCATGTACATTACACTGGACACTTGCAGCAAACAATGTATTCAACACATTCATGCAAAGGTATTGCGCAGTTCAAGTAGTTCTCGTTTATTGACAAACTCGGAGAAGGTGTGGTAGTGCTATTCCACGATTCATGAGTATCAACGCTGTACATACATATGTGGAACTTGTTGTACTACGCTGCGATTATATAGAGTTCACGTTTTCACATGTAACGTGTCACGTGACAGGAAGTTTCCAAAAATCGGGCTACAACGATTGGCGTGGTCAATTTTCACCCACATGTCGTGACAAGTGAATCATGACAAGTGACAACCTGAACCCTATTTAACTCCGGCCTTACAGGAAGGAATATTCCCTGGCCACCAGGTTGGCAATTCTAATCTTCAGCATTATTGTGTGCAATCGTTACTCCCCAATTGCAGTTCTCATAAATATTGAAGACTATACGAACCGACGCATTTATATCTCCCGGGGGGACATGGCGTTGTGATACAAGCGATGTTCTGCCACTTGCACACGTAACCAGCCTTACACTTGAGTGTGCACACTGCAACAACAAGATAACGCCATGAACGAAACGTGACACTGATATTTAAATTCGAAACTCTATTGCTGGCTAAAACTATCGTATGGTTCATGTAGCCCGCTCTTTCTGAATGACTTATTCGTTCTTCATGTCACACCTGAAGAGAGGTATCACCCTAAACAATCGCATCAGTTCAACCAACATGAGAGATTGTCCCCAAACTCGACTTTAAAGATCAAGTCCACACTCTTTGTCTTAGCAGAAAGGCTTTTCGGTTGTTTGCGGTACATGTCACCCATTTCAGTTTTCTATGAAAAATTGAAGGCTTTTCGCAAAGCGGTTTTTAGGAAAACTGGGAAGCCGAGTGCTTTGCATAAAGCTGGTCTTCCAGAACAAATGTCTCGATCAAGTCTCTGCAGCCACGACACGGGGACCGACATTTCTGCATGGATTAAGATAATACCACAACACCACCTCGCTGGGAGAGGATAGTTCCAGCCTGTTGCTGGGAAACCAAACCCGAGGAAAGATATGTACAGGTGCTGCACTCCTACGGACGAATATCATATTCTCTCAGATCACATACCGTTTTTAGGCCTACATATCCTTTCGCACTCTGCTTTTGTCTTGAAATTATTCTCGTTGCCACAACAACCACCATAGATGAAGAAGACGCAGCGTCTTAATTTTTTGTCGTAGTAGTACCTTTTGAAGATGCATCTACATGGACCGCGCGATTTGGGCATTTCGCAGATAGCTGAAACAATGAAACAGATGTCATCAGAAATCCCATGCTGTCTCGCAGGATGGTGATACACCACAGTAAGTGGCTATCATGAGAACCCATATGAAAACTTTTGTACAGGCAATAACTGAAAAGACGAATGCTGCCATGATTTCTGTTAAGAAATCGATTGCAGCAAATTTGTCATGCTACAGATGAAATAGTGCTATTCATGAGTGTCAACTTTGCAGTTCTCATAGATATTGAAAACCATACGTACGGAAGCACTTATATCTCCCACCGCGAGGACATGGAGGTTTCAAACATTTGAACTTCTGCCACCTGCAAACATGTCCGGCCTTACACTTGATGGTGCATCCTGAAAGAACAAGACGATACAATCAATGAAACTGCCAACTTTGAAGTTATTCATTTCTCTATTGCTGGCAAACACTATTTAGTATGGTTCGCAACATTGACACCGCTGCGTGCTCTGATTCCCAGTGAGGCGTTGGCTACCATCATTTATTGGCAATGACACCGAATTAACCCAGCTCAGGTGAAATGTTAATGTAGGTAAGACCTAAAAGCAATTATATCACTATTTTAAGAATTATTCCTAATAATAGGTGCTTGTGTCACCTTGTAAGACAACAAAACTAAATCAGACCACATACGTTTTTTACAACGCTTTACGCACGCTCTCCTCGTCTTGAAGTTATTCGCGTTGCCGCCGCAACCACCATAGATGAAAAATCTGCAGGTATTTGTCCGAGCGTCGTAGTAGAGTCTCGGGAAGAAGCCCTTGCAGGGACCGACCACCTTAGGTTGGCTGCAGACGGGCGTCGTAACACCTGAAACAATGATTGTGGACCGAACATGATAGTGTATAGTGATGAGGATGATGACGTAGATGAGGATGATGATGAGGACAATTCATTCCGGAACGATCTCAATGACAGGTTTCACCACAAAGAATCCCATCATGGTTCAACCAACTTGTGTGATTGTCCCCTTTCACGCATTCAGATCAACTCCACACTTTTAGAAAAAAGGCTTACATAGCTTTTCGCACGCTGCCTTCGTCCTGAAATTATTCTCGTTGCCAAGACAACCGCCATAGGTGAAGCGCTGGCAGCTATCGGTCTTGGGGTTGTAGTGGTATCTGTTCATGGAACCCTTGCACGGACCCGGCAGTTTGGGCATTTTGCAGATGGCTGAAACAACGATAAAGGTGTCACCAGACAAACATTCTCACTGGGGAACCGTACATCATAACCTCACAGTGCTCGGTTTCGTTCTATGTCATTCCTTGTCTATCCCTTGTTTTGTTACTTGAAAGAGCCTCCACCCTTGCCAAAATGGTGGTACCTGGAGCCAGCCCTTGACTCGTTCAGCGATTCGTTATTGACAAACACAGAAAAGCTGTTGTGTACTTCACGAGTGTCAACTTTGTAATTCCCACAAACTATGAATACTATACGAACCGATGCATTCATGTTTCCCGGGGGGATTGCATGGCGCTTTGATACAGAATCTTTGCTGCCACTTGCATACATAACCAGCCTTACACCTGAGTGGACACGCTGAAAAAACAAGACGACCCAATCAACGTTTTTATGTTAATGATTTCGAAAACAAATGGCCAAGAAATAAGTCATTAATGCAGGAAATAAGATGAAACAAATTGAAACTTAAGATATATCAGATCACATACGTTTTTTACAATGCTTTTCGCACGCTCTCCTCGTCTTGAAGTTATTTGCGTTGCCGTCGCAACCACCATAGATGAAAAATATGCAGTTATTCGTCCCAGCGTCGTAGTAGTATCTCATGTGTTTGTCCTTGCAGGGACCGACCACCTTGGGTTGGCTGCAGACGGGCGTCGTAACACCTGAAACAATGATTGTGGACCGAACATGATGCTATACAGTGATGAGGATGATGACGTAGATGAGGATGATGATGAGGACAATTCATTCCGGAACGATCTCAATGACAGGTTTCACCACAAAGAATCCCATCATGGTTCAACCAACTTGTGTGATTGTCCCCTTTCACGCATTCAGATCAACTCCACACCTTTGGAAAAAGGCTTTATAGTTTGTTTGAGGAGGCGTTTCGCAGAACGGAAATAGGGAAATAGGAAACTAATTGTTTATAGAAAACCTTAAAAGGTATTCGAACACTGTGAAAAGTATAATCTGTAGGTCTTCTGCCTCTACTGCCATAGCCATTCAAAACAAGAAGATCAGTTGAAAAAGGGCGAACACCGACATTTTCCCGATTCTTTGGGACTTCTACGTACAATTCAGGTCTTTGTGGACGGGGTTGGCAATCGCGGCTAGTTTTGAGTAACTGCCAGCGAGGAAAACTCTGCTGCTTGATCCGGCAATATCAAGGAGTTCTTGCTTGTCCACCTTATCCCCGATTCCAACCACGTACATTCTGACCTCGGCTTTCTCAATTGAGGCCAGTCCGCTGCAAAGGAAATACAATAGCCAAGACTCAGTCACAGGGAAAATGAAATACATGTATAACAGGACATGATAACCTGTTGTTAGTCCATATTTATTTCATATTGTCATTTGATCTAAAGCACTCCCTGTATAATTATAACGCTCTGCACTGGTCGCAGCCTCGGTATCGCAATCGGTTCCTCCATCATCGGCATAATATAAAGTATAAAGTCCCAATATAAATTATATGCAGAAAGACAATGATAGGGACAAGAAGTGAATATAAGTATTTGCCATTGACCATGTAAAATGAGATACACATTATTCCAGTATAAATCTATTGTCTTATATTACAATTGACAACACTTCTTTTGAAAGCTGAAAACCTGAACTGTCACTGTCACTGAAATATAATTCAAATTAAAACGAGACATGCCTACAGTACTTGCTACTTACCTTTCCTTGAAATATTTGCTGTCCTTAGATCCGCCATCAGTCATTAGGATTGCCATCTTTTGCACGCCTTCTCTCCCACCATTCGCGGCCAAGTATGACTTCGGAAGCAGGTTGGTCAATGTCCAGTAAGTGTGCGTGGTCTGACCACGCGAAAGTCGTTCGATAGTTTCGATAAACGCGATGAGTTTCACGATGTCGGTGTTTTGGTCCTTCAAGTGCAGAGCTATCCTACTATGCCTGTATGAGGCGAATATAATCACGCCGACCTGAAATATCAAATGGTACATGCAATCATACATTCTAATAATGCAATATTCAGTGAATGATGAGGACTTCATATATAACCTTTACATAATCTGTAAACAGGATACATGTTTCCCTTTTAAAATGTACATGGACCATTTCCTATAATCTATTCTGATTCTATACATGTAAAGAACTTTTGTTTGCTATTTTCTCTTTAGATTTATTTCATTGGAAATTTACCCGCACTTCATCCATGCCAATGGCGCCACCGTCTTTGACCACGTTGACCATAAACTTGATCATGTCACCGTATTCCGCGTCGTTGATGCTTCCGGAGGAGTCCACAATAAATACCAGGTCACGCTTGCATTCTGTAATCATAAACAATATACACCAGGTCACGCTTGCATTCTGTAATCATAAACAATAAACACCAGGTCACGCTTGCATTCTGTAATCATAAACAATAAACACCAGGTCACGCTTGCATTCTGTAATCATAAACAATAAACACCAGGTCATGCTTGCATTCTGTAATCATAAACAATAAACACCAGGTCACGCTTGCATTCTGTTAACATAGACAATAACCTCAATGCATTCTTATACAATAAACACCAGACATGAACTGTATTTAAAATAAACACAAGATCATGATTGTATTCTATAAACATAAACTGTCCTACAAGAACAGCTTTCTCCTTTGTGATAGTTTGAAATATTTCTTCAAAAAGCCAGAGGGATGCATTTTTTTCAATTTAATCACACGATTTTAAACGCTTATTATAATAAATGCATTATGGCAATACTTACTCTTCTGTATTTGTCCGTCACATCTGGTCCATAGACCAACGGCGAGCAAACACAAAAATATTATTGGAGTCTTCATCTCTCTAGAGAAACAAAGAAATATCAAAGTTATTTGAATCACTTCAGTAACTCGATAGAGATTCGATATTGACATTTTGTGAGGCGAAAAACTTAAAATTTCAAAAGAAAATTATTGAGAAATTATTTTTTTCATCAATTCTATTTTGAGGGGATTTTTGAAAGTCTTTTTTGTCCAAAAACACTTATTTGAGCCACCCAGCATAAAATTTCCATCCACGCTACATAAATTTATTTTGGGTAGATGCGAAATTTATGTTGGGCCCAATGCCTAAAGAGCAATATCATCAAATCATAACAATGGTTAATGCCACAGAAATGAAGAAATTGGTCACTTACCAATATTTCATATTTTCAAAATATTCAGAAAGGATAGAAAGCTGGTTGTTGGTCCTCGTCTTGATAGTCCTAACTGGTGACCAGGTATTCAGGGATGGGAGGTGATCCCTGATAAAACACCATCAATTAAAGTCTAACATATTTCATTGACAGGATTCATTCTGTTATCTTCAAGGTCAATTTTTAAGATTGCTTCAGATTAGAGAGTGACGTGAAACTGCGTCAGAATTTATCATGAACAGATAGGGTGTTTGATATAAAATGCGGTCTTCATTTAACCATACAGTACAAAACATTTTGATTTTGGAAATTGCCTTAAAGGACCATTGGCATTATCAAGGGCAATATTGCCCAGCTGTCGGCTGCCCAGTCACCTCCTATTCTACATAAGTAAATTCCATTAACAAATTGCACAAAAAAAGGAAAAAATTCAAAATCTGACTGAATTATCTCGCTTTTCCGATGTTGACTCCGATTTGACTCGAGTTGGCTCTCCACGCATCGACTCTTTCCACGTGGAACGCGTTTCCTGGAGCTTGTGTCTACCCCTTGACGTCATGGTGGTTTGATATATTGGTATGTTTGTTGATGCTCGTGCTGCTGGTCTTTGTTCGATGATACGGCTTATCTGAAGATGACCGGGATACCCAGGTGTTGTTGGTCAGCTGGTTTTGATGATATCTTCCAGGATATTCTTCTCCTACCCCCGGCGACAGATCCTGCTCTGCAAAGCTTTGGTTGCAAAGAGGTTGATAAACTGCTTTTTGTTTGATTTCTAATCTAGCGGGGATGAGGGAGGGACAGGGACAGGGGGCAGGGACAGGGGACAGGGGACAGGGACAGGGACAGGGACAGGGACAGGGACAGGGACAGGGACAGGGACAGGGACAGGGACAGGGACAGGGACAGGGACAGGGACAGGGACAGGGACAGGGACAGGGACAGGGACAGGGACAGGGACAGGGACAGGGACAGGGGAAATCAGAACACCAGACCTGAAGAGACAGCAGATACTGCAACAACCATACCATAACATGCTGTCACAACCAGGCATGATAGACAGGAGATGCTGGCACAACCAGACCTGATGAGATTGCAGATGCTGCCACAACCAGACCTTGATCATGAAAATTGGAGAGATTTTTATGTGTCAAATTGACCAACTTATGTCTGTTAGTCACACACTCACCGAAGACAGTCACAACCCTGGAGGAGACACTACAAATTGTATTTTGCTTCATCATTACATGACCGGAGACTGACCCACAGATAACTAGCTCAAAGTTAACAAGTAGGATCTGATATATTGAACCAGTCAACACTCAATATAAGAACATGGTCGATCGAATTCTCCGTCTCATCCTAGAATCGTGCAATGTAGATCTGACACAACAGCTCGACCCTGCTACAGAGAAGACAGTTATAATGTATGTCTTCGATCTTCAGATTGAGTCTTGTGTGTTTGAAAGATTCTTGTGCTTATTGGCAACTCTGTCCCACACCTTCCCGATATTATTTTGTTATAGCCTGACTACCATTGTGACCTGGCCTACCTGAGGTTGGTATTCCACTTGCGGACAACCTCAGCTTTATAATCTTTATAGGTGTTGATGGTATAATGAGGAACAACATATCTGGAGACAGCCAGCTCTGTGTGATATATAGTACTATGAGAATACCCCATCCTGAACACAAATCAGCACTAGCGCTGGGCGATGGTGTATTGGGCGACTACCCACCCTAAAGACAGATAAGTGCCAGCTCTAAGCGACAGTGCATGGGGGGGGGGGGAGGGGGAGGGGGGGGTCAAAACGAATGGGCCAGGTCAGGACTGAGCACGGCGCGGTTGAAGAGGGACAGATATTGTTGTCGACGAAAAGGGGCTTTTGGCTCGGGGCGTTGATGGCCGAGTTCCACGACTAAGGGATCGACCAGAAATATCCAATGTGTTTCACAATCCTAGGGTGTCCTGATTTATGTCACAGGTTTTCTTCTCTAAAACACTAAACAATTGGTGTACGGTAGCAACATTGGCGTCTTTTATTCTCTTCTTAACGTTTATAAATGTTACAAATTGTACATCATTTATTCATAGATCGGAAAATGACATCTACATTTAATTGGCACAGAATAAATCAATGAGTTGGACTTGTAGTCAGCGTAGGCATCTGCTACCTTTTCATTCTTGTTGACTGATCTACATTTGTGTACATTCATGTTTGTGCTGCTTTCACTGGTGCAGGAATATCTACAACAATTAGGGAAGGATCTCTGTACATAATTACATCAAACAAATGAGTAGGCTACTTGGTAACTTCCCTGCGGTTTATGCCAACCAAAATACTGCGAATACTTAAGGGACAAGGCGTTTTAAGAATGAACAACAATTACGCTTGAGAAAAGGAATCGTCAGCAGCAGACGAGAGCCCCTATGGTGTATCAATGCATAGGTTATAAAAATCGTCATTGCCCAGGCCACCTTTCAGGCTTCAGCAACTTAAAGGAGCTTATACAGCTTTTTCTATCATCACTACCATGTCACTGTTTCTGCGAATATTCCGATAGAATGTATAAATTACGAAAAATAATCTATTTACACAGTTCCTGCGCAGAAACTGAAACCATTTGCTCCAATTGCTTGTAATCTGACCCCTAAAACAACGAGAAAAAAAATCAGTTTTCACCTTTTTCTGAATGTTGGGGTATGTCACAAACATTTTTCAACCCGAAAGCCCACGTCAAGGTAGTACTACCTAAAGGTACAGCTATCATCGCGATTGTCCAAAAGCAAAACTTAACAAAACTAAATAAATAGCTCACCATATTTACAAAAAATGCATACATTTACAGCGGATATTTATAACTTGTTTTGAGTGCCAAATATTTACAATTTTCTTCACCTTGCATCTATCTTTTTCAAATCAAAATTCTTAGTTCGACCAGTTCATGACTATAGAGTATATGTTTCTTACTGGTGTAAAGGTTTTGAATGTCCTTGGACAGAGTGTCCGGAATTATAGATTATAGTTTTTCACATTGTTCCGGCCAAATGTAGTTAGCTGAACTCAGGAATGTGACCATATCACACTGACACTTATAATGGTGTTACACAACACTAGATTATCCTTGAGGTAAGCCTAACAATGCTCTTTCACGGTGACTACTAAAGCGTGTCAACTATGACACCGGCTGCCCAGCGATGTGTAAAATTACTCCTTGTGATCACACTATTACAGTTAAGCGACAAGAGGTCAGCCAAGTACCTTCAGCCAGATCTATGTGAAAAACATGTTACATACTAGTACTAATGAAGCGCAATATGTAATCAATTAATGATAAAGATGGAGATCACGTCCGTATCTTGCATCTTACTGAGATCAGGAATGGTGTGTTCGTCACGTGACGAACCTTAGAAGATCGTCACACATCATCATAGACCTGCTTTCATATGTCGTTCAGTTTCTCAATAGCGTGGTGAAGTGAAATGGTTTCTTTGGTTATTGACTGTGAACATTTTATATTGCAATGAATTACTCCGGCATTACATACACGATTTAAGACTGAATATCCCCATATAAATTGATATGAGCTGGTGTTAAAGTTTGAAATGTCCCAGGATAGAGTGTCCGGGAACAATGGATTCTAGCTGTTGCACGATTTTAATCTCTGAAGTGTTCACTCAATAGAACCATACACCATAATCCGTCAGAATAAATCGGGCCGGACACCTTTCCAGGGGGACATTTTCAACTGCTACACCGGTTATAAGATCAGGCTTGAGATGGGCACATCGAGGGCCAGCCACTGAAGCAGAGCGCCCTCTAGGAAGTGACCTGGCAAAGGACAGCGTTTAAAAGCAGGTCAACCATAGACAACCATCAAGATATTGGAATGAGGGTGTCACATGGAATATCATTAAATATGATTGCTGCGAACCCAAATCTTTACAGATATCTTTATCACCTTAACCGTAGTTATCATTGGCTTTCACTCGAGGTCTGATTCGAATGGGTGAATGGTACGACAACCAGTAATCATTTTCGTTGTGACCAGACCTCTTGATCTTACTAGCATATTATCACATCTTCTTCTGATGCCTTAAGATCTAAGGTTTTCTTTCATCAATATCAAAACCATGCCCATCATCATCATCATCGTCATCAGAACCAAACCAGCTGGAAAACTTGCCACTGACCCATTCGCCAATGTCAATCTCCTCAGTACTGTCGACCTTGACATTCTTCAAGGTCGGAGGTGGTTCGTCCTTGACTGGCTGCTTTACGCCCAAGTCCTCTTCCTGGCCGAACATCTCCTCTAACTTTGACACAAATTTTCCAAGGTAGTTCTTTTCTCTCCGGGTAGCTGGTCGTCCTTGAAAGTCCTTATGGTCTGCATCTAAGTGGTCTGGTATACCATCATTATCGTCGTCATCATCAATGTTATCTGGTATGCCATCTCCATCCGCATCTTCTTGTTCATCAGGGACACCATCATTGTCATCGTCTTTGTCTTTAACGTCCGGTATACCATCACCGTCTGAATCCTCCTGATCATCTGGTATGCCATCATTGTCATCGTCATCATCTAAGTGATCTGGGATACCATCACCATCCTTGTCCTCTAAATGATCCGGGATCCCATCACCATCTGAATCTTGCTCTTTGAAACCCGGATGGTCTGGTTCCATGTAGTCTGGGATGCCATCATTGTCATCATCATTATCCATGTGATCCGGTATACCGTCTCCATCAGAATCCTGTGCGACTTTCCCTTTGTATGATGGATGGTCGGGGTCCAAGTGATCGGGTATACCATCATTATCATCATCATCATCAAGAGCATCAGGAACACCATCACCATCAGCATCTTCTTTGTCATCTGGTATACCATCACCATCATCATCATTATCATTAGCATTAGGAATACCATCGCCATCAATGTCATCATCTAGATAATCAGGAATGCCGTCTCCGTCAGTATCCTTAGTTTTGTCTCCTCTGAAACTTGGATGATCGGGGTCAAGGTGATCCGGGATACCATCATTGTCATCATCGTTATCTAGACGGTCTGGTATACCATCTCCATCGGAATCTATTTCTAGATTATCAGGAATACCATCATTATCATCATCATTGTCAAGATAGTCCGGAATACCATCCCCATCCGTATCCTTCATCCGATCTCCCTTAAATTTTGGATGATCAGGGTCTAAGTGATCTGGAATTCCATCATTATCATCATCATCATCTTGGTCATCTGGGATGCCGTCATTGTCATCATCATCATCCAAATAATCTGGAATTCCATCTCCGTCCGTGTCTTTGAGTTTATATAGTGGGTGGTCTTCATCCATTATGTCTGGAATACCATCATTGTCATCGTCGTCATCTAGGTAATCAGGAATGCCATCTCCATCGCTATCTTTTGTCTTATCGCCAGTATAACTTGGGTGGTCTGGGTCCAAATGATCTGGAATGCCATCATTGTCATCATCATTATCTAAATGGTCAGGAATTCCATCATTGTCATCGTCATCATCAAGATAATCTGGAATGCCGTCACCATCAGTATCCCTGGAGTCAGGATCCAAATGGTCTGGTATTCCATCGTTATCATCATCGTTATCTAGATGGTCCGGGATACCATCCCCATCTGAGTCTTCAAAGTAGTCTGGAATGCCATCACCATCTGTATCTTTCTTCCCAATAAAGCTTGGATGGTCCGGATCCAAGTGGTCAGGAATTCCATCATTATCATCATCGTTGTCGAGAAAATCAGGGATACCATCACCATCAGCATCTTCTTGATCATCTGGGATACCATCGCCATCACTGTCTTTCTTACCAATATAACTTGGATGGTCAGGGTCCAAATGATCTGGGATTCCATCATTGTCATCATCGTTATCTAAATGGTCAGGGATACCATCACCATCAGCATCTTCTTCATCATCAGGAATACCATCACCATCGCTATCCTTCTTCCTCTTCACTTTCTTCCCTTTTTTTTTATCTGTTTTTTTCTTTCCAATGTAGCTTGGATGATCAGGGTCTAGATGGTCTGGAATTCCATCATTGTCATCATCAGTGTCCATATAGTCTGGAATACCATCCCCATCAGAATCTTCCTGGTCATCTGGTATTCCGTCCCCATCACTGTCTCTCTTCCCGATGTAGCTTTCATGATCAGGGTCTAGGTGATCAGGAATACCATCATTATCATCATCGTTATCCAGAAAATCCGGGATGCCATCACCATCCGCATCCTCCTGGTCGTCCGGAATACCATCACCATCGCTGTCTCGGTTCCCAATATAACTTGGGTGATCAGGATCAAGGAGATCTGGGATGCCATCATTGTCATCATCCTGGTCTAGATAATCTGGAATACCATCGCCATCAGAATCCTTCAGGTTATCTGGTATGCCATCACCATCGGCATCAAGATATCCAGGGTGGTCTCTGTCGAGGAAATCTGGGATACCATCACCATCTTCATCCTCTTTGATGTCAGGGATACCATCACCATCGCTGTCTTTGTTACCGATGTAACTGGGATGATCGGGGTCAAGATAGTCAGGTATACCATCATTGTCATCGTCATCATCTAGGTAATCTGGGATACCATCACCATCACAATCTTCTTCAATATCAGGAATACCATCACCATCTGTGTCTCGCTTCCCGATATATGATGGGTGATCTGGATCTAAGAAATCAGGGATGCCATCATTATCATCATCATTGTCAAGATAATCGGGAATGCCATCACCATCAGCATCCTCTTGGTCATCAGGTATACCATCCCCGTCGCTATCCATATTCCTTATGTAGCTAGGGTGGTCGGGGTCTAGGTAATCAGGAATCCCATCATTGTCGTCATCCTTATCAATGTAATCTGGAATACCATCACCATCCGTGTCTTCCTCATCATCAGGAACACCATCGCCATCACTGTCCTTGTTACCAAGGTAACCAGGATGATCTTTATCCAGGTTATCTGGGGTGCCATCATTGTCATCATCATTGTCTAAATGATCTGGGATACCATCGCCGTCGGAATCTTCCAACTTGTCTGGTATACCATCGCCGTCACTGTCTTTGTTGCCAAAATAACTCGGATGGTCTGGGTCCATGTGGTCTGGGATACCATCATTGTCATCATCGTCATCCAAATAATCTGGAACACCATCACCGTCCGCGTCTTCTTGGTCATCAGGAATGCCATCACCATCACTATCCTTTTTACCACTATAACTGGGATGATCCGGGTCAAGATGGTCTGGGATTCCATCCCCGTCCGAATCTTCCTTATCATCAGGAATGCCATCTCCATCGCTATCTTTTCCCCCAATGTAGCTTGGGTGATCTGGGTCAAGATGATCTGGGATTCCATCATTGTCATCATCATTATCTAGGTAGTCTGGAATGCCATCGCCATCTGAATCTTCTAATCTGTCAGGGATACCATCGCCGTCGCTATCCTTGTTGCCAATATAATTTGGATGGTCAGGGTCTAGGTGATCCGGAATACCATCATTGTCATCATCATCGTCCAAATGGTCAGGGACACCATCACCATCCGCATCTTCTTTATCATCAGGGATACCATCGCCATCATCATCATCATCCAAGTAGTCGGGAATGCCATCGCCGTCACTATCCTCTTTATCATCAGGAATGCCATCTCCATCCGAATCCTTCTTGCCTTGATAGCTTGGGTGGTCTGGGTCCAAATGATCTGGTATGCCATCATTGTCATCGTCATTATCTAAATGATCCGGAACACCATCACCATCCGCGTCCTCTAAGTGGTCAGGAATTCCATCATTATCATCATCATCGTCCAAATGGTCAGGGATTCCATCACCATCGGTATCTTCCTGGTTATCTGGGATGCCATCACCATCATCATCATTATCTAGATAATCAGGTATACCGTCTCCATCAGTGTCCTTGTTCTTTTCAACAGAGTAGCTTGGGTGATCGGGGTCCAAGTGATCAGGTACACCGTCATTATCATCATCATCATCTAGATAATCTGGCACACCATCACCATCAGAGTCTCTGAGACGATACAGAGGATGATCAGGATCTAATAAATCTGGTATTCCATCATTATCATCATCATCGTCAAGATAGTCAGGAATACCATCACCATCTGAATCTTTCAACTTATCTCCTTTAAAACTCGGATGGTCAGGATCGAGATAATCTGGGATACCATCGTTATCGTCGTCATCATCTTGATCATCGGGGATACCATCGTTGTCATCATCATCATCTAAATAGTCAGGAATACCATCACCATCAGTATCTTTCGTATCTGGGTCGAGGTAATCAGGGATGCCGTCACCGTCAGCATCCTCTTTAGTGTCAGGAATACCATCACCATCATCATCATCATCTAGGTAATCCGGGATACCATCACCATCGCTGTCTTTAGCCTTATCAGGACACTTCTTGGAATCTTTACAAAAGCCTTGTTCTTTCTTTGCTTTCGCCTTTCCCACTTTTTCAACAGACAGAAGCCTCCGGCCAGGCTTGGCGCTGCTATAATCATCATCTACAGCATCTGGGATACCATCACCATCAGAATCCTCCTCGTCATCAGGGATACCATCACCATCATCATCATCATCTAGGTAATCAGGAATACCGTCTCCATCCGTGTCCCTCAGTTTGAAAAGTGGGTTATCTGGATCTAAGAAATCAGGTATACCATCATTGTCATCATCGTCATCAAGATAGTCTGGGATTCCATCGCCATCGGTATCTGTCAGTTTGTCACCATTGAAACTTGGGTGATCAGGATCTAAGTGATCTGGAATACCATCACCATCATCATCATTATCTTCACTGTTCGGAATACCATCACCATCAATGTCATCATCTAGGTAATCAGGGATGCCATCACCATCAGTGTCTTTCGTATCTGGGTCAAGATAATCTGGTATTCCATCACCGTCAGCATCTTCTTGGTTATCAGGGATACCATCACCATCATCATCATCATCTAGGTAATCAGGAATACCATCTCCATCCGTGTCCCTCAGTTTGAAAAGTGGATTATCTGGATCTAAGAAATCAGGGATGCCATCATTGTCATCATCATCATCAAGATAGTCTGGGATCCCATCACCATCCGTGTCAGTCACTTTGTCACCACTGAAACTTGGGTGATCAGGATCTAAGTGATCTGGAATACCATCACCATCATCATCATTATCTTCACTGTTCGGAATACCATCACCATCAATGTCATCATCTAGGTAATCAGGGATGCCATCACCGTCAGTGTCTTTCGTATCTGGGTCAAGATAATCTGGTATTCCATCACCGTCAGCATCTTCTTGGTTATCAGGGATACCATCATTGTCATCATCATCATCTAGGTAATCAGGAATACCGTCTCCATCCGTGTCCCTCAGTTTGAAAAGTGGGTTATCTGGGTCTAAGAAATCAGGTATACCATCATTGTCATCATCATCATCTAGATAGTCTGGGATTCCATCGCCATCGGTATCTGTCAGTTTGTCACCATTGAAACTTGGGTGATCAGGATCTAAGTGATCTGGAATACCATCACCATCGTCATCATTATCTTCACTGTTCGGAATACCATCACCATCAATGTCATCATCTAGGTAATCCGGGATACCATCACCATCAGTGTCTTTCGTATCTGGGTCAAGATAATCTGGTATTCCATCACCGTCAGCATCTTCTTGGTTATCAGGGATGCCATCATTGTCATCATCATCATCTAGGTAATCAGGAATACCGTCTCCATCCGTGTCCCTCAGTTTGAAAAGTGGGTTATCTGGATCTAAGAAATCCGGGATACCATCATTGTCATCATCATCATCTAGATAGTCTGGAATGCCATCGCCATCAGTATCAGTGACTTTGTCACCATCAAAACTTGGATGATCTGGGTCTAAATTGTCTGGGATACCATCACCATCATCATCATTATCTTCACTGTTCGGAATACCATCACCATCAATGTCATCATCCAAGTAATCAGGGATACCATCACCATCAGTGTCTTTCGTATCAGGGTCGAGATAATCTGGAATTCCATCACCATCAGCATCTTCCTTGTCATCAGGGATACCATCACCATCATCGTCATCATCTAGGTAATCAGGGATACCATCCCCATCGCTATCCTTAGCCTTGTCCGGGCATGTCTTTTTATTTTTGCAGAATCCATCTTCTTCGCCAACAGAGAGTGTCTTGCGTGCATGTCTAACATCATCATCCCTGTCAGGGATACCATCACCATCATCATCATTATCTAAATGATCTGGAACACCATCATTATCACTATCTAAATCCTCGTCACTATCTGGGATACCATCACCATCATCATCATTATCTTGACTGTCAGGGATACCATCATTATCATCGTCATCATCCAAATAATCTGGAATTCCATCGCCATCAGTGTCTCTCACCTTAAACAAAGGACTGTCGGGGTCTAGAAAGTCAGGGATTCCATCATTGTCATCATCATCATCGAGGTAATCAGGAATACCATCACCATCTGTGTCAATAGTTTTGTCACCTCGGAAGCTTGGGTGGTCTGGGTCCAAGTGATCTGGAATGCCATCATTGTCATCATCATTGTCTTGGTCATCAGGGATACCATCACCATCATCGTCGTCATCAAGATAATCTGGAATTCCATCACCATCAGTGTCTCTGGAATCTGGATCCAGATGATCTGGGATGCCATCATTGTCATCATCAACATCTAGATCATCTGGGATGCCATCACCATCGGAATCTTTACCAGTATGTAGGTGATCATGGTCAAGATGATCTGGTATTCCATCATTGTCGTCATCATTATCTAAGTGGTCAGGAACGCCATCACCATCAGCATCCTCAAGACTATCCGGGATACCATCACCATCATCATCATTGTCTTTATGATCGGGAATACCATCATTGTCATCATCATCATCTTGGTCGTCAGGGATACCATCACCGTCAGAATCATCATCCGGGCATCCATTTGGACTTTTACAATGACCCTGACCTGCGTCCTTGACCTTTGGCCTTTCCTGGAATCCTAAGAGTTTCCTTCCCCTCCTGTACTGCGGATGGTCAGTATCTAAATGATCAGGAACGCCATCCGCATCGTCGTCTGTATCAGCATGATCTGGAATACCATCACCATCCGAGTCTTCCTTATGGTCAGGAATACCATCACCATCATCATCATTATCTTTGTGATCAGGGACGCCATCATTGTCATCGTCATTATCTAAATGGTTGGGGATGCCATCTCCATCCGTGTCGTGAAACTTACTCCTCTTATATTGCAAACTATCGTGGTCTAAATGATCAGGAATGCCATCATTATCATCGTCTTTGTCATCTGTATCTGGGACGCCATCATTGTCATCGTCATTGTCGACATAATCAGGGATACCATCACCATCAGAATCAACAATCTTAGAAAGATAGTGGTCTTGGTCAAGAGTGTCTGGAATGCCATCATTGTCATCATCATCATCTAGGTAGTCTGGGATCCCATCACCATCTTTATCTGATTTCTTATCACCTTTGAACATTGGATGGTTTGGGTCCAGATGATCAGGAATTCCATCGTTATCATCATCGGTGTCTTCTGCGTCTGGGATACCATCATTGTCATCATCAACATCAAGGTGGTCCGGGATACTATCCCCATCAGAGTCAACAGAGTCAGGGTCTAAATGATCTGGGATACCATCATTGTCATCATCGGTATCCAGATGGTCTGGGACACCATCACCATCATCATCACCATGATGTTTATGAGACTGATGATCAGGGTCTAAATGATCAGGAATTCCATCATTATCATCATCATTGTCTAAGTTATCAGGAACACCATCACCATCGGCATCTTCTTGCGTATCCGGTATACCATCATTATCATCATCATGGTCTAAATGATCAGGAATTCCATCACCGTCAGCATCTTCTTTGTGGTCAGGGATACCATCACCATCATCATCATTATCTAAATGGTCTGGCACACCATCACCATCGGAATCGTCCAGACTGTCTGGAATACCATCATTGTCATCATCATGGTCTAAATGATCTGGAACGCCATCACCATCCGCATCTTCTTGGCTGTCTGGGATGCCATCACCATCATCATCATTGTCTTTGTGATCTGGTATCCCATCACCATCTGCATCTTCTAGGTGATCTGGTATCCCATCATTGTCGTCATCGTTATCTAAATGGTCTGGAATTCCATCACCATCTGCATCCTCAAGACTATCAGGTATGCCATCATTGTCATCATCGTTGTCTAAATGATCAGGAATACCATCACAATCAGCATCTTCTTTGTCATCTGGAACCCCATCACCATCATCATCATGGTCCCTGTGGTCTGGAATTCCATCACCATCAGAATCTTCGTATCTATCAGGAACACCGTCACCATCATCATCGTGATCTTTGTCATCAGGGATACCATCATTGTCATCATCATTGTCTAAATGATCTGGAATTCCATCACCATCGGTATCCTCTTGGTGGTCCGGTACACCATCACCATCATCATCATTATCCAAGTGATCTGGGACACCATCATTATCATCATCATCATCATGATAATCTGGGATACCATCGCTGTCTGAATCTTTGAACTGGCTGCTCTGATGGTCTGTATCGAGGTGATCTGGGATACCGTCATTGTCATCATCCTGGTCCAGATGGTCTGGGATACCATCCCCATCAGTATCTTCCTTGTCATCAGGAATGCCATCATTATCATCATCTTTATCCATATGATCCGGCACACCGTCATTATCATCATCATTATCTAAATGATCAGGGACACCATCACCATCACTATCCTTGTTTTCAGTGTGATCATAATCGTCATCTAAATCATCAGGAATGCCATCATTGTCATCATCACTATCTTTATAATCTGGTATACCATCACCATCAGAATCTTCTTCGATGTCTGGGACACCGTCTCCATCATCATCATCATCACGGCCATCTGGGATACCATCACCATCATCATCGTTATCCCAATGATCTGGAATACCATCATTATCAGAATCATGGACTGCACGCCCATGGAATTTTGAATGATCTTTGTCCTGGGAATCAGGGATACCATCATTGTCATCATCGTCATCAAGAGTATCAGGGACACCATCACCATCACTGTCCTCTTTATCATCAGGAATACCATCACCATCATCATCTGTGTCAACATCGTCCATTACACCATCACCATCATCATCTAAATCTAAATGATCGGGTATACCATCCCCGTCAGTGTCCTTAAAACCACCTCGGAAACGCCTGTGCTCTGCATCTAAGTGATCCGGCACACCGTCATTATCATCATCATCATCAACAACATCTGGAACACCATCACCATCAGCATCTTCCATTTTGTCCGGAATACCATCATTATCATCGTCATCATCCATATGATCCGGAATGCCATCACCATCTGAATCTTTGGCATCTTCTGGCGGACAGTCACCAGGATTCTTGCAGTAGCCTTGGGCCTTGTGGGTAGGTCTGGAGCGCTCTTGGAAGCCCATTAACTTCCGGCATCCAAAGCACTGAAACGACACAAGGCTATTGTCTAGAGGAAGAATATCAAGAGACAATACAGGTAATCCTTGCACTATATATCATGCATCATGTACATGTTTTCAGGCAATGGTGACTGCAAAGCAAATTTTGATTTCAAGTCGCTTTTCACAGCCTCATAACAGAGAAGCAAATGAAGTCAAAAGAATGCCGCAGTCAACACTTCATGGCCTTCTTAACTTGTGCATGTGACGGAAACCAAAGGATTACATGTCGACTGGCATGACTTGCAGGGCAACAGGGAATCTGTCGTCCAATAGATGGCACTGATTTTCACTAGGGTAAGCGTCAATATGGCAAGCAGGAAGGGGAACGGAAATAGTAGACAACCCTGGCGGTGGAATGGCTCTGTCAGCGACCCATTGCCTACCACACGACAAGTCGATGGTTCATAGGTCTTCTTGATAAGGCAAACTAACTTCCCTGGGATACCGTAGTTGGCGAGGATCTTCCATAAGGATTCGCAGCCCACGCTATCAAAATCCTTTCGAAATCTACAGATGTCAACAGGGCACAGCAGTACGAAGCTTTCAAAATACTCTGGCCAATTTGAACATCAAGAGTGCAGTGTCCAATCAAATCTCCGAATCGTCGACTCAAATGTGAAGACAGTTCTGCTACATGCCTGTGAAACGTAGAGAAGCACCAACGCATCCACTAAACAGCTTCAATCATTCATTGAGAACTGTCCTCCGAATACGATGGGAAGATGGAATCCGCAACGAAGATTTGTGGGAGAGAACAGGTCAGGAACGAATGAAGACGCTAGTAACATGATGGAAGTCGAACTGGATGGGCCACACTCTGCGGAGGCCGAAGAGCATCACAGGTCACTCCTTGAGATGGCATCCCCAGGGTTAAATAGCAATGGCAAACCACGCACAACCTGGATCCACCGAGGCAGAGGCAAGGTCCGTAGGACTGGAGCGGAATGACTTGGACGCAGTGGTCAAAGACTAAAGTAACTTGGAAGAGTTGCGTCTGATCAATGCTCCAGTCGGGATGGATGGAATGTGATAATTAAGTAAGTGAAGAGGATTTCACAACCTCGAGAAGATCCACTTAGGCAGAGGCGAGGTCCGTAGGACTGGAGCGGAATGACCTGGAGAGAGTGGTCAAAGAAGCAGGGGCAGACCCTCACAACCTCGAGAAGATCCACTAAGGCAGAGGCGAGGTCCGTAGGACTGGAGCGGAATGACCTGGAGAGAGTGGTCAAAGAAGCAGGGGCAGACCCTCACAACCTGGAGAAGATCCACTGAGGCAGAGGTAAGGTCCGTAGGACTGGAGCGGAATGACCTGGAGAGAGTGGTCAAAGAAGCAGGGGCAGACCCTCACAACCTCGAGAAGATCCACTAAGGCAGCGGCGAGGTCCGTAGGGCCGGAGCTGAATGACCTGGAGACAATGGTCAAAGAAGCAGGGGCAGACCCTCACAACCTCGAGAAGATCCACTAAGGCAGCGGCGAGGTCCGTAGGGCCGGAGCTGAATGACCTGGAGAGAGTGGTCAAAGAAGCAGGGGCAGACCCTCACAACCTCGAGAAGATCCACTAAGGCAGCGGCGAGGTCCGTAGGGCCGGAGCTGAATGACCTGGAGACAATGGTCAAAGAAGCAGGGGCAGAAGAAGGGGCAGACAATGTACAACCTGGAGAAGATCCCATGAGGTAGAGAACTGAGAGGTCCGTAGGACTGGAGCTGAATGACTTGGAGAGAGTGGCCAAGAAGGAAGTGGAGCAGATGAGTTGCGTCTGACCTATGCCGAGTCGGGATAGAAGAGGATAATTAAGTAAGTAAAGAGAATTTCACAACCTGGAGAAGATCCACTTAGGCAGAGGCGAGGTATGTAGGACTGGAGCGGAATGACCTGGAGAGAGTGGTCAAAGAAGCAGGGACAGACCACACACAACCTGGAGAAGATCCACTGAGAAAGAGGTAAGGTCCGTTGGACTGGAGCTGATTGACCCGTAGAGAGTGGTCAAAGAAGCAGGGACAGACCACACACAACCTGGAGAAGATCCACTGAGAAAGAGGTAAGGTCCGTTGGACTGGAGCTGATTGACCCGTAGAGAGTGGTCAAAGAAGCAGGGACAGACCACGCACAACCCGGAGAAGTTCAACTGAGGCAGAAGCGAATGGAGCTGAATGACTTGGAGAGAGTCTCCAGGTCATTCAGCTCACAACCAGGTCCATAGGACTGGAGCTGAATGACCTAGAGAGAGTGGCAAAAGACAGAGTCAGAAGGAAGAGGAGTTGTCTCTGATCTATGCCCTGATCAGGGTCAGGGTGGAAGAGGATAAATATGCATTAAAATGATGTCAAAACTCAAGCCAAAATTGATGTTGCATTTCTAAGTGACAGCCAGCACCATGTAAGGGTGGCTATAGATTTGCCAGTACCCCACAAGTAACCATGGATCAACCTCTCACACTGATGGAGGCAAGGACAAAGAGTTCCAAGTACATCCATTATGAAAGTACTTACCTATAGCAATGAACAGGTTGCCATTTACGTCAACCCCTTTCATGCCAGATATGATCAACTTGTTTTGCTTCTTTACTGGGATGTAAGAGCCAGGGGTCATTGTGCTCACCAGATCTTTGGTGATGGCATGTCGGCTTCGTTTCAGAATATGTTTGGCAGTAATAAAGTTACTATCCAAATCAGAGGCTTTTAAACCGAATTGCCGAACGTCCATGGATGTTGATCAAAATACTTATGGTCGAATGGACAGGCTTTATTCTCTTGCTGGATGGGGCTATTCTGGACAGGGTCATTTCTGGTTCTGGTTCCACTAAAGAATCTATCAGTTGATTTGCCGGAATGGCCCCATTCAGCAGTGAAGCGTTTGTCCACTGTGAGCATGGGGCATTCTGGACTCATCTCCACAGGTTCCTCATCAGGGAAGGGGACGACCAAGAACACTTGGAGGGAATGTTTAGACACCATGACTGGGTTTAGATAGGGTTCACATTAATCCTCTCACTTTTCACTTGTCATTCGTCTTATGGAGATCGAACAAGTCATTTCTAAAGAGCGGGCTACATACGAATCACGATGTCACCTGTCCACATCAAGGCGTGTCATGTCATGTTTCCAAGCCCAAGACAGTTAACAAGAGTTCTCCTGACAAGTGACCCGCTAACAGTGACAGGTGACCGCGCGAGACCTTCATAAACCCAGGCAAGGGCCGAAGCTGGTGCTGAAGCTGGGCAGGGTAAATTCCATTAGGATCTCAGTTGTTAGTGACATCCAAAATCGAACACAGATCCATTGGGCCATGCAGTATTAGTTGAAGATTAACACCAAAGGCAGCTAACAACTATTAAGACTATCGAGGTAATGAGGAATTTTATTACCAGGAGGTGGCAGTAGATAGCGATCCGATACACAATAGATTTCTAGCCCATATCAATTTCATTCACGAAGGATTCTGTTCTTTATTGGACTGCTAACTACATGTATTACTGCAACCTCTGGGCAATAAAGTCCCTCACTGATGGCTTGCATAGTGACCTCCAGATCCTTGTCCACTCTGGCCAAATCTCATCATTTAGACACCCGCTGGGGCCTCTATTGACCAGTGCTTCGGAAATGCAGGCCAGAAGACTGAGGGATCACATCATTCATTGTGATTTTTAACTGAACATAAAGCAGACAGATATCTGGATTGGTGTCCAATGTTCTGGCAGTTTTGAATCCACATAACATCAGTGTCCTCAGTCCTTCGTAGCAGTATTCCATAGCAAATTCAGCTACTGCTTGGGCCAATCCTTTGCATCACCACAACTATTAGAAGTATGCAGACATCGAAGGGAACAATTCAAGCACTTTTAAAGAACTAATGAGGTGTCTAACAACTAGTATTTGCACGAGTTCAGCTCAAATGGTGAACAAAATGTTACATGATTTCCGAGATCTATACTCTCGCCTCTTATTGACTCACAATGGTACCAAATGGAGACAAGGTGATTTAAGTAATTTCTTATAATGGTTTAAAGGTTATGCTATCAAAACGTTATGAACTTCATCATCAATGCGTTGCCATAAGACCATAATGGTAGAACATAAGCTACACATTAATGAAGCTAAGAATTGGCCACAGGGGATTATTTTCAGTGCAGTCATTGGGCTGAACTCCATGCAGTAAGAACAGAAGCAAACAAAGAGGGAAGGAACCATCATTAAATATTGATACCCCACGATCTTCTCCAAAGAAGCTTCAGCAGGGTCAGTGGCATTCTTGCAAGCCAAATTTAAGAATGCCTTCTCAAAAGTCCAATCTGACCCATCTTCCCCCTTTTTGAACATTGTTTGGAACGTGATACAATCAAATTTACTGACGGTCACCAAGGAGATATAAAAAACAGAGCACGATATCCATATTAGTATAAATTTTATTAGATCTTTTGTTACAAAGGATGAAATCTCCACCGACACTCAGGGAGGTCAAACCAAAGTTGAAATAACTTAGCACAGTGGATCAGTTCTTAGCATCGTCGAGTCTAAACTTTGTGAGAAAGTAACAGAAATAACACAGAATTCTCTTCATACTGCCAAATGGTTATCCACGTGTTGGAATTTTTGCTATATGTTATTTTCTGTGACTTCCGCAGCCAAGTTTTGACTTTTTGAACAGGTCCACATCCGGGGTATTCACGATCTGGCCGAAACAATAACTGGACAACTGTAGCAATCTACACAACAGCACCACAAACATTAGCTTCTCAGATTGCCATGGTAACAGTTGCCATGGTAACAAGGTTCTACTATCGCAAGGGGATATAACAAGTTTTGAAGTGAATGTCAGTTTCAAAAACTGTCCACAGTCAATGTTTTAACACATAAAATCTACTTCCGCAAGGAACAAATGAAAAAAGACGTAACTTCTACACCTGAATTCACAGTTTAACACAATGAAACTTGGTCCAGTCTTAAACAATGCAAATTTATCTTGTTTGGGTCAAGAAAGTTTGAAAATCACAAGTCTAATACTGTCACTTAAAAGTTCTCAAAGGGTCCTTATCTTCAATAAGAGTACATTTATACATTCTAGTTTTCTTAAACCCCAAATCAATCTCATGAGTACAAAGTCACAATCATAGGCCAGCAAAGGACCACTTTTAATTTCGAAACATTTTCTGATGTGTTGACTCTATTTGACTTGTTTACATAGTCAGAGTGTACCAACTTCCAAGCAACAATATTAGACTATCAAATTTTCAAACCTAATCATTGCCCAACATTAAGATTTCAAAGTCAAGTCTAAAACATTCAGAAAATTAATTCAACTATTTACAGCATCGTACGCACTCTTACAGACTTGATTCTCACTAGCAGAGTACCGAACAAAATATAAATATCATAGTGTTGATAATGGAATGAATGAGCAGTGAGATATCAGGAAGTGGATGGAAAACCATCACAAAATATTTCGAATGGAAATATTCATCCGAAGAACAGCACATATTGTGAATTAATCGTCATAAGGGGTGCTTATTTCGAGTGCAATTCAATCCTATGAGGAGAAATCGTCTCTAGTAAAAGTCATATTGCAATAGTTTAAGTCAAATGCACACTGATATGGTAATCAAGGATGAAAATCAATCCAAACGTTTCCGGATGGATATCCATCCCAAAAATTGTATGGATTTCCATTCCTTTCCTGACTGGAGATGGGATGACTCGTCAGAATTGAGCTCGCGTAAGATGGCTAGTGGGTGGTGGCGGTGTTATTGCATGCGTTTCGTTTACAATTCGTCTTTTGTGGCGTCATGCTTAGAATCGGTCGTCTGGAAGAAAATCAGAAAAAGCACCAATCAACATCATGCGGCTAGAAGGACACGAGTCTTCTGCCTCTGTCACCATGGATCGAGTCACCGCGGATACGAGTCAACGATTCCAACTTTGTTGCCTAGCCAGCAGTTAGACCAAACTTGTAAGTCAATGGAAATTTAGCAGTTAGACCAAACTTGTAGGTCAATGGAAATTTCCAGCCAAGTCGGACCAAACATTTTTTATGTCTTTTTCATGCAGTGAACAGAAATTTCTTTAAAAAATGCACAAAAATTTCTATTCCTGATGCAGAAAATGAAATGAAATCGACAAACAACACTTAGATCTAACACTGGCGCAAGGTCGGGGCGACTCCTACACATGGTGGACGAAGGCAGAAGATAAAAACGGGGAAACAATAAGAGGTAAAGTTGGACTGTTAGTTTAAAGCCAAGCGATCCTTCAATGGCCACGCATGCCAAGCATCACAGGGTGTGAGTTCGAAAATCACGGTGAAGACATTTATTTCAAAAACAGTGGCATTTTCTTATAACAATGCTACTCTCCACCCTGACATTCCTAGCATACAGACCATCAAAGGTTCGCTTGACAGAACATTCTAGCTTTCAGTAAAGTATTGAACTAGAGAAGCACAAAAATCATGCTCGAGATATTAACACTCAAATTCTAAGAACCGGCTTCTTGATCCAGTGATAAAGGTTTTTTCCGATATTTCTGAAGCTCAATTCGATTTTCCTATTCGATGCTGTGCAAAACATGTAACAACTGTGCTTCCATAGAATGTCTTTCAAACGACTAAAGCTCTTTGTGAATATTAAAAGCAACAATTTTAGAACATTAAACTTTTAGGTTGAACAATACACTGCATGTCCTGAAAAGTTCTGGACCAAATCTCAAAATACCTAAATGATTATGCAGGATTTTGTTCAGAACCAGTCAGCAGTGTTGAGATAAGTGCTGCACATTAGTTCACAGTGGATGAAGAAGGGGGCAGCACTCTAGGGGACGATGAAACCTTGCACAGCATGCGACAGGGCCTACAATAACACAGGATTGCACAAAGTGGATGTGTCTGAATTATGCATGTTGAACATGCCAAGCTATCTTCCTTTTAAAAATATGCCAAAATATTCCACTTTGTACAAACCCGCATTACCGTCTGCTCCAATTCTGATGACCTTGACCTCAACCTACCTGTGGTTCTTCCTTCTTTTCCTCTGTTGTTTCTGGTGTTTTCTCTTCGCCTTCTTTTGGCGCTTCCTTATCTTTGGCGCTCTCATCGTCGCTGAATTCTTTGCTGGCCTCGTCATCACTTTCGCTGTCGGTTTCTTCATCTTCTGGATGTTCGTCGACCTGTAACGACATAAAGATTGAAAGTGTCATTTTTAGTTCAGTTAGCATCATTTTCCACATTTTCACCACATATGACTTCCCTAAAATCAGCTATCACAACCTGTAGTGTTCTACTCACAATTTGCAAGGATGAAAAAGTAGAGTGATAGCGTTGCCCCAAATTTAACAATACATGATGGAATACGCCTCCCTCATGATGCCAAAATAAAGCCGTGCGAATCTTGGTTTTCTCTCCCCTACTCACCTTGGCATCGAGGGGAACATTGAGGCCGAGTCTCATCATCCTCTCAACACGCTCGGCAAACCCTGACGTATCGGTGAGTTGGAAACCAGATCGGAGGACGGCTGTCTCGTACATGACCACCGCCAAATCAGTGGCAGTTTGATCGGATTTGTTGGCCTGAAATTGACAAAGACGGAATAAGTTTCATTGGAATCTGAGCTACTTTGTATACATTGAACAGGAGCTGATTATAAATATGTCACGGAAGAATCTAATTCACGATGAAACTAAAAGTGGGACAGGTTGAATTCAGGAGCTGAGACAGGCCACTTATAAGTGGTTACGGTGCACTCACCCAAATTAGAGAATCAAGAAATAAATTTTCATAAAGCCAATTGTGTCACAAAAGACATTCAGGAGTATTTTACTAAGCCAATGATAGTTTCAATGGAATATTCAAGTAAACGATGTGGTGTCCTGGTTTTGATGTAGGAGTTCACTGACGCAGGTGCTAGTGCATTCACTTACTATAACCAATTCCTAGTAGCGTATATGAAGAGGAGATAGGTACAGAGAGGGACCACACACAGAAATAAATAAACTGGGGAAAACAAGGAGACGAGGAACATGAACAGGACAAATGAGGAGTCACAAAAGTTAAATTTGTTTTCCAATTTCATCTCCACCAACTCTACTTAACGTGACATGGCGTCAAGTCTAAGGGCTTAATAAAACTATTGGACGTATCCAAGTCTATAGTACATCACCAGGAAGAGATACTCGGGGAAAGTAAGCTATGGTAATAGAAATATCAATATCAATCAAGATGAGAGTTTACACACCTCGACTCTCTTCTTGAGTTCCTTGAGCAGTGGATGACGTGGGTTGATCTCCAGTGTCTTCTTCTGCGAGGCGTAGTACTGCTTGGATGGATCGTCAGCCTTGGCGTACGCCTGCGCCTTCATGATACGTTCCATGTTACCGGACCAGCCGTAGGTGCTGGCAACAAGAGCACAGGGGGAGCTGTCCAGACGTTCGGAGATAACAGCCTTCTCAATCTGAAATGAATGACAAATTCAACAGATGAATCGAGGATCATTTGAGTAGTCATGTCGAAGTTTTTTCGGATAAGATAGAAATTTTGAAAATAGCCCTTGTGATGGTTAGAATATCTTACCTTATCCTTCAAAGCCTCGTCCTTCAACCAGTCAGTGAGCGTCTCAAACTGTTTCTTCGTAAATTCCAAGTTCTCCTTGGCACGTTCTGATTCGTCCAACTTCAGGCCCTCCTTTGCAACATTCTGGAACTTCTTGCCTTCGAATTCTGGCAGTGACTGGATACAGTACTCATCAACAGCTTCCGTCAGGTACAAAACCTCAAATTCTTTCTTGATGAGTCGCTCAACGAAGGGGGATTTCTCAACCTCAGCACGACTTTGACCAGCGACGAAATAGATGACTTCTTGCTTGTCCTTCATTCGCTCGATGTATTCTTGGAGGCTGGTCATCCCCGTATCTGAGTTCGATGAGAAAAATCGTAGGAGTTTGGCAAGACGTGTTCTGTTGGAGTGGTCCTCCATGACTCCTAGTTTGATGCTGGAAAGAGAGAGTTTAACAATAAGTTGTGGGAAATGTGTTGGTGTTCTGACCAAAGTCGGTCTCCAAGGCCTTCACAACGCTTACATCAACAGGTTAGGCCTACACTCGAGATCCCAAGCATGCACGCTATCTCGAATATTCCATCCCATCATGCACTGCATTCATACTCGACAAACCAAGTATTCACGGTTTATCGAGTCCGGCATCAAATGAGACCATTCGATCATCAGACTCGACAACTACCACCAGCTAAGCCAACTTACTTTGTGCTGTACTCCTTCCAGAACTTCTCATACTCTTCCGTGCCGATCTTCTTGATCATATCGAGCGTCTTACGCACGAGTTTCTTCTTGATGACCTTGAGGAGTTTGTGTTGCTGCAGCGTCTCTCGGGATACGTTCAGTGGGAGATCGTCAGAGTCGACCACGCCCTTGATGAAGGACAGATACTTGGGCAGCATCTGCTCGAAGTCGTCGGTGATGAAGACACGTCGGACGTACATCTGAAATGATATGAGAGTGTGATGAGCTTAAGTGACCTTGCCATGTGGTGCACTTGCTTGTGTGTCCCTGTGACCGTAAGGTCTACCTGGCGGCAGTCCTGGCTCCTGGCAGGTCCAACCATGCCGGACTGGCTTAGGCGAGGGTCAGGACCAAAGTTGGGTCAAAGAGAATACAGGAGTTTGAGTAAACCCACCTTGATAGCTTCTTTGGATTTGCCGTAGTCTTGGAACATATCACCTGGCGAGCTTTTAGGAATGAATAGGATGGATTTGAAGGTGACTTCTCCCTCAGCTGTGAAATGTGTGTGGGACATGGGATCATCACTCTCCTTTGTGAACGACTTGTAGAATTCGTTGTATTCTTTATCTTCAATCTCACTTGGTCTGCAAAGGAGAGATTTCGAAAATAAGACCTCGTCTATCTCATGAGTACCAATCATGTAGCGCAGTATTCAGGACAAATGTGTTTAACTTGACTTACTTTCTCGTCCAGATGGGTTTGTTGCCATTCATGAGTTCCCAGTTCCACGTCGTCTTCTCGACCTTCTTGGTCTTTGGCTTGTCAGCCTCGACCTTCTCTTCCTCAACCTGGAACAAGAGAATTAGATCAAATATTACTCTCAGCAGCCAGTTTTGCACAAGATCTCAAGATCCATTTTGGTTTCAATTCCGATCTTGGACAAATCACCTCGAAAAAGACATTATGATCAGTGACGTTCCAGTCCTGTTCAACCTGATGACGATTTCTGAAATACAGCATCATTAGTGACCGAATATGATATCGTAAGATAAGAAATCTGGACCCGAAAAAAGATTTGATAATCGTTGAAGAATATTCACAGACAACACACAACGACACAGAATACTCCATACCTGTGCTTCATCATCATCCGCCTTTTTCTTGAGCAAAAAATAATTTTGACAGAAAGTAACAAAAAAAAAACAAATAGAAGAAGATAGTGACATAGGTTAAATACACATATCATGCTACATGCAACAGCATTGGAGGTCGTGTTAGTATATTAATTTGGAATAACAATTAGATTGTTGACCGTATATCAAATCAGGTGAACAAACACTTGTGATTGCTGAACCGATCTTCAATGTTGAATCTATCTCCTAATATTCGTCAACTATTTCAATGACCAAAGACCTTATCCGCGAGTTATCCAATTTATATCATCGTAGCTTCAAAATGTGCTATTGATGGATCTGAGAGTTACTCATACCTCCTCCTCTGGTGGCGCAGGAGCCGGTGGAACATCCTTTTTATCAATAATATCATCGTCATCATCATCCTTTTTCTTAAGCGTTAAGAAAGTTTAGGAAGAAAAAGATTATCATATGATCACATCTTTGTGATGAAAGTACAAAGTAGTTAGTATTTTGTTGGGTGCAACCATCCGTTATAGTTCGAAGTCAACTGGACTACTTAATATGTTTTATTACTTATCGCAAATTTGAAAAAGTCAGATCCAGCTAGAGTTAAGAGCATTTTGAGTAACTGTATCAAAGTGAATGTAATCTTTCCTCTTATCATCCCCACGATACTTCTGCAATAAATCAAGTTGCCTTGATTCTGATTTGAATTGCAAAGGTGATTGCAACTCTTCCTTTATAACCAGAGAGCAGCGGTTCCTGATGGAGGCAGACGCCAAGCACAACCACAAAACCACAACACAAACTGAATCGATCGAATCAACTCTCGATTTCAAAGACTGAAGCTTGCAGGCAAAGCTGAAGAAAAATACGTTTCACGTCCCACATTCATTATGGCCAACTTGAAGCAATTGTATCAGCCACAACTGACGACCAGCAGACCACTCTCAAAGCAGATCAAAGGATATCCTCTCTGCCAGGACCAGCTTTCATGACGACCATCACATCAACACTCCAACGAAAGCCTAAGTCAATTATATTTCAGCCACAATCCCTTTGACCCGTAAACTGTCAAGTTTTTCCAACAGAGCACCTCAGAAAGCAGCATTTCACGCTAACATCAGAATGAGGCACCAATGAACGGACACAAAACCCAGACAGTCCTCGTACCTCTGCATCAGCCTCCTCATCCTTTACCTTCTCCTCTTTTTTCTAGGAACAAAACAAACACCAATTTGAAACTCGACAAGATATCTTCAAAATGTTTGTTTCCAAGTCAACCTGACTATTTCGCCAGCCACCAGTTGCGGCAACCATTAGAGAAAGGTCTTCTCCAAAAGAAGTGGAAGTGCAGATAGGCTGCCTACAGACCCTCACTAGGCTTCGGTAGATTGTTAAAGTGTTAGGAACATTAGCTAGACGGGTGATATCAACAGGGGAATGTGTTATGTTTGATATAAAGATACAACTAAATAGAGAAGTTGAAACAAAAGTACACGTCAGTGCATTCTGAAATTAGAGTATGTGTTTCGCTTAGTGTTATGTGAGCTAGCTAGACATACAGTTACATTTCATAAAGAAACCAGTACACATAAACATGTTATGATTAGAGTGTGTGACGTGCATTAGATAAGTCTGGTGTCTGTTATGGCTGTTGCTCATTCTTTAACCCTAATTGCAGATAACCAATATCAAGTATTAGATTCTCTAATCCATACTGGCTGATATAAAACTCCAGACAGGCTAACTGACAGAACTGTTGATGTTCCTGGCCAATATGAAGCCAGGGAGTCCCCCCCCCCCCCCATATCCACAAAACAAATGGGATACAAACTGATCATGCTGCCCCAGACAGAGGAGCCAACATGTTTTGCCCCCCCCCCCCCCTCATTTCATCGAGAAACAGTCACATTCCTCTAAATAAAAGAACGACACATCCACGAAGAAACAACAGCAACAACATGACAAGAGTTTGACAACAAGTGAGCGTTGCCTACCTCAGCGTCGACATCAGGTTCGTCCACATCCTTTTTCTCCTCCTTTGTACAAAATAATAACAGACGGTCAAAATATGCCATTTTATTGACAACAAAAAGAGATGGTCAAAATGTGCCACTTTGATGATAACAACAAATGTCATCAGTAACAATTCTTCTTTCTCCCTCTCTATACGTGTGTCAAACTGTTCAACTGATGACATATAACCATACTGCTGTCCCCAGCCACATATTCAGTACCCTAAACGACTCCAATCAGGGCCTACTTACCGTTACATCGTCCTCATCCTTCTTCTTCTCCTCGGCTGGTTTGTCCTCCTTCTTCTCTTCCTCCACGGGCTCATCAACCATCTCAGTCTGAAACGAGAAACAATGGAGGCAACTGTCAATCAATCAATCAATCAATCAATTGATCAATCAATTTGGGACTCGAGGGCTCATCAACCATCCCAGTAAGAAAGAAGAAAATCTAGAGGCAACAGTTAGAAAAGTAAAGGTTCTAAATCTTAGTGTCACTCGCCATTGAAAGGGCCAGCCAGATTTGGTTTATGGGACACTCTTTCTTTCTATCAGAGGTATATCTCATCCTCGTTTTTCATCAGATCAAGCAAATTATCGTTGTTTATGTTGTTGACTACAGGTGAGTGCATCAAGAACTGTTTGTTATTCTGACCCGAGTTATAGGTTGTTCCAGGTCAGAGCAAATACTACTTCTTGCTATAAATAATTTAGGCCCAGTATAACTTTTGGGCCCAGCACAACAGCACATGTTTCATGAACATAACGGTATTGTATATGCTTCTCTTCATCGCAATCTGCACATGAATGAGAAACTTTGTTACCAATAGGCAGGAGTTGTGGTCCAATACACAATAGATTTCAAGCCCATGTCAATTTCATTCAATGCCGTAAAAGCCAATTTGCTGGCATAAAGGGCAGGCCCCATATCATCTCTTCTTGCTTGAGTAGCCCCTAGTCATGCTTGTAATAATTCCATTGCTGCCTGGCTTAGCAGGTGGTTACAGAGGTGTTGCTTAACCTGCTCTGATCAGGTATAAGGCCTGGTAATCGCAGCTTGAATCGAAACACTATTGAGGTAATTCTCTGTATTCATTGCTAATCTTGCGCTGATGTGGGGAAAGAATCAGAGGCCAACACACAATCCATGATATAAACTGAGAAACTTAAGGTTTCTGTGGTTGACTCTGAAGTTGCTTCTCTCAACCCACAAATGGGTAGTGCTAGGCCCTTAACTTGTACGTAAATACGCAATGGCCTTCACCTACTGAGGAATCTGACACGCAGCAAAGACAGGTACTCAGCCAGTTAATACTGGTTGCACAGAGAGCCACGTCAGCTGAGCCTTGCGGTTTGAACAGGTGCCTTGAAACCTGATCGGGGGAAAACGGCAGAGAGAACACCGTACACTGGGAAACCACACAGATGATGGTGGAGAAATAACAAGATGTTTTTCGTTTAACTTTCATCGTGTTGTCCATGTCAGCAACATTTCGGGGCTGGTGTAGGTCTTTGTACATCCACTGCCCTTCTGGCATTGATCAGCAAGGTGTAGGCCTACCTGCCGTCAAATTCTGTGCATTTTTTGGGGGCGGGGAATTGGATGTCTCATCCCTGTTAAATTGGTTGACTATCCTTACCTTGCTGGTCCACAAGTAGATGTTGAAGTTGATGAACTGACTGTATTTCTTGATGAGGTCCTTGACGGTGTTCTCCTCCAAGAAGTCATGGGCCTCTTCCTTCAAGTGCAGACTGCAAAGAGAACAAATGTGAAATTCAATTAACTGATTACACATTAAACTTCTCAAAGATGGTGAAAAAATAAAATCACATTTCATGGTAATTAGTAACTTCAAAATCAGACAATTCTGCCCAAAAAATAAGGCTTGTGTTATGTCAGCCAAGACTAGTGACATAATCTAAATTGCCTATAGTAGCTATTATGATGGCCATTATGAGGTGTTTTGAGCAACTTAACAATAACAGGCCTAATCCATTTCTTACATCAACCTCCCTGTCATTGTTGTCCAATTGTCATGAATGGGAGATTACTCTTTCCTTATAAACCCCTTTGCTCCCTCTGACTTTATGTAACTGATCCTGCCTAAGGTCATTGTTTATGTTGTTGTCACAGCTGACTGATTACAATTCAAATAGCCTGGTTGAGGGTGAAAACATGAACAATTCTGATGTCATAAAACCATACTTTGGTATTTTCAACTACTGGTAGATTTTCATTTTTCGCCCATATATTTTCGCTGGGAATCATTCTTAGATAGAAGCATGATGCAACTAAATGCAAACTTTAATTTTAAAGATTATCAGTGTAACCTATCAAGCCCCAGGATATAAAGTGCCTTGATGTGCACTTCTCCAGCAATCAAGCTTAATGCTAACAAGTACTAGTCTTACTTATCATTCTGATATATATGCAATCAAAACAGCTTGCATATTATTAGGCCAGGCATGTTAAATTCTTTGCGCAACTTGCCAAGAATAAAGATGATTTTGTAACCAGAAATTACCACTGTGGGGTAGATCATATCTCTCCAAGCAATGGATTTGATTGCTGGGGATCTGAAGAGAAGGCATCAAATTGACACTGCCTTGCTATTAACCCATTAAATACCAGTGCTGTGCTATGAAATTAGCATTGGTATGCTACCCGACGACCCCCAGATATGCTGCCAAATAACCAGAAAAATTTGGTATACACAGCTCGTTTTACATTAGAAATAGGTACATGTATGCTACAGGTGGCAGTGTTCAGCTTAGAAGTACAAATCAGAATTCGTTTTTTATTGTTTTTTTCTCATTGCGTACATCATGGAGTACATCTTGCAATGATCATAGCAAAGTCTACTGACGCTATATCAGTGAAAACAGTCTAAACACGCAGAAGTTTTAGAAGTGCTTGGATGAGATGTTTAAGCCACAAGTTGTCCTACTCTGGCTCAAAACAAATGTTCCCAATACGACTTTCAGAAACCACATCTTTCGAGGATTCCTCTCTCCAGTTGTGGTTTTGACGTCACGGTTTCAAACCCGACCAACAACTCTTCACATCAATACTATCAAAAGATCAACTGCTGTTAATTTCCTTCCCAAATCTCTTGTTTATTTCAGTATTGAGTACTTCATCAGTTGGCTTCACTCTAAGCTTGACCAAAGAAATTGTACATTTTGACAGCAAACGATCTACTTCTGCACAGGCAACTTCAAATGAAATGAACTCTCTCCTGATCAGCAAATAGAGCATGCATAATCAACAAATGCTCATAAATTACAAATCACTCTAGTTGACCATAATACAGTGTACATCCCGTGCTAACTCTGTACATTTCTGCACTGAGATGCTGCCTATTCTGGGTGAACTTGATTCAAATCTGCTTTGTTAAATCCCACCATCAATGGCACCATGAACGGCTAAAATCAGCATAATCTATTAGCTCAACAAGTTGCCGATTTTTCATTGTGATCACAACTGATAGCATGTGACAGCTTACAAGTAATCGATTCTGCATTTATAGACTGGAGTCACCTCACAATAATGAGACAATTATCTGGATGGGATTTAAGGCAGCTTATGCCAACACAATGGTGGAGATTGCTGTTTGATAGACTAAGCTTTTTATACTGTTCCACTCAATAGGACTCTTCAATTCCCCTTTGACAGGAAAGAATATAAGAATCTAGGGCTGTATGCATTGCAACAACATTTAGGCAGGTCCTTATTTTGTCTAGCACCAACACTAGTTATTGCAGAGTCGCAGACTGATTTGTTAAGCTGCAGAAAGGCTAAGCGGCCTATCTTCTAGGGTCAGGCAACATCCCAGTAGGCTGTGCGCTGATTTGGTGTGCGGTGGTCCACTTCGCTTCGTCACAATAGGTCAAGAGGCAGTTGTGCTTACCTGACAGTAGTACCGCGGCCGAGGGTGTTTCCACGCGGGTCCTTTGTCACGGAGAATGAGTTAGCATCAGATTCCCAGATGTACTGGTCGTCGTCGTTGTGTTTCGATGTCACGATTACACGATCGGCAACTGCAAGGGAGGGACAGAAGGATTATAAACCAAGGAATATTAGATCTGTTTATTTTCAAATGGCTTAGTTTACGGCAGTGGAGAGATGACGACAGTTTTCTTTGCTAGATGAAACACAGCGAAAAATGTAGCAGACGACTTACCCAGGAATGATGAGTAGAAACCGACTCCAAACTGTCCAATCATGTCCGTCATTTCTTGAGATGATTTCGCGTCGCCCATTTTTGACAAGAAGTCACTTGTACCAGATTTGGCTATCGTTCCTAAGTTTTTGACTAAGTCGTCTTTTGTCATACCGATACCGGTGTCAGTGACGTGTAACACATGGTTATCTTTATCAGCCTGGAAAGAGAAAATGACCAGGGACTTGACGCAAAGTATGGGTAAAATATGGTTCAGTTAGGGTCGGGTGGACAGAGAACACCTCCTGGGGCCTGGGGAAAAAATCCTAGGCCAACATGCCTCTGAACTGTCAGACGGGACAAATATGAGATGTTCGCTTGGAGGCAACAGGTCGACTGATCGAAGTGGTTTTATTGACATCTGCCATGGGGTGAGATTGATAATTGGATTCTCTTCAAACCGCATAAACTTCCAGCAAAGTGCAGACGCAAATAACCACTTTATGACAAGTTTTAAGCAACAATTTTCAAATATTGTATGAGAATATTGGAAAACCACTTCGTGCAAACACAAAAATAACTTATTTGAACTACCCACTGCTCTTTGATATTTAACTTCTAGAGAAAGGTACACAGAACAACATGATCAATCACATGGGCTGTCGGTGGGTGTTTTTTAAACGAGACATGGGAGACTTCTACCATCCAATTTCGATCATTATCATTTGACTATTTACGTATTTGACAGCCTCAATAACCTGGAACATTTCCTCTCGTTCTGTTTACAATTTTAAAACGTTGATTGAAGAGTTGTTTTCAGTTTGATCTCGAGTAGTTGCCAGCAGGACTGACTGAGAATCCACCGACTGAGTGTGGGCGGCATGCAGCGGCGACATATCAAAAACGTACAAGCTTAGATTTACCTGAGAAACCGGGGAGAAAACCTCATGCCTGTACACTTGTATGTAAATGAACAAGAGGCATATTGGGTTGTGTACATTTCTACATGCCTTCTCCAATTGTACACAACGTTAACCCTTTCAAAGTGACAGACAACTTCCTGCAGTCAGCTTTATAGGTTAATTTTTCCTTTCTGATCCAATCCATTTGCTGATTGTTGGAGCTATTTCTCTGAGCAACCACCTTTTACCCAGAGGCACTACAGCCAACCTTTTGATTGGACAATAATGATGAGAAAATGAATCGAAATAGGATTAGGGGATCATTTTACACTTAGTGACGAATCTGAAGACACTGCGATCAATTTGTTGTGATAAGACAACACCCAGAGACGGACACACCCATTAGGTCCATGCCATCTTGGCACTAACCCTATCAGGCCTTGTTGGCAAAACTTTGTCAAATCAGGCGGACTCAAGGCTAAAACAGCAGCAGCAAGCCAGTGCAGGACGTTGAAAGAGATGCAGGGTTTTCTCAAAGTTGTCATCCAAGAGTCATTTGAACCAGCCTTGAGTGGCTTCTGGTCCAAACCAGAGTACTTGGCAGTTAATGTCAGATGAATATAGCTTCCCTCGTCTGCAGGCTGTCCTTCCTTGTGATTTGTTAGCTGGAGTCAAAGAATGGGACCAAACCCGAGATGCCTGGATTGTGATGACTGGCTAATCCAATGAAGAACACGCGGGAAGAATATCGTCCTTACCTTTATTTTAATTGTTAATTCTGTATTATCGCCTAAAGCAGCCTTATCTGATATGGACACGAATCGGATCTTATCTAATGCATCTGATGCGTTTGAAATCAACTCTCGCAAGAAAATCTGAAATACAGAATAATTGAAACGCATAACAGAATGATTAGGAAAGAAACTAGGATAATGGGATTGTTACAGCTAGCTAGACAGGCCACACAGATTTGACGAGGGTGGCTACTTTTGATGTGGTTCTCCCCTGTCCGATGTTATTGAAATGGCTTGCCACCTTACACTCCGCTCTGCTCCTGACACGACGTGACGTTTTTGTGCATCATTACATCCCATAAAATCACCAACTTCTACGTGACACCCTGCCCACCAATCACAGCCTTACCTCTTTGTTCTTATATAAAGAGTTAATGATGAGTTTCATCATTCTGTCCACCTCTGCTTGGAAGGTATGTTTCTCGGCCTTATCACGTAATTCTTTCATCTGAGCGACACTCAGCCCATCTAATTTTATTGACTCTTCTTCCCTTAAAACAGCAACAAATTGATGACAAGACATGAAAAGTGACGATCTTTATAAAGAGTCACAGCACAAAAACAACATTTGCGGTTGATAGATGGGGCAGGTGAGGAATGTTACGGGGAATAGCCTGTTATAAAAACCATATGAAAACCTCCGAACATGTCCAAAGATTTACTTCGTTGACCTTGACCAAAAACCAATGGTAAAGAATTCAATTGGACAGACAGGGTAAAACATAAATCAGCTTCGTCTGACAAGCAGGGCAATGTCATTTCAATTGCTCTAGCTATACATAACAGTATTCATCAGAGGAACAGGTATACATAATCATGATGAATGATGGGGGAAACTTCCTCTGATCAGGACAGACCAACCAAAGGTTTGCTTCATGTCTCAACCAAAGACCAAGCAATCACTCCTTGGTTATACTCCATGGGGACCATGTGTTGGGTGGGCTGATCAGAATCGTTCTGGGGCTCTGCTTGAGTGCTTCCCTAACAACTTGGCAAGAGAAGCTCATTGAGAGCTTTCAAATCATTTAACAATGCTCATCTTTTTGGGACATGTGTGTGTCTGTGTTAGGCCATACATCAGTCGATAATGAACTTTGGCTCACAGCATCTCCCATCTAAGAATGAAGATAAATCTTGTCTTCAATCATATCTCATTCTGGTACTTCTAAACCATCCAGCTCACTCAATGAACTCTCAAACTGGGACGAGTGGCACTGCTGGGCCCTAGGCCTAGACATTCAACAAATAGTTTCTTTGGCTTTGCGATAGCCCATTTTGTGCAGGTTACTCCAGCTTGGGCTACACACTGACACATTACTATACCTACACTTCAGCAAATGCAAGCACGCATAGCCTAGCCTATTATAGCCTACTACATGTGCTAACATACATGTAGGCTAGCATAGCCTAACATCAAGGGTTCTGCAGCCTCCAGGAGTATGAGGATGTAGCATTATGAAGCCAATCGGCAAACAACAGATGGTGGAGGAAAACAGAGCTAAGTTGCTTAGATTTATCGCTAGAATGTATCGTTATTGTAAAAGGTACACCAAGTATAAACACACAACAAACTTTGGATTTCACAATTCTGTGGAAAGGGGGTTTGGGATGGCCTCAAAGCTTTTAAATCTTTGACAGACAATCCAACGTCGAAGAGTTTTCATACAACCTCTTATGTGGGCCTACTAACCAGCGAGCTGGCTGGTTCTGAAGTACCAGAATGAGATGTGCGTAAAATTCAATGTTTGAAGTCAAGATGAGATTTATTTTCAGGGAGGGCACGAGCATGTCACAGTTTTGGGTCAAGAGGGCGCTAGAGGGACAGAAAGCCTAAAGGGAGTGGCAACAGATGGCGCTGGGAGACCAACGAGTTTTACATATTATACATGTGACACATGGGATTTAATACAGGAGTTTGAAAGAACACAAGTCTTTACTTGCACTGGAGAAGTGGGCCAATCACCTTTCAATAAGAATGTCCACAATAGTGGATCTGCTTGTCCATTGTGTAGAGACAAGAGATTACCATTCATGTCCCACTTAACAGTACAGCAGACATAAGCATACACCTCAAAGTTGAGGAGATGTCTCCTAAGCCTCATTTCGTTGTCAATATTTTCCACATTGGTTGTCTTGCTACACGAATGAATTCTCACCTCTGTACGACCTCATCGTCTGTTTTTGAGCCGTCCTTGGCTTTGGTTGCGCTCTCCTCAACCTTGGGTTCAGACGCTTCATCTTCTGCCCGGCACGAGACTGCAAAGAAAGAAACCAAAGTGGGATCAGCAAAGAGCACTGAAAGTGTTAAACTATCCCATGATGCAACTTCACTCAATTAAAAGTTGAGTAAGTTGTTTTTTCATCTCGAGTAGAAAGAAAATGCGACAGTCACAAATTGTTTTATCAATACATCAACTTTAATTTAATTTATGAATTCATCAGTCGTGTGTCAATATTTCCCAACATCTGGTCATAAGTGTCAGTATTTGCCAATATTTAGCTCCAGATGGTGATTTCGTAGAAACAGCTGGTTATAATTCATTTTTGCCACCAACATGGCACGGTGACTCAACAGATTACCACAAGATAGTACTTAGTAAGTTCTGGTATTGAACAGCCGAAATATGTTTTTTAATTAGAAGGCGTTGGGATACTTTCTTTCTTGGCCAATTATAGGATGATTGAAGCTCTAATGTCGATGAAATAAAAGATAGGGGAATCAATGAGAAAATGCTGTAATATTCATGAAAAGTTACCAATGCAACCAGTTGCCAAGGGAGAGAGGAAACAACTCAAATGGTATCCATTGTTATTATGTCACCAAGGTAACTAAAGATACACATGATGGGAGGCTGCCACGTGCAAAATGCACCTATAACCAGTTTATAAAACAGTTGTGTGAAAATACTAGACATATGGATTTTCCCTTCTGCATCGCATTCACACGGATGACAATGGCAGCATACATTTGAAGTGCATGGATGACAATGAATGATAGATATCTAGAGAAAAATTTAACAAAATGATAAACCTATAATAATCCACTTTGCATGTATATACATATCAAATATTCGTATCATTGATAGCAGGCCAATTAAAGACATAGGTGTATCATTGAGCATAAATTTGGTGTTTAGTGCTTGCTCATAAACCCTTCACATTTATGGCAAGATATTGACCTGTGCATCTTTTCATCCCCAACTCAAGGTGTTTGGAGAGATTGAGCCAGGAATCAATGTAGCTTGTTGGATTTAAATAAACCATGAATTGTGTACTGAAGTAACTTTTAAATCAATGTAATGTGTTTCTGAAAGGCGGCGTGCAATTAGGGCCAAGGTGTGAATCCATTTAGCAATATAACAGCGACTTATCAAGGATCCTTATAACTCTGTAGAAAGAGGACGAATTTTGTGTACATTTCTATCTGTATACGTATAAGGATCAATGATAAGTCCCTGGTCTCAACCTCCCTAATAAAACTGTGGCAAATAAGGGGCAAATAAGGCCACATGACTTGTATTTCATGGTTTTTACATTTTGTAGTCGAAATAGACAATTTTGACTTAGTTCATTTGGGCGCTGACTAGTCATGCGTTTCACCAGGAACAAAGGCTCACGGTGGCTTATGGCAATCTCTGAAGTGACTTATCGTAGAATAGGGCTTGGCTTTCTGACATGTTCTCAGTGGTGTGCGCTTTTGTTTTGTTTTGGGTCCTGGTTTGTCTTTGTTAAAACCGTCCTATTTTTGGGCTCTGGTTTGCTTTGTCGAACCCGTCTGGTGTCGCTGATCAAGACTGTCAGACAGTACAGTAACACAGCACCACGTACTACCCTAGCGTAGCTAAGCTAAGACACAGAGTAAAAATAAAAAGGGGGTGTGGCAATCTTGAGGTTGTTCGTCGGAAAGTTGCTGCTTCATCTCTCAATAAACAGGTAGTCTGGTGTTTCCCAAGATGTCTATAGTTGAAGGTGGAACTAACATATCTTAGCACACACACAGCTCATGCAGCTACTAGGTACAATATAGGCTATACATAATAGACACTAATCATTAGTCTGAAATCAGAGGTATACCGGCATCATGTACATCGATGTGCGTGAAAACGTATACAAAGTATACCGATATCAAGACATATTTGGTAAAACCTCGAATACCGCGCAATGCTAGAAATTGACAGCCTAAATTATACTTACCGGTACAGAGAATAAGTCCTACTAGGGATATAAGTAGGAATTTCTTCCACATCGTGCTAAATTTTGTCGTCTCCCTTAGTTTCTGCGGAGATTTCTACACAAATGTGGAAAAACGTGGAGGAAGATCCTGAAGGACACATCGAAGGGAATTCCCTACTTTGACGATTTCAACCAATCACCGCCGACCACGACCACCCATGTGACGACAATTAACCAATCATGGCTTCCCATGTTAAAACTTTGATTTCCGAGCGTGGCCCGACGCGATTGGTCCAACACTTCGGGAAAGTTCGGGAGTTTCCGACGGGCACTTGCGCGTGCTTGGATTCACTTCCGGGTTCTGGTTGTGAAGGAAGCCATGTGCTAATAAGCTGTTTGTTTACCTTTTTTGAGCACTAATTAAACCTCCAATTTGAATGGGACGGTGCATGACAACCTAGGAGTATGTGATGTTCACATAGAACTAAGTGAAATTATCAAGAAAGGTACAATATTTTGCTTACACCATCTTTTTGCGGGGGTTTTTCAAGGTCTGGTAAAAAATTTAAAATCATGAAAATGGAATGCAATTCAAGTGAATGCATGCATAAATTGCATTCACACTGTCCCCCAGTGACAAAATCTTGCAATCAACTGAGCAATTGAATGAGTTTAAGAAGCCTCCCCACCAAGGCCGTCTGTCTCTCTCTATTTAGGTCGTGGTGCTGAGGCTTTTTAAAAACTCATTCTCATGCCCGATGAATCCTCGACACGACAGCATCGCCAGACCCTGGCCCTGGGTAGGGGTCACCGTTGTCTGCTGCTGGACACATCGGAATATTGAGTTAATCCTGTCCAAGGGCTTGGCCAGATGTGATTTGCTGCAATCTTAAGCTTACAATAGTCTGATGTGTTGATGACAAACCAGAGCCCAGTTGAAATGCTTGGCCCTTAGCTAGATTCCCATTGATCGTGCGACAATAGTAGAACTAGAAGGGCGTATTTTGTCCCCTCAGGTTCAATTTCTGCAAAAGAAACAATTGCTCCCTATTTTACCTAGTCCAATGCTTAAGTCATAATAAATATATTTATAGATAGAGGAGGATCTCCTCGCATAAAAAAACTCAACTGGGAGCTGATCAGCATTTTGAAATAAGCCAAGAAATAGATTAAGGATTTTTCTGAACCTTTCTCCATAAGTTCAGCTTTAAACTTATTTGTTTATTAATCCTCTAATAGCCCTTGACAAATCCCGCTGATTAATTTTTGCCAGGGGTCAGCCTGGACAAAATTAGGTCTAAGCTACAGGCAGAAATTACCATTTTGGCCAATAGGCCTATGCTTTTTAAGATAGTAAGACTAAGAGGATTACTCCAAGAGTGGTCTATGGGCTTATGATCTTTTGATCACTTTGAGTTTAACCACCATGTAAGTAAGGACCACTTGTGGAAACATGGTCAATGCTCTTTGTGGTAATAATACACGGGCTGAAGATTGTCTCATTTTGATTTTTTCATATTTTGGGTGAGTTGGTTTCGGCGATTGTTTCATGGAAAATTAGTAGCTGCACAAGGTAAGGGATAATCAATGTTGGCTGACTGCTTTTTGCCTTCTTGTGACCTCATTGTAAAAAATCAGACGATTTGTTTTAACCACGGAACAGTGATGTATGGTCATTATTGTAATTATGGGGCTTGTTATATGTAGTGTGTTGGGGCGATAGCTGCCATTTCAATTTTCCTTATCCATTGGGTGCCATATTGTCACTTTGGCAAAGATAGTATATTTGCATAAAAACTTGTTAAGTGATTCTTATGCAATGTTAATACCGTCACTCAAATATACTCTGAACTCAACAAAATTGTGGATTGAAATAACAATCAAATTTACTAGAACTAACATAACATTTGGTCATATCCCCATGTTAAACACACTTCCCTCGCCCTAACTGGAGTGGAGGTATCTTCACAACACCTACTGATCATGTAGTGGTGTCTCTGTCAAGTTGACCTGACACAAACTGTCTTTTAGCTGTTCAGTGCTATGGTGAGAAAGCTAAATATTTTACTTGTTGAGCAATGGTAGTGCTGTAGGTCTAACTAAATACAAGAGTTAGTTTAAGATGACATATTCATTTCTAAGCAAGTTAGCAGCATACACTGCTGAAGTTAGATAGAGTGAGCGGCTATGCTGGCTCAGCCAGTAGGATGCTTGAAAGGTCATCCAGTGCTCCACCACAATGAGTAGTTTATATTGATATTGCTTGTGTGAAGCATGCTGGGATGATATCTGTCAGTTCTGGTCACAGATAATCAATTGATAACCTTCGTTCTGTCATGCTAGTCCGGCACAAAAGCTTGCCAAGTTTTAGCTCATCATGTAGGTATTCTACCCTCAGAACCTCACCGACACTGGCTGCTCTGTAGTGTATTCCAGACCAGCCTATTCATTCCAGTTATAATATAAGATCCCAAGAGTCATCTTGTGGAACCTCTTCTCATGGTCATCTTCATTTGAGGAAATTTATCGAATGAAATGTCATATCTTTCCACAAGAATCAAAGAGTAAGGGCAACACCTTTTACAAAGTGCACAGACACAGAAAGTGTCATGAGACTTTCAAAACTACTACTCATGTAAATGTGCCATTTTTGTGATGACATTGATTACGTGTTCTGAAGTTACTCTCATAATGATTCCAAGTCCAGGGGCAGAGTGTTAACTGGCTTACCCCACACAGATGTCTCCTAAAGGGCAATTTAAAGGCACAGTCATGTTTTATTCAAGTGCCGTGGCTTATTTGACAACATCTGCATGGGCATTTACACAAATCATAATACACGCCTCAACAATATCACGATTCAATATTTTCATGAAAAATTCATGAAAGTAATCCACTCCATTCAAAAACATGCATTCAGGGATATGTTCAGTGGGAGAGTTATTTGAATGAACTCTCCGGCCTGTGCATATTCAGGTCATAGGCTTCCCTTTTTATTTAACTTCGTGTCTGGTCGCACTTTGGTTGCCAGTATAGGCTTGTTTCTATTGACAACGAATTGTTGCGTATGGATAAACTTTTGGATTGCATTTGAGGTATTCTGTAAAAGTTTGAGAGAGTTGCGTGTTTGTAAGGTTGGTGGTATTCATGTTGTTCTATGTTGGTGACTTTTGTCACCAGTCACAAACCGTTTGGCCAACTTGCACTAAATTTTCCTGTAGATAAGAAATCTGTTGATCGCTCATTGCTGGAAGGCGATAAGAATCACTTGTCTGCGATGCTTATAAGCCATCATAAGGACACATGGTGGTTTAAAGACTTGTGCTGATCGGAAGCACCGCAGGACTTTAGATTTACCAGGATTAGGACTGATCTAAACTCTGGGCGTGCGATCTGGCTAAAGCTTTCCAAAGATTATACCAACCAAGGTGGAACTAAAAAGAATGTATAAATCTATGATCCTTTGGCCTCAGTCATAAAGGGCCTATGGCATTGTGAAAGAACAGTCAATTGGACTCTTTGCAGCTCAAACCTGAGAAAGAGTTGAAACAAATGTTCACAGTTTATTATCATTTATACTTTGTACCATCTTGTCTCTTCAGATGTGACCACTAACAGGAGTAAGACGACACCATGGTAATGGAGGGTAACGCCCCTGTGGCCCCTCCTGACGTTGGCGGGCATCACCAAGACACCAAGTTCACCTATCGTCATCCAATACGACCCTATATTACGTCAACACCAAACGACTTCAATGCTGAGAGGGATTTTTTGATGAGGACAGTATTTCCCGCCTTAGATGAAGTCTGCAAAGAAAGGGGGACATATTTTTCCGCCGTTGATCTCCGCTGGACTGCAAGGGACAAATACGCAAAAGATGGCAATGTTTTGGAACTCAGTTTAGACAAGATTGTTCAGTCGTCGCCGTTCTTCATATGTCTCCTTGGGGAATGTTACGGCTATCATCGCCCGGAGGATGCCGCACCGTTACCGAAAACATATGACGACTTACAAGACGATTGTGATTGGGTAGACAAAAACTTCATGATTGCAGACACTGGCGGTTATCACTGGGTGCTAAAAGATGGCCGCCAATTATGCAGCTTGACGGAAATTGAAATCATTGAAGCAGCTTTCTTTACGGATGATGAGTATTGTTTCTTTTATTTCCGTCAAGCGGAACATGAGGACGATTTGTTCTTGGATCTGCCGAAAGTCGAACGGGAAGAAAAATTACAAGACTTTCAAAGCGAATCTGAGTATGCAAATCTGAAGATCAGAGATTTGAAATCGAGGATCGTCAAGAAGGGGCTGTCGGTGAAGTATTTCCGGACGCTGGAGGATCTTGCGAACGTCGTTAGTGAAGATTGGATGGAAGTTATCAATACTCTGTACCCACCACTGCCAAGAGCTCTCATTGAGAGAGGTAAGCATTGGATCATTTTTTGTCAGTTTGAGTCCTTGGGTATTGCCCTTTTTAAAATGACCTCAGCTTTTGCTCCAGATTTTTGGTTATGAATATGATCAGTTAGTGACATGTTAGATGATACATGTAGGTTGTCTCCAAGTCCTACTACTCGTAGTTTTAAAAGATGACGTGGTACTACCAGGATCTGATAAATCTTCCGTCAGGCCAACCTATGAAGTCAAAGTCACCATCCTCAACATTGACAATTCACCTGGCAAGACAATAAAAGCCAAATAACGAACACAAAGCCATTTTCCACGGCATAGGCTATTTGCTTATTGACGCAGATCAATGCAGTTTCTATTGGTTTCACCCAAACAGATCAATCACTTCAATAATGGCTTTTAAATTGTTAAGCGAACTGCCTTAGATAGATAGGCTCTTTGCTGTATAATCACTGCCTGTATTTGTTGACAGATGTTTCAGTAACTCAGTTAAATGGAATTACATGTATCAGATTGCATCTCTCAGTTGCTACATTTTCAAAATCAATGAAATCATAACGTCATATCTTTCACAAAGTGATTCTGCCTTACATCTGTGGACATGTGTTTCTATCTCTGCTTCATTGACTCCATCTATGGACTCCATTCATTGACCAAAATTATCATGTACGCACATCTCTCAGTTCTACACTTTCCATACAAAATCATATCACCACATCTGCTTACATGAAGTTAGATCCAACTTTTAATTTGACCTGAAACAGTACAGACCATGCACTACTCAATGTACATAAAGTGAACTCAAGTTAACTTGAATCAGACTTTATGATCATCAGACCCGATCGGCCAACGATGTCAGCTGTGGCTTCTCTAATGTCATCGAGCGCACCATGTGCGATCGAGTGACGTGTCCTTCCTCACATAGGCCTACTTGATTCAGACTTCCAACCAGGAGTTTCCACCTGCTCTGTGGGCTCAAATTAAAAGGGGAAGTCCACAACATGAAAGTCTATACAACACAAAAAGTACATGATGAGATGCTTTCTTAAATGCTTTTTTTAAACGACACTGACTATAGTATCCTACACTGATTTATGATTTTACAAACAGATCACAAATAATTGTTCTTGTTTCTTCAGATTCTGAAGAATTCCATGAAATAATCTCCAACGAAGCGTTTGCTCAAAGTCGAACGCAGAACTTCGTGTGCACCCCCGAGATGGATGATGTGATGGTGGAGATGACACACTTTGCATCCACTGCCCATAACGACCATGCTATCAACGAGGAATTGGAAAATATCCTCAATCTATCGAAGTTCTCTTATGCTACCAAGATGAGGAAGTAAGTTGCAATGATTGTAGCCTTTGGCAAGTTGCTTTGCTTACACTGCCCAAAACGATCATGTTATCAACGAGGAATTGGAAGACATTTTTGCCAAAGTCAATTAAAATTGAGTTTGTTCTGAATGTGAAGGGTTAACAAGATCTTTATTCTTCAGGTATAAGCCTATTGAGATCAAGTACAAGTCCCTGTTAGTCCTGGCCGGGCCTCGGGGTTACGGCAAGTCAGCGATGGTCGTCAACTGGTTGAATGATTTCATCGACGAATATCCTGATATCAAAGTCATCAGCATGCTGGTTGGATCAAGCCTCGCAAGTTTTGATATTGCCGCGTTTATGAGGAGAGCTACCCGGGAATTGAAGAGAGAGTTCATGCCTGAATGTAAGGATCGAGACATTGTCCATTAAAAAATGATCATATTAAACGGCTGACCATAGGTATCGCCATAGGTATCGTTATTTTGATAACATCTCGAAAAGTGATAACAAAGCTTTCAGTATTTTATTTCTCATATTTTCAGTCACTGATGAAGACCTCCAAAAAACGTGGCAGGCAGACGATTTAGAGAACTTCTCATTGACGTGCGAGACTTTAATGGCGGCAGTCTCACTCGGTCCATGTGTGTTGGTCATTGATGGAGTGGATGAACTTCGCAGTACTTGTGGACTGACTCAGAAACAGGTAATTCTAATGACACCCAACCATTTGGGGAATTGTCGGATTTTGTTCTGAAATTAGTTGATCTATAGCTACAACTGAAAGTAGAGCTCTATCAGAAATTGAAATGCCACCTGTTTGGTTTTCAGATTAAAGAGATGGACTGGCTTCCGTTACCACTGCCCCCTCAGGTCAAGGTCATCATGACGACCTCGTCCACTGACCTCTCCTTCAAATCACTATCAAAAAGACGCGATGCTGATATCATCTCGTTACCGCTATTCAAAGAGAGGCCACAGCGCCTGAAGCTCACGCAGGAATTCATGACAAACATGTACTCAAAGTATCTCCCAAAGAGGGCGTTCAAAGCAGTCCTGGACTGTAAACACGCGAATAGGCCAATGTATCTACACGCTCTCGCGGGAGAATTTCGTCTCTATCAGGTTTATACGCTGATCGAACAATACTTGGAGACGTATTTGGAGGTTAGCAGTTTGCGAGATTTGTGGGCGAAGATTATTCAGCGGTGGATCTCTGAGTATAGCTGGACGAGTGAACCGATGCCCAAGACGGAGATGGCACCAACCTTGACACAGCAACCTGACTTCGGTAAGAACAATTCATTGGAGGATAAAGCAGATGTTCAGACAAGTTTTTGCAAACTCAATGGAGAATCAATGCCAACACTTTGGTATCAGGAACGGTCTAAGCTTTGATTTCAATGGAAAGACAACATATTGATTATTGGTTTTAAGATTGGAAAGTTGTCATTTTGACATTTTGATGAATGTTTTCAATTGAAAATCAAATTTGATGAGTACTTTTAATAGAAAATCTGTATTTTGTTGAGTGGTTTTAAAGTAAAATCAACATTTTGAGTAATTTTGATGAAAAGTGTGCATTTTGCATGGAAAAAGTTAAAAGTTCTTTGTTGTTTTTCAGAGTACACTGGTTGGATAGCAGACGCCCTTCGTCTCCTGGCTGTGTCAAGACAAGGACTAACCGAGGCCGAGATCCTAGCCTGTCTTCGACAAATTGGTTACTATGGCGATTCAGCGATCACATCTCTTGATTGGGCAATATTCAGGAATGCAGCCTATGGAATGCTGATTGAGAGGCCTGGGGGGCTGTTGAACTACTTTCACCATCACTGTAAAGAGGCGGTGGAATACGCTCTTCTGGGTGAGTAAACCGGCACATGTTTAGGGGAAATTGTAATCCTATCACCTATTCAAGTGCCTTTTTTCTTTCCGCACTTTTGTTTGAAGTGATGCGATGTGTTTCTTAACTGCTGCAGCACTTTGAGCAAAGTGTATTCGGGAAAGTTCTGTTCAGTCAATGAAACCTTTAACATTAGAACATTTTAAGACGTAAGCCTTATAAATTGCCTGAAACTCTTTCAAACAACAACAACTCTTATTCAAGTTACTGCTTGCTTTCTAGGTACTGTCATCCCGACCGGGGATACAAACACCAAACATAGCCTGACGAATTCTTGGAATCTCGATAAGCAGAGGTATCATGGGTATTTAGCGGCGTTCTTTCTGGCCCAGCCTCACTCCATCAGACGGACAGACGAGCTGCCCTACCATATGGAACACAACGGGGACATGGGCGGATTGTGTAGTGTTGTCTCCGATCCACAGTAAGTAGGAGACATACAATTAGTTGCCTGACTTTTTTGCATATTTTTTACACTACAGCTTCTTGTTCTTTTACAACTGATGCTATTTTTCTCTGCCACATAAGTCATTTTCTGTAAGGAAAGTAGAATAATGTTCCTGAGTAGAATGAGTGGGGTCTGAGACGTAGTGGCTAAAGCGACTGGGGTCTCAATAATTCAAGATGGATGGCTGATGAAAGGAAGAAAAATTGAATGATTTTTCTTCATCTTACAGGATCTTTTTGTGTATGTATGCCGAGCCACGGAGCAGCAGCCGACAGCTGGACCTGCTTCATTACTGTCGTCTGCTTCAACAGTTTGGCTACAGTGCTGCAGACGTTTACATTGAGATGGTCGAGGGGAGAGAGCCGGCCATTTCCGAGGTAAACAGAAATTTACATCTTCAAAAAGAACTGTTGAAACAGCAAATAGTCACTTTTTTAGAAACTAGTGTTTCTCAATGTGTTCTCAGGTGAACCTTACTGCAACTTTTTCTCACATATTTTTGTTTTTGTTAGACCCAGGATGCAGTGATGCCGGACACCTTTACAGCAGATGACATGTCTAGACTTTTCGGCCCCAAGGGACCGGACATCCCCACCATCATCATGACTCATGCAAGCTCTCGTGATCTCTTCGTCATTGAAGAGGGAGGAAGTGTCGAAGGCTCGAACAAAAAGAGTTCAGATCATGGAAGTGACCATAATCCTGGGAGTGATGACGCGAGTGTCCATGAAGAAGGCCAGACGTTTCTGACGGACGTCCAGGAGGAAGCGGACCACGCTAGTGGTTCACCTCATCAGCAAGCAAACCTCGCCTACCATGTCGGGTTGTTCCTGTCTCAGCTAGGTCATGGGGACGAGGCTGTCGGGATGTTGCTGAATGCTCATACCTGCTTGAATGACGTAAGGATTAGTTCAAATCGTTCTCTTTGCTGAGTCAGATGAATTCCTCTGTAGCTGTTTTTAATAGTCATGGAATAGTTCATGGGGTCACATGGATGACATTCCCTTCCCCAACCACAATGATGGCTGAGGTAGACTAGTCAGTTACTCATATAAACTTGACTATTTGGCTAGTTGCGCCACCAATAACATTACAGAAAAGATGTCAAAACGTTTGTCAGTTGGCTGTTTTTAACTTGAGTGTTTTCTTCACAGAACTACCCCCTTGATTTCGACTTGTCAACCCTGCATTGTGAAGTGCAAGAAGCGCTCGGAAACCTCTACGCCAAATACGAAAACCAGGATGCCGCCATCTTTTGGTTAAAAAAGGCACTGAACACCATCAGTGACATCCTGATCTCATCCGAGATTGATGATCAGCTTAATAAAGTCATTGAAAGAAAAGGTAAAGACATTTTAACAAGCTATATGTATATGCGTAGTCTTTGTGGGGTGGTTGCTGAGTCAGCAATTAAAGGACGACCCATATTCGAGTTGTGTATCTTGTTGTGGTTCAGGTAAAGAGAAATCAACATTCCCATAGTTATTACTTACTATTTGCACTCTGTCTTTCAGGTCACATCATGGATGAGCTCGGCTGCCATTGTCTGGCGTCTGGTCGGCTCCACGAAGCAGACGACCTCCTGACTGGAGCGCTGGAGTGTATGGACGAGGTTGGCAGCTTGACCGGCCGAGCTAGCGTCCATCATCACATAGGCAGGCTCAAGTAAGTTCTAGATCAGCAACGAGAGGCTACCACTGAGCTGGGAGAGGTTGTTTGGGCTCCAAATCAAACCACTAGACCACGTCATGCCAATGGCATGAAAAGTGTGGACCAGTTATTGCATGATCATACTCCGTTGAGGTCAAGCACTTAATTGGAAGAAGATCACGATTAGTCTTGTCTTATTTATGAGTTTATCAATCATTACAGGTTACACCAGCAAGAGTATTTGAAGGCAGAAGGTTGTTACCGATACTCCCTCATGATGAGAGAACAGTGGTACGGCAAGAAACACACCATGGTTTCCAAGGTTCTACAAGACCTGGCTGCGCTGCTCTGCATGAAGGAGAATACACAAGGGTATGTACAGGGGATCTGATGAATCCAAGATGGCAACCAGAGCGGCCATTTTGGATTGGTTTCTGCTGATAAAGAATGTTGAAATGACTTGATCAACAATCAAGCTGAAATGTATTATGTGTTGGCTTAGCTGGGGCATAACCCAGTGATTGCTTACAATAGATTTCTGATTTTAAAACTTGTGGGTGGGAGTAGGAAAAAGGCAGAGAGACTCAGTGAATATGCTTGGTCCAATTGCTTTCCTGTTAGGAGATTGGTTTGTTCCTATACTAAAGTTCCTGAGTGGGTCTCTGAACACACAATCTCTTCTTCTGGATCGGGAGACTCCTGTAGGACTAACATCTTCCCCTTTCTTTGTGGCCAGAAGCCTGATTACAATGAATTCTATAAAGATTATTTTGTGTTTTGGCCTCCAGGTTCAACAGGGATGAAGCGGAGGCGTTATTCCGTAGAGCACTGGAAATACGCGAGCGTTCCCTTGGAGATGGACATGTGCTTGTTGCAGAGACCTTAGCCAGTCTAGGTGAGTGGTCTCATTGAATCTTGAAAAGATAACTCTAAACCTGAATAAATTTGCTGCAATTTTTGTTTGCTGCTTTGTGAAATTGCAACCTTTGCGTACTTCTAATTTGGCATTTTAGTGATGATTTTTCAATTTCTTTTCAGGTGAGCTGATGAACAGGAGTGGGAGCTTGTCAGCCAAATCTGAAGCGAAACTACTGCTACAGAGAGCGCTGGATGTGAAGACGACGAAACTGGGGCCGAACCACCCTTCCACGAGATTAGTACGCAAGGAGTTGAATGATACTGGAATCACTCTGAAGCTTGGATTATATGATTACGGACCAGCCAAACCGACTGACAAACGGACAATGGATTTTCCGTGTAGCAGCATGTCCTGGCGGGAAAATGACCTCTCCAGTTTGTTGGAGGGAGGACCCAGCAAATCACGGTTATCGAAATATTCAAAGAGTCCAGGGCTGTCGGGCACTCCAAGTGGGATGTGGGTGACGTCAAAATATCGTGTGGAGACACCGACAGAACCTACAGCCAAACCTGCACCAGGTAGCGACACCTATGTGGAGGAATTAGAAGCAGTTTCACATAAAGTAAAACCGAGGGGGTCACATTCGGGGAAAGATTCACAAATGTCTAATCGGTCATATTCTGAAGATTTGATGAAGTTGTCCGACAGTAAGAAAAAGTTAGGACAGCCAGCTTCGCCTTCATCAGGTGATCGGCAGTCGCCTGGTTCAAGTGATAAACAGCGTCTGCTCAAACGGGATGCTTTTGATGTGCGCTTGCGGTATCCAGATCCCGAGGATGATCTCGGCGTCAATAATGCACGTCTTAGTATTCCACGGTCTACAACCCCTTCATCAAGGAAGGCCATACTCGCAGTCGGACCAATGATTAATGTCAAACCTCCCAATGCTGTCAACTCTGATAACTCAGATATGCCGCATTATGTCGAAAGTTATGCAGATCAGTTGCAAACTCAGGAAAGTGGAAAACTTTCTCGAAGAAATCGACTTGAGCAGGGTAAACTGCGTCCTAAAAGTGCCCCTGTGAGTTCGTATGCGGAGTATTTTACTGAAGCGCCTGTCAGGGTGATTCCAAGGACCTTCATTAACCCTACGCCTATGCGGACAAGATCCCTGACGGCCAGGGTAAATAGTGCGCACAGTCTTTGCAGCTCACACGGAACGTATAAATCTTTCGAAAGTTCAGCAATTCACGGTACACACTGTAGAATCCCGGGTGCGCACACCATCGATCCGAGCAACTCAATAACAATCCAGGGCCCTCACAGTTCTATTAAGTCATTGATGGGCCCACCGGCATGTCCTAGGGATGTCAGTTTAAAGGTTCGGCATTACTCAACCTGGTTCCAGGTGCCAGGACGTTACCCCACAGTGAGCAACCCATATCCACCGAAACGTTCTCAGCTGGTGAAGCGGGTTGTGAAAACGAAACAGGGTGGGTCAGCACCATCTAGTGACATGAAGGGCACTGAGATACAGCTACAAAGTAAGAGTGAACTTAGTGTTACCTTTAAGGAGGAGGCACCACGGCCAGTGACAAGTCACTGTTGAAATTGACAATGAACAGACTCTCTTGTGTACTCCAACGGCCTTTCTCCACAGTTGTGTTTCATGCAGCATATTTCACACGCATATTTTTTGTGAAATGTGCAGGGTGAATCCTGAAATGTGGAGACAGGCCTTTTCTCACTTACTCAAGCCCTGTTCTCTTCTGAGGGCAGAGGCTATCACTTGAATTGATCATTTGTTGAAGTTTGTTTAGATTTTATTTTAAGAATTTTTATTGCGTTGTGTTGCTGCAATATTTTGTGGAAATGTTACGTCATAATCCGTCCAGGAGTTTTCTCAAAATATCTGTTGTGTAAGTTTACACTTTATGTGCAGTTACCATGACGATCACAGGGCCAAAGTGACGATCTTAGATTAAAATATTCGCAGAAGTTTGTTTCTGTCAATATTGTTTTTTCATGAATATTCCATGTGTAGTTCTCAGGACATACCGTAATGTTGGACTTATATGGACTTTTAAGTTGTGCAACATTATCTATGTATGTCATACTATAGGGTAGGGTAGATGTAAGGGTTGAAGGCATAATTGGTCAGTTCTTGATATTGAAATTGTCCCCCGAAACTCATTGACATGACCGATGGTTTGAGAGCTCTCAATGAGCACTTTCTGGTGAAACTGTGTCATGATTGATAAATTTGTTGGTAAGGAATCACTCTCGGGGGACTTTACCTCAACGATGCCTCAGTCCATGTCGCGATAATGTAGATCTGATATTGGTTAATCCGTCCATATTGTAGTTCTATCCGTCTATATCATAGTACTGTATCAATCTTGTAAAGTTTTTGTAATATTTATCGAGTTTTAGGGAATGTATGTGATTTAGATGTCAAATCTCATCCATTCAGTCATTTCAAAATGGTTGGCAAGAAATCTGTGCTTTTTTCTACTATACCCATCTTACAACCTTTTATTTGTAAAGCGAAACCTAACTGTTCCTATATTGTTACAATGTTCTACTATCTCCACTTAAAAACTTTTGTCTCATGAGTCATGTGACACAAAATGTACTTGCGTTCTTTACTGTCTATATCTCTATTCCTATGTTTATAATGTGCTTACAATTCCAAGAAAATTATACCAATGAACCACTAAGTCTTATTGTTCACCTCCTCAATGTATTGCCCCCCTATTACTGATATGATGCAAGACTAATTCATCAATCCTGGGTTTGCTCTTGTAACAGAGGAAAAACATAAAGGTCCAACCGGGGATTGAACCCGGGACCTCTCGCTTGTAAGGCCATCACTCTACCGACTGAGCTAAAGGGAATTTCCCTCCAGCCTGGGCTGCAGGAATGATGCCACCACTACATACTCCCCCTGTTCGGGAAAGTTGTGTCCTCACAACCGGGTTCTTCCATGATACAAAGGGTTAATTCATTGTCTATCTAAACAAATTATTAGTACCCTTGGAGGCCTCGACGAGCTAAAGGGAATTTCCCTTTGCTGCTTCAAGTTGATAGGGCAACTGCCAAATGGATATCACATCCACCTAACAAGCAGTAGGTCTCGAGTTCATTCCAGAGCCATTGTTCCCTTGGTGCCTATGCCAGGGAAAGCAGCCCATCAGAATCGATGCTAGCTTGAAACGTCAGGATAAAAGAATAAAGACGCTATTATTAGACTCGACAGTTTATTCTTGAGTTCTCATTACAATAAATTACATAACAGAATTGAAGAACAACCCTGTAAAAAAATAATCGTATTCTGTGCAAATAAAACATGTGCAGGCCATTTATGATAATGATAAGTTTTTCACTGGCACAATATCCAACAGTATAAAGTTCTTATCATTGGAGGTATCATATGGAGTAGGTTTCCTCAAGTGGAGGGAGTGCTGTGTGCAAATTTGGTACAGTTTGGAACATCCGGAGGTCCTCCAGAGCCTCCACATAAGTAACCAAGTCAGAGGCAGAGGAGTGGAGGCCAAAACCTGAAGATCACTTGGTACATTTTTTCCATGCCCCAATGTTTTCAAAAATGTATAAAACACATTATACCAATGATGTTGACAAGTGATGAGCCTATTGATTAAAATCACTTCAGTTACAATATGACTAGAGTTAGCAGACCATTTATGGTCATACAATACAATAAGGCTGTACAAATCAGGGTCATCTCAAGCCCAGTCAACTCATCCATCCAGATGAATGATCAATAGGAAAGGCCATAGCTTGCTACATGGTCACACAGATATCAATAACTTCACAAGGTTTCAAGTTCAGCTGAGCCTTTTGTCACGTGGTCTTGTCCATGGTTGGTGTTTACAATACTTAACCAGGACAGCAGACGATGCATCTTTCTCATTGTCTCATGCTCAAGACATGGACGACGGCAGCTTGGCAAACTTCCAACTAGAACCTACCATGACGCCATCCAGCAAAATAAATGATAACGACGGACAAGAGGTTCAGATGGACTCGTGGTGGTGCGTGTGGAGCTTGTGAAGTGTTTTTTTGAGGGGAGAGGGGAGCACACTCGTGAACTAACGGGGGGGGGGGGGGGGGGGGGGGGGGGGTAGCACAGTTTAGCATGTCAGTCAACACATTTTGGATTTCAGGTGCATTTAACAACACAGGTTGGTTTTTAACCTTATAATAACATCAAACTTGGTTTCAGGTTAACCCTTGGGTTACATAAAAGGACAGAACACATTATTCACAACTACTAGTAACCTAAAAGTGGCATGCATCTACCCTTTCTTTACTATTTTGCACGAATCCTCGACAACTCCCACAAAATCCCATTGACTGACCAACCTTCATCCCATCTTTGGGTGTTTCAAACTGCTGTCACTTCAGATCAGGGGTATTTTTGCCCAACACAATTTCTTAACTCGGAAATCAGATCACAAATAATCACAGAGAGAGTAGAGCAGATGCTAGCACATGGCTGAAAAAGTGGTCAGGGAGAGTCAGAAATTTGGAAGTGGCAATGTCCGCAGACAAGAAGAGGTGAGTTACAAATCAAAAAAGGAAACTCGCTGGTCATGTGCTAGGCTTCTCTCTAACTTGGGTGCCCACTGGCCCAATCAATATTTATAAGTAAGAGTGAGCTCTGGTCGATATACACATGATGAGCCAAAGTCTTTCCACTTTTACGGAAACCTTGAACATAAATCAACAAGTCACTTTATAAATGCAATATTATATACGCAGCAAAAACTAAGATTATGTTGTACACTACTCGTTAAGATATTGTAAATAATTATGTCTCAGCAAGGAAAATAACCCGGTACATGAGATCAGAATCAATAGGGTACAGGCAGAACTACAGTTGCCGCTAGGTGGCTCTGACTGTCACTAGGGTAATGTGTTATTGCGACAAGAGATGTGACGTCACTTTGTCTGAGTTCTGACGTCATTGGACGCATACCCTCGTGAAAATCAGCGCCGCCTACCAAGATGCTGTTACCCTCAGTGCCTTTATGAACTTGGAAGTTTGGTATATCAAATTAACACACAGGAAACATCTTGCTGGAAAACAACAATAAACCCGCTGGAATCCTTCGTCAGACAGATTTAGAAGGCTAAAAGGCACTCCTTTCTGTTTCTTTCCCCCTCCATTTCACCAGCCACAAAGGGTCTATTGTCTCCCGTAACCAGATGATTCGTTTGAATCACCGCAATGAAATTACAAGTTTTTAGTGTATGGTTTTGGTAAGCACATTTCATACTTTAGAGTATAGGCCCTAATCAAACAAACTATATGATCACAAATTGAACTGTTTTTAAAAAGGCTTAAGTTTGACCGAGTCAATAGGTTTTCACTTGTATGATATGAGCACTTAGACTAATTGTGCAGAATAAACATCATCAAATGAACCTCAAACTTTAATATCTGGACTATCGCCATGATAAGTACGCTTCACAGTTGATGGTATACAGCAGTACCAACTGCTGATGAAGAATATGAACCAAAATAACATTCACCCCAACTCTACCCGAGGATAGCCCCGATCACAACACCATTTTCGTCATACTGGAGCCATCCCAGTTCATTGGTTTCTTCTATCCATCCAATATATAGCAAATAAAATATCCTACTGAAAATCCTGAGTTGCCGTCCAGGGGGCCATTATTCGCCCCACCGTAACTATAATACTCGCAACACCCCAGTCTGAGTTTGGAACCCAACTTCTTCAACAACGTCATAGTTCTCAGTTTCTCTTTCAATGGATTACGTATCTAAGGCAGTGCTGCTCCCTGAAGGCAGGTGGTGACCATCGTTTACACGAGTCTCAATGTTATGAGACAACAGCTCGGCTGGAAGATTCCTCTGTAAACTTTTAGATACAGAATTCCTCACTCGATGGATTTAAACCCTTTCTTCAGAAGATGAAGTCATGAAATCTTCACAGACGAATAAATGATAAATAACTACATAATTTCAGCAAAGAAATCGCGACGTCTTCTCAAATGAGTGGTCTTGTGATACATTACGTACATTCATGCATCGTAGTTCTCGGGTAGCATATCTGGGATGGAAAAAAGCCGATGTTCGTAACATAAACGACAGTCACCACCTGCTCTGTAGACATACTTTACAAACACATCATATACCTAGGCACCATTTTTATCACAACGGTGCCATCCCTGGCCGCGTTCGAAACCCGACTTTCTCGGCGAAGTGATCCAATAAGCCACCAATACCGCCCCCTTCTGAGCCGTTCCGGAAGTCACCAGTGGCCGCATATATCGATCGGAACAAACGCCAGACTACGTCGAGGCGTTTCTTTCTTGGGTTGTCATCAGGCATGTCGGTCGTCTCGTGGTATCTGGAAAATGGACCAGTCAGTTTACTCATGAATGGCTTGTTTTCACCTGCTAGTTACAACATCTGATATGCAATGGCGCTGTCATTGATGTCCTTCAGAGGATGAATTTGGCCAAAATGGCATTATGAGAGGTTTTTCGCTCAAGTAAAAACGAGTATCCGAATGAATTCAGGAAAATTGCAAGAAGCGCAAGCAGAATAAATGAAGACGGATGCGGAGAAATGCAGGGAGAAGTCTCTGGGTTGAAAATGGAGATGATTTCAGATCATGGCAGAACACAAAATGTTCTTTGCAGTGAAGATTTGGAGATAGTAGCGACCGTCAACTGTAATCATTTACAGGAGTAGTCCAGGCATATCAGGTTGATGGGCAAGTTTCATATTATCATTGAATGTCAACACTCAGTTTCACTACCTATAGGAACACTCTTGAACACTGATGAACACTGTTAACAGTGAAGTACATGTACTTACTGACAACAGCTTGAACTGTGTCCACTAATATTTGAGTAATCGGACGAGGATGACCGAGGCGACTCATACGACGATGTTGTACCTCGTAAACTTCCATTACCAGATATGATTTGCCAGCTAAAAAAAATAAGTGGACCTTGAAAAATGTGTTGATTTCTACGACTACAAGTTCTGATTGAGAAGACGGCACTGCCGGCAAGGGTGGATAGCAACAGACTGGTCATAAAGTACTGATGGAAGACATTCATTTTGCTAGGTTTCAAGCAAGGGAAAGTGGATTATGAAATGATGGTGGAAATAGCAGAAGGGAAGGATGATGTAATTTCAAATAAATCTTGCAACCCAAAAAACATCAAAGTTTATAAGAAGCCGGATTATTATGAATTTGCAAAGAAATTTGAAACAAACACATTATTAGAGTAAAGAATTGTTTATCATAGTGTCACCCCTGATGAAAGGTCCAGCCAGTATTGGCTTATGAGACACTCTTTACTCCTAAACTCTCTAATGCCAGGTGCCTGGTGACCAACCGACCACATCGGAAAGAGGTCACCAGCGAACCTTCGACATTCACGAGGCGGACACCTTAACCACTGGGCCATCCAAAAATATCATTATCATGTGCCCATCATCAAGAACTAACACTGTATAAAACCAGTTCTCACCTTCCACAAACGGACGATCCCGAATTCGATTGTGTTTTGTTTATTGCCGAGGGCACAGCTACAGGAATACTCATCGCCAGACTGTGGCCACTCACTCCAAGTTTCGGTACATCACAGACTCCACCCACGATCCGGTTTATTGGAGACCGCCGGTGAATAGTTGAATAAG